>NC_090845.1:115970082-116273112 GCF_028021215.1 Eschrichtius robustus | reverse complement strand
ACCTGCAGTTATATTTGTAAATGACTTTTCAGCCTTTTCCACTAGTTGCCTTAATCTTTATACCTACACAGAACTCCGTTTCTGAGATCCCTATCATTTATGTGCTCTCCACCATAACTCTCTATGACCTCCTTTTTGCCTTATCCTAGAAGATAGTATGTGTCAAAGATTAGTGTCTTCCTCTGCCCATCTTTCATACACTCTTCTAGATCTATTTTCTTTTGCTGGAGAAAGTTATAAATAGCTACCATCTATTATAGAATTTCTTATCTCTGCGTTGGAAATTTTCATTACTGTATTTTCCTATAATGAACAGGCATACTTGCCTTATACCCACTGAGTACTGATGAAAATATTAAAGAGCATCAGCATTAGGTCAGTTCCTTGAGACACACAACACAGTGTGCTTCCCTGCCTCTGGATCTTATTGAACTATTAAAACCTAGTTTGTCAATATCATCCTCTAGTGCCAATTGTATACCATCTGAACCATATTTTTCAAGCTAGTTAATGAGTAGGTCATTGCCAGGAGTGGAATCAAAAGACTTTCTAAGGTCAATACATATTATGTTGCTTGGTATCCAAAATCCATTAGACTTGTCATCTGTTACCAACAAAAATTACATTGTTCAGCAGTATTTTTTTTCCTTCATAATGTAGTGTTGATTGTTACTCAGCACCTTGTGCTGTTCTTACCTTTCTTTTTTTTTAAACATCTTTATTGGAGTATAATTGCTTTACAATGTTGTGTTATTTGCTGCTGTATAACAAAGTGAATCAGCTATACGTATACATATTTCCCCATATCTCCTCCCTCTTGTGTCTCCTTCCCACCCTCCCTATCCCACCCCTCTAGGTGGTCACAAAGCACCGAGCTGATCTCCCTGTGCTATGCGGCTGCTTCCCACTAACTATCTATTTTACATTTGGCAGTGTATATATGTCCATGCCACTCTCTCACTTCGTCCCAGCTTATCCTTTCCCCTCCCTGCGTCCTCAAGTTCATTCTCTATGTCTGTGTCTTTATTCCTGTCCTGCCCCTAAGTTCTTCAGAACCATTTTTTTTTATTCCATATATATGTGTTAGCATACGGTATTTGTTTTTCTCTTTCTAACTTACTTCACTCTGTATGACAGACTCTAGGTCCATCCACCTCACTACAAATAACTCAATTTCGTTTCTTTTTATGGCTGAGTAATATTCCATTGTATATATGTGCCACATCTTCTTTATCCATTCATCTGTTGATGGACACTTAGGTTGCTATCAGCTCAGTGCTTTGTGACCACCTAGAGGGGTGGGATAGGGAGGGTGGGAGGGAGACGCCAGAAGGAGGAGATATGGGGATATATGTATGTGTATAGCTAATTCATTTCATTATAAAGCAGAAACTAACACACCATTGTAAAGCAATTATACTCCAATAAAGATGTTAAAAAAAAGTTTGCTTTGGCTATTCAGGGTCACATACTAATTGTGAAATTCACATACAAATTGTGAAATTTTTTGTTCTAGTTCTGTGAAAAATGCCATTGGTAGTCTGATAGGGATTGTATTGAATCTGTAGATTGCTTTGGGTAGTATAGTCATGTACACAACGTTGATTCTTCCAATCCAAGAACATGGTATATCTCTCCATCTGTTTGTATCATCTTTAATTTCTCTCACCAGTGTCTTATAGTTTTCCTCATACAGGTCTTTTGTCTCCTTAGGTAGGTTTATTCCTAGGTATTTTATTCTTTGTGTTGCAATGGTAAATGAGAGTGTTTCCTTAATTTCTCTTTCAGAATTTTCATCATTAGTGTATAGAAATGCAAGAGATTTCTGTGTATTAATTTTGTATCCTGCAACTTTACCAAATTCATTGATTAGTTCTAGTAGTTTTCTGGTAATATCTTTATGATTCTCTATGTATAGTATCATGTCATCTGCAAACAGTGACAGTTTTACTTCTTTTCGAATTGGATTCCTTTATTTCTTTTTCTTCTCTGATTGCTGTGGCTAAAACTTCCAAAACTATGTTGAATAAGAGTGGTGAGAGTGGGCAACCTTGTCTTGTTTCTGATCTTAGTGGAAATGGTTTCAGTTTCTCACCATTGAGAACGATGTTGGCTGTGGGTTTGTCACATATGGCCTTTATTATGTTGAGGTGAGTTCCCTCTATGCCTACTTGCCGGAGGGTTCTTATCATAAATGGGTGTTGAATTTTGTCGAAAGCTTTCTCTGCATCTATTGAGATGATCATATGGATTTTCTCCTTCAATTTGTTAATATGGTGTATCACATTGATTGATTTGCATATATTGAAGAATCCTTGCATTCCTGGGATAACCCCACTTGATCATGGTGTATGATCCTTTTAATGTGCTGTTAGATTCTGTTTGCTTGTATTTTGTTGAGGATTTTTGCATCTATGTTCATCAGTGATATGGGCCTGTAGTTTTCTTTCTTTGTGACATCTTTGTCTGGTTTTGGTGTCAGGGTGATGGTGGCCTCGTAGAATGAGTTTGGGAGTGTTCCTCCCTCTGCTATATTGTGGAAGAGTTTGAGAAGGATAGGCGTCAGCTCTTCTCTAAATGTTTGATAGAATTCCCCTGGGAAGGCATCTGGTCCTGGGCTTTAGTTTGTTGGAAGATTTTTAATCACAGTTTCAATTTCAGTGCTTGTGATTGGTCTGTTCATATTTTCTATTTCTTCCTGGTTCAGTCTTGGAAGGTTGTGCATTGCTAAGAATTTGCCCATTTCTTCAAGGTTGTCCATTTTGTTGGCATGTAGTTGCTTGTAGTAATCTCTCATGATCCTTTGTATTTCTGCAGTGTCAGTTGTTACTTCTCCTTTTTCACTTCTAATTCTATTGATTTGAGTCTTCTCCCTTTTTTTCTTGATGAGTCTGGCTAATGGTTTATCAATTTTGTTTACCTTCTCAAAGAACCAGCTTTTAGTTTTATTGATCTTTGCTATCGTTTCCTTCATTTCTTTTTCATTTATTTCTGATCTGATCTTTATGATTTCTTTCCTTTTGCTAACTTTGGGGTTTTTTGTTCTTCTTTCTCTAATTGCTTTAGGTGTAAGGTTAGGTTGTTTATTTGAGATGTTTTTTGTTTCTTGAGGTAGGATTTTATTGCTATAAACTTCCCTCTTAGAACTGCTTTTGCTGCATCCCGTAGGCTTTGGTTCGTCATGTGTTCATTGTCATTTGTTTCTAGGTATTTTTTGATTTCCTCTTTGATTTCTTCAGTGATCTCTTGGTTATTAAGTAGTGTATTGTTTAGCCTCCATGGGTTTCTATTTTTTACAGATTTTTCCCTGTAATTGATATCTACTCTCATAGCGCTGTGGTCAGAAAAGATTCTTGATGCAATTTCAATTTTCTTAAATTTACCAAGGCTTGATTTGTGACCCAAGATATGATCTATCCTGGAGAATGTTCCGTGAGCACTTGAGAAGAAAGTGTATTCTGTTGTTTTTGGATGGAATGTCCTATAAATATCAATTAAGTCCATCTTGTTTAATGTATCATTTGAAGCTTGTGTTTCCTTATTTATTTTCATTTTGGATGATCTGTCCATTGGTGAAAGTGGAGTGTTAAAGTCCTCTATTATGATTGTGTTACTGTCAATTTCCCCTCTTATGGCCGTTAGTATTTGCCTTATGTATTGAAGTGCTCCTATGTTGGGTGGATAAATATTTACAATTATTATATCTTCTTCTTGGATTGATCCCTTGATCATTATGTAGTGTCCTTCTTTGTCTCTTGTAATAGTCTTTGTTTTAAAGTCTATTTTGTCTGATATGAGAATTGCTACTCCAGCTTTCTTTTGATTTCCATTTGCATGGAATATCTTTTTCCATCCCCTCACTTTCAGTCTGTATGTGTCCCTAGGTCTGAAGTGGGTCTCTTGTAGAAAGCATATATGCAGGTCTTGTCTTTGTATACATTCAGCCAGTCTATGTCTTTTGGTTGGAGCATTTAACCATTTACATTTAAGGTAATTATCAATATGTATGTTCCTATTACCATTTTCTTAATTGTTTTGGGTTTGTTATTGTAGGTCTTTTCCTTCTCTTGTGTTTCCTGCCTAGCGAAGTTCCTTTAGCATTTGTTTTAAAGCTGGTTTGGGGGTGCTGACTTCTCTTAGCTTTTGGTTGTCTGTAAAGGTTTTAATTTCTCCGTCAACTCTGAATGAGATCCTTGCTGGGTAGAGTAGTCTTGGTTTTAGGTTTTTCCCGTTCATCACTTTAAATATGTCCTGCCTTCTAGCTTGCAGAGTTTCTGCTGAATGATCAGCTGTTAACCTTATGGGGATTCCCTTGTGTGTTATTTGTTCTTTTTCCCTTGCTGTTTTTAATATTTTTTCTTTGTATTTAATTTTTGATAGTTTGATTAATTTGTGTCTTGGCGTGTTTCTCCTTGGATTTATCCTGTATGGGACTCTCTGTGCTTCCTGTAGTTGATTAAGAATTTCCTTTCCCATATTAGGGAAGTTTTCAAGTATAATCTCTTCAAATATTTTCTCAGTCCCTTTCTTTTTCTCTTCTTCTTCTGGGCCCCCTATAATTCGAATGTTGGTGCGTGGAATGTTGTCCCAGAGGTCTCTGAGATTGTCCTCAATTCTTTTCATTCTTTTTTCTTTATTCGGCTCTGCAGTAGTTATTTCCACTATTTTATCTTCCAGGTCAGTTATCCGTTCTTCTGCCTCAGTTATTCTGTTATTGATTCCTTCTAGAAAATTTTTAATTTCACTTATTGTGTTGTTCATCACTGTTTGTTTGTTCTTTAGTTCTTCTAGGTCCTTGTTAAATGGTTCTTGTATTTTCTCCATTCTATTTCCAAGATTTTGGATCATCTTTACTATCATTATTCTGAATTCTTTTTCAGGTAGACTGCCTGTTTCCTCTTCCTTTGTTAGGTCTGATGGGTTTTTACCTTGCTCCTTCATCTGCTGTGTGTTTCTCTGTCTTCTCATTTTGCTTAACTTACTGTGTTTGGGGTCTCCTTTTCGCAGGCTGCAGGTTCGTAGTTCCTATTGTTTTTCTTGTCTGCCCCCTGTGGCTAAAGTTGGTTCAGTGGGTTGTGTAGGCTTCCTGGTGGAGGGGACTGGTGCCTGTGTTCTGGTGGTTGAGGCTGGATCTTGTCTTTCTGGTCGGCACGTCCATGTCTGGTGATGTGTTTTGTGGTGTCTGTGGCCTTATTATGATTTTAGGCAGCCTCTCTGCTAATGGGTTGTGTTGTTTTCCTGTCTTGCTAGTTGTTTAGCAGAGGGTGTCCAGCACTATAGCTTGCTGGTCATTCAGTGGAGCTGGGTCTTAGCGTTGAGATGGAGATCTCTGGGAGATTTTCGCCTTTTGATATTATGTGGAGCTGGGAGGTCTCTTGTGGACCAATGTCCTGAACTTGGGTCTCCCACCTCAGAGGCACAGCCTTGATGCCTGGCTGGAGCACCAAGAGCCTGTCAATCACACGGCTGAGAATAAAAGGGAGTAAAATAAATGAACAAAGAAACAAGAAGATCAAATCAAATCAAATCAAATAAAGTTATTAAAATAATTATTAAAAAAAATTTTTAACGTTGAAAAAAAAGGAAGAAAGAAAGAAAGAAAGAAGAGAGCAACCAAACCAAAAAAAAAAATCCACCAATGATAACAAGCACTAAAAACTATATTAAAAAAAACCAAAAACCAAAAAACAAACGTACAGACAGAACCCTCGGACATATGGTAAAAGCAAAGCTATACAGACAAAATCACACACAGAAGCATACACATACTCACAAAAAGAGAAAAAGGGAACAAAATATATATATCGCTGCTCCCAAAGTCCACCTCCTCAATTTGGGATGATTCGTTGTCTATTCAGGTATTCCACAGATACAGCGTACATCAAGTTGATTGTGGAGATTTAATCCGCTGCTCCTGAGGCTGCTGGGAGAAATTTCCCTTTCTCTTCTTTGTTCGCACAGCTCCTGTGGTTCAGCTTTGGATTTGGACCCGCCTCTGCGTGTAGGTCGCCTGAGGGCATCTGTTCCCGCTCAGACAGGATGGGGTTAAAGGAGCAGCTGATTCGGGGGCTCCGGCTCACTCAGGCCGGGGGGAGGGAGGGGTACGGATGCGGGGCGAGCCTGTGGCGGCAGAGGCCAGTGTGATGTTGCAGCAGCCTGAGGCGCGCCGTGCATTCTCCCGGGGAAGTTGTCCCTGGACCACGGGACCCTGGCAGTGGGGGGCTGCACCGGCTCCCGGGAGGGGCGGTGTGGAGAGTGACCTGTGCTCGCACACAGGCTTCTTGGTGACGGCAGCAGCAGCCTTAGCGTCTCATGCCTGTCTCTGGGGTCCGCGCTGATAGCCGCAGCTCACGCCCATCTCTGGAGCTCCTTTAAGCGGCACTCTGAATCCCCTCTCCTCGCGCACCAGGAAACAAAGAGGCAAGAAAAAGTCTCTTGCCTCTTTGGCAGCTCCAGACTTTTTCCCGGACTCCCTACCAGCTAGCTGTGGCGCACTAGCCCGCTTCAGGCTGTGTTCACGCCGCCAACCCCAGTCCTCTCCCTGGGATCCGACCTCTGAAGCCGCAGTCTCAGCTCCCAGCCCCTGCCCGCCCCGGCGGGTGAGCAGACAAGCCTCTCGGGCTGGTGAGTGCAGTTCGGCACCGATCCTCTGTGCAGGGATCTCTCCACTGTGCCCTCCGCACCCCTGTTGCTGCGCTCTCCTCCGTGGCTCTGAAGCTTCCTCCCTCCGCCTCCCGCAGTCTCCGCCCGCGAAGGGTCTTCTAGTGTGTGGAAACCTTTCCTACTTCACAGCTCCCTCCCACTGGTGCAGGTCCTGTCCCTATTCTTTTGTCTCTGTTTTTTCTTTTTTCTTTTGCCCTACCCAGGTACGTGGGGAGTTTCTTGCCTTTTGGGAGGTGTGAGGTCTTCTGCCAGCATTCAGTAGGTGTTCTGTAGGAGTTGTTCCACATGTAGATGTATTTCTGATGTATTTGTGGGGAGGAGGGTGATCTCCACATCTTACTCTTCCGCCATCTTGAGAGTCCTCCTTTCTATTTCTTTTTATAGGCCATTTATATTTTTGAGGCTATGGTGTTAGGAGACACAAATTTATAATTGTCATATTCTTGTGAATTAAGCTTATTCTCATTACAAAAAGAGATCTTTTTTAAAATAAATTATTTTATTTGTTATTTTTGGCTGTGTTGGGTCTTCATTGCTGTGCACGGGCTTTCTCTCATTGTAGCGAGTGGGGGCTACTCTTTGTTGCGGTGCGCAGGCTTCTCATTGCGGTGGCTTCTGTTGTTGCAAAGCATGGGCTCTAGGCACCCGGGCTTCAGTAGTTGCAGCATGCAGGCTCAGTAGTTGTGGCTCATGGGCTTAGTTGCTCCACGGCATGTGGGATCTTCCTGGACCAGGGATCGAACCCGTGTCCCCTGCATTGGCAGGGGGATTCTGAACCACTGTGCCACCAGGGAAGCCCCAAAGAGATCTTCTTCATCTTTAGCAATACTTTGTGCCTCAAAGTCTATTTTAACAGATATTAACCTTGCTACACTGTATGCCTTTTTTCAGCATGTTCATGCTCTATCTTCTTTCCATGTTTTATTTCCAGCCTTTCTATATCTTTAGCCTTCTGCTGCATCTCTCGTAAACAGCATTTAGTTGATCTTTTTACTAATTTAGTCTGAACATCTTTCTTATTACCTAAGGCTTTTAGTCCACTTACATTTGATTTAATTAATTATGTCTTTGGATTTATATCTACCATATTATTTTTGTGCTTTCTAATTGGCTCAGCTCCTCCATTTCTTTTGTACCCTTGTTCTGTGTTTCTTTCTCCATTATTTTAGATGGGTTTAGTATATTTTGTCATTCCATTTTCTCCTCTACTAATTTGGACGTTATAAACTCTGTTTTATGCTTTTAATGGATATGTTTGAAATGGCAAAGTGCATACTTAACTTACCAAAAATATTTTGCTCATATTCTTACTCTCCTGGACAATTATTAGACCTTATAACACTACCTACATTTATTCTTCTCCTGATATAGATAGAGAGATAGAGAGAGAGAGAGATTTGCTATATATTTTTTAGTTCGGTTATTTTGACCCCACAAGGCATTATAATTATATAATCAGTATATTTTTTAAAAATTTATTTATTTATTATTTATTTTTGGCTGCGTTGGGGCTTTGTTGCTGCGTGCAGGCTTTCTCTAGTTGTGGTGAGTGGGGGCTACTCTTCGTTGCAGTGCATAGCCTTCTCATTTTGGTGGCTTCTCTTGTTGCGGAGCATGGGCTCTACGTGTGCGGGCTTCAGTAGTTGTGGCACATGGGCTCTAGAGCACAGGCTCAGTAGTTGTGGCACACAGGCTTAGTTGCTCTGCGGCATGTGGCATCTTCCCGGACCAGGGCTCGAACACGTGTCCCCTGCATTGGCAGGCAGATTCTTAACCACTGTGCCACCAGGGAAGCCCAATCAGTATTTTTTTAATTGAAGTGTAGTTGACTTATGACATTGTGTTATTTTCAGGTGTACAGCATAGTGATTCAGTGTTTTTGCAGATTATACTCCATTATAGGTTATTACAAGATAATGGGTATAATTCCCTTGCTATGCACTACATCTGTGTTGCTGGTCTATTTTATATCAGTATTAGATATAATACTGGGTGGCTCTGGGCTTAACCTTCTGCCACCCACACCTCAGGAGGCTGTGACAATTTAAATTGAGATGCTCCAGGTTCAGTAAATGCCCTTAGTTCAGAAGTACTATTAATGCCCAGCTACATATCCAAGTTCCAGCCTTCACTTTCATTTTGGCTTGGTAACTACTAACTCTTTTTCCAGCTCCTCGATGCTTTAAAGATGTTTGGAATATTTCATTCAACATTTTTAGTTTAGTGTGTGTGTGTGTGTTTGTTCGTTTTTTTTAAGGCAGGAGCATCAGGCAAGATACTTATTCTGCTAGAACACCAGAAATAAACTTGGCCTTGTCTCTTTTTATGCAATTTCATTTCAGTCTCTTTCTTAAATTTTGGGGTACATCTGCTTTAACCACCTTTTAGTTGTTTCTTTCTTTCTCAGCTCGGACTTTACCTCAGGAAAGTTTCTTTTTTTGTCTCCTTCTATACTCATCTCATTGGAGTGTCAAAAAGAAAAAAAATAATGACCCTAATCAGGTTTAAACTGCATAAGAGTAATGATAGTGATGCACTTGAATCAAGGAGAAATTCATAAATTATGACATGAACGTATACTCAGAACCAGTGCCGTGAACTGCTAAAGTCCTTGAAACTGTCAGGGACCCCTTCAGAATGTCAACAAAAGTACCTGCCTACTTTTCTCACCTTCCTCTCATTAAACCTGCTGTTCCTTAATTACCGCCATTATTCAAGAGAAGCTAAAAAAATCTATTTTTTCTGTTTTATTGCAACAATGTAGTTTTATACTAGTTTTAAATCAAAAACTCAGCATTTGAGTTGTATTTTGGTTATCTTCAGGAGCATATCTTGAAAACATTTGAGACTCCCCACAACCACCATGTATAATATCTTGGTGTACCAAACATCTGACTTACAAATCAATCTCAGGACCGTAACCTGTTTTTAAGATAGGGTCCACTTATAACTCGGTTTTTAAGAAATTTGTTAAAATAATGTTACAACCACATTAAAGGACATTTAAAAGAAAATGTTTTCAACCTCTACCAACTAAATATGACTATTTTCATTTCCCCTCATTCCCTTCCAAAATTTATTTATGGGCGTACATAACTTACTTAGGTGTAATCATGGTAAATATACAATGCTGCATTTTCCTTTTGAAACATTTTAGTGTTTCATAAATACTCCTTCCTGTTATTACACAATTTCTTGTCCATCATTTTCAATGGCTGCCTAGTATATTCCACCAAGCTGTAAATTTGCTTAATAGTTTTCCTACTGTTGAGCTTTTAAGCCATTTCCACATTCTTCCCATTATACTTTTGTAAACGTGTTTGTGCATGTATCCATTTGCTTCTTTCGACTTGTTGCTTAGGAGAAGTTTCCAGAATTGAACTTTTTGGGTTTGAGGCTGATAACATTTTATGGCCTTTGATACAGATTGGGCCCTAAAAATATTGTACCAATGTATCCTGGCACCAAGAGGTGATGAGTATGCTCGTTTCCCTTGACAGCAATCTAAAAATTATTTTTCTTTGTTTTTTTGCTAGTTGAATAATGTGTATAAGTGGTGCGTGTATTCAACATGTTTGTTGAACTCATACTGAGTTAGGCATTGTGCCAGGTACTACAGACATTGAGATGAATAAAATGTGGGCACTGCCTAGGAGGAATTCACAATCTAGTGGGATAGATAAGCAGAAGAGAGTGTGGTATAACAGAGGCCTGTATACATTTCCATAGGAATGCAAATGAGGGGTAGATTAAATATATGTGTTTACCTCTGTTTTTCTGGAACATAGGCAGACTTACCATGGAAGTTGGTTCCTGCAGAATGTGTTGGAGTTTCCCAAACTGACAAGGGGCACCTCATTTTGGTTTTTGTTTTCACCTACATTCCCTTATTTATTACATTCATTCCTAACGTGTTTGTTTTCTGTAGTTTCTCTTGCATGGATTACCTGTTTATTTTATTGTGTTGTTCAATTGCATTAATAGTAATATTTGTAGGAACCTAGTATCATA
Source organism: Eschrichtius robustus (assembly GCF_028021215.1). NCBI lineage: Eukaryota > Metazoa > Chordata > Mammalia > Artiodactyla > Eschrichtiidae > Eschrichtius > Eschrichtius robustus. The sequence continues at coordinate 116,262,438 of NC_090845.1, read as the reverse complement.
ACAAAGCAAAGCTAACAAAGATAATAATGTCACAATAACCATTTGCTGGAAGAAAAAGAGAAAGGATCATAATGTTGAGTTGAGATGTAGGAGAGCATGATTGCCTATCTCTGAAAGAAAGGTGGTACTCCCAAGTTTGCTCTCAAGACTAGAAGAGTCATTTTGATAATGACTTTCAAAAAAAGACATGTCTACTTTCTTCAGGAGCCCATATTCAGTTTAGATATAGTACTTCATTTTAGAAATCATTTTATAATTCATTTATCCTTGAATCATGGCAGAATAGTTCCCAAGTTCTGGGCCAGGCTTGTGAGCTGGCTCATCATGGATTAACGATAAGCAGTAGAATGTCATAGAAAGAGCATGGACTTTGGAGTGAGACAACCTGGGTATAAGTCCCGGTTTGACCACACACAAGCTGTATTGCCTTTCTCCTGTTTTTACCTTCTCAGAGTCTATTTTCTCATCTGTTAAGTTGGGTGTTAATCATACCTACTCCCTAATGATGATATTAGTGTTCAATTACGTAATAGGTATAAAGTAGTTAGCAAAGCACATGACACATAGTAGACATTCAATAAATCCTAGTCTTGTTTGTTGTTGGGAAGATAAGACACACTTCTAGGAAGGACTAATTCTGTTCCACCTTGTTGGTTATAGCACGGATTAACTACAAAATCCTGGCAAGGAGACTCCCCACACCCTAAGATGGGGAAAGTCATGTTATGAATACATAAATAATCTGATAAGATAACAGAGAGGTAGCAGCTCTCAAATATCAATACTTTTGAGGCAGGAAGTGGGCTAGGGTGCTATGCTCTGGCAGGCCGAATAAATGCAGAAGTCAGCAAGGCTGCAAAGCGTTCTTTGCTTTCAATCAACCAATAAATTTCATGTTTCAAGTGTGTGCTTCAGTAATATCACCTTTCCATTTACAATCGGAACAGAAGCTCAGGAACATTGAAAACCTGATTCTCAAGGACTGTCCTTTAAGGCCCTTGAGCCCAAGCCCTATTTTCTAGATGAGGATACAGATGTCATCATGTGCTACTCAGTGGAGATTTGATTCAGAGGGAAAAAAATTAGATTTCCTTACTTTCTGGTCCATTTCCATTAGATCAATAGTCTCCAACCTTTAGAACCACAAAGAGGTTGAGAATTGGTTAGAAGCACCGTGGAGCATGTGGAAAATGAACGGAAAGCAATTTCTGGGTGTGTTTTGTAGTGGTTGTTACCAGGTGGGCCTGAGTCCTTTTTGTTTAGAGTCTCTCAAGTATGTACGCTCCGCCAAAGGCCATGTGAAGAGGCCACTTAGCATCACTCTCCTCGCTGCACTGAGACAGCCATTACTTTTCATTAAATAAGTAATATTCTGGGCAATCCACTTACTCATCATTAAAGGCCATTAGTAGCTACTCTTTGTCACACACAAACCCTAATGGAGCTCTATCAAGAGTCTTATTAAAGAGCTGCTAATTTTCAAAGGGAAAATTAGTAATGTTGGAAGCAGAATTTAGATTTACCTCTAAAGCTCTTCTAAATATCCTCCCCTTTTCCCCTCTGCCCTCGAAAAACAAAGCAACCTGACACTACTTATGGTGAGGCTCCAGCAGGAAGAACCTCTGCTCTGGGTCTCCTCCCCAGTGGCTGCAGTTCAGGCTTTGGTCACAGGGGAGCACACTGATCTCTCAGCTGAAAGCTCACAGAACACTTGCCTGCTTTGCTGGTCTTTTTGGACCTCAGTCTGTCCAGTTTGAAGGCCAGGTCATTTAGTGCCGCCAGCAGGCCACAAAAGAGTCCTCTTTTATGCAGACACCAACTCTTCCCTGTCCCAGTAGTTCAGTAGGAGATCTTTGCCTAGCCTAATTTGAAAATGCAACAGTAGAATGAATGGATTTGGGTTGGCCGTGACAACAAGTTGTTCTTATTTCCTGGTGGCAAATCTGCTTAGTGGGACAAGAAGGGTCTTAATTAACAGGTGTGGCAGAGAAAGGTGGCCTACCTACATGGCCTCAGGTAAGATCTGGGAGAATCCTCTCCCCACCTCCACTTTGTTCTCACTCATCTTATCTTTGATCCATCCCATTGGTTTCATTAGTGTCCTCTTGAAAATTCATTAGTGTCCAAATGAAAATTCCCCTAGATTTTGGAAAACTTGGTGTAAATTGTTTGAGTAGATCATTCTGAAAGTTCTAGCATGGGCATTGGTGCTATTTCTTGGCTAGATATTCAGAGATAAGTAGGACCAAGGAGTAAGAAACCAGAGAAAATTAGGGCAGAGATGCTTAAATGTTGTTTTCATGAATTACCCATAAAAAAGTGAAACTTGATTTCCTTGGCCATCTGGTCGCTCATGAATTTAATTTTTGGCTTTTACATGATAAATAACAGACCAGAGAGTGACTGGATATCTTGTTTCCTTTGCTGGGTTCAGGATTAGGAGATAATCCTGAGACTGTTCATTGTATATTCTCAACACATGTAGACATTAAACCCATCAGGAGGCAGGGTACTTTGTGTTTGCCAGAAGACCATTCCAGTTGCAAAATGCTTTTTAATTAACAGGGGCTTTGTATCAGCTTTCCTATCTACCCAGCTAGAGTTCCCATGCCTAGGCAGGTGCATCCTGTTGGGTATTACAGAACAACAAAGAGGAGTACAAGGGCAGGGACACTTCAGACAATTATGACCCAACGAGTACCTGCTTCCCTGCTCTCTGCTTCCAGCTAATTCTGTTGCTCCTCTTGCTGAATTCCCCAAAGAAGTTTTCTTTAAGCAAACTATGGCTCCGGTTGCTTCATTCATTCATTCATTCATACATTTAACAAATATTTACTGAACACCTGCTCTGTGCTATGTGCTGGGGTAAGCCTTGGGCATATAGAGCTGAACAAGGATGGCTCACTATCTAAGACTGAAGGCACTTATTCATGAAACCATAAAGGCTCACTATCTAAGACTGAAGGCACTTATTCATGAAACCATAAAGGTAAAGTGAGATCGATACTTTAGTGCCAGAAGTCTTGGAAAAATTTCCCACGTGGATTGATCACCCTTTTCCCCCATAGTGTTTCTTTTTCTGCCTTTAAAAGGCTGCCTCTCTGATGAAAATGGACTACCCCACTCTACAATGCCAGGGAACCCTAGGGAAGATGTCAGTGCCCACACTACCCAGCAATTTGATGTGGCAAAGAGTGCTCCCATAGCCAAGAGCTAGTAGGATCATAGAACCCAGAGTCAGGACTACTGACACACATGTTATATACAGCACACAAGCAACTGGATTTGACATATGGGGCCAGATGGGGGCAATGGTCTTCCTAGTTCCCCATTTTACCACTTGGCCAAACCAGGAGACTCATTGAAGCCTGATATCTAGGGTCAATCCTTTTACCCATAGTGGGAAGGGAGAGGGGTGAGAAGAAAGTAATTACACATAAGGATCATAGAATTTCAGAGCTGGTGTGGTCCTCTATACACTTGATACCCATAGTATGGTCCATGGACCAGCAGCATAAACATCACCTGGGAGCTTGTTGGAAATGCGGAATCTCAGGCTCCACCCCAGACCTACTGAACCTGGATCTGCCGTTGCACGAGATACCCAGGTGATTTGTAAGCATATTAAACTTTGAGAAACAGTGCTCTAGATCAATAAGTTTCAACCTTTCCCCCCGACACCCACATATATTTTAAATTTAATTTAATTTATTTTTTTATACAGCAGGTTCTTATGTTATCTATTTTATACATATTAGTGTATATATGTCAATCCCAATCTCCCAATTCATCCCACCACCACCCCCCCTCTGCCACTTCCCCCCTGGGTGTCCATACATTTGTTCTCTACATCTGTGTCTCTATTTCTGCCCTGCAAACCAGTTCATTACCATTTTTCTAGGTTCCACATACATGCGTTAATATACGATATTTGTTTTTCTCTTTCTGACTTACTTCACTCTGTATGACAGTCTCTAGATCCATCCACGTCTCTGCAAATGACCCAATTTCGTTCCTTTTTATGGCTGAGTAATATTCCATCGTATATATGTACCACGTCTTCTTTATCCATTTGTCTGACGATGGGCATTTAGGTTGCTTCCATGACCTGGCTATTGTAAATAGTGCTGCAATGAACATTGGGGTGCATGTGTCTTTTTGAAGTATGGTTTTCTCTGGGTATATGCCCAGCAATGGGATTGCTGGGTCATATGGTAATTCTATTTTTAGTTTTTTAAGGAACCTCCATACTGTCCTCCATAGTGGCTGTATAAATTTACATTCCCACTAACAGTTTCTGCCCATTTTTTGAATGGGTTGTTTGTTTTTTTAATATTGAGCTGCATGAGCTGTTTATATATTTTGGAGATTAATCCTTTGTCCATTGATTCACTTGCAAATATTTTCTCCCATTCTGAGGGCTGTCATTTCGTCTTGTTTGTAGTTTCCTTTGCTTTGCAAAAGGTTTAAGTTTCATCACGTCCCATTTGTTTATTTTTGTTTTTATTTCCATTACTCTAGGAGGTGGGTCAAAAAAGATCTTGCTGTGATTTATGCCAAAGAGTGTTCTGCCTAGGTTTTCCTCTAGGAGTTTTATAGTGTCCGGTCTTACATATAGGTCTCTAATCCATTTTGAGTTTATTTCCGTGTATGGTGTTAGGGAGTGTTCTAATTTCATTCTTTTACATGTAGCTGTCCAGTTTTCCCAGCACCACTTATTGAAGAGGCTGTCTTTTCTCCATTGTATATCCTTGCCTCCTTTGTCAGAGATTAGTTGACCATAGGTGTGTGGGTTTATCTCTGAGCTTTCTATCCTGTTCCATTGATCTATATTTCTGTTTTTGTGCCAGTACCATATTGTCTTGATTACTGTAGCTTTGTATGTAGTCTGAAGTCAGGGAGTCTGATTCCTCCAGCTCCGTTTTTTTCCCTCAAGACTGCTTTGACCATTTGGGGTTTTTGTGTCTCCATACAAATTTTAAGATTTTTTCTTCTAGTTCTGTAAAAAATGCCACTGGTAATTTGATAGGAATTGCATTGAATCTGCAGATTGCTTTGGATAGTATAGTCATTTTCACAATATTGATTCTTCCAATCCAAGAACATGGTATATCTCTCCATCTGTTTGTGTCATCTTTGATTTCTTTCATGAGTGTCTTATAATTTTCTGAGTACAGGTCTTTTACCTCCTTAGGTAGGTTTATTCCTAAGTATTTTATTCTTTTTGTTGCAATGGTGCATGGGATTGTTTCCTTAATTTCTCTTTCTCATCTTTCGTTGTTAGTGTATAGGAATGCAAGAGATTTCTGTTCATTAATTTTGTATCCTGCAACTTTACCAAATTCATTGGTTAGCTCTAGTAACTTTCTGGTGGCAACCTTAGGATTCTTTATGTATAGCATCATTTCATCTGCAAACAATGACAATTTTACTTCTTCTTTTCCAAATTGTATTCCTTTTATTTCTTTCTCTTCTCTGATTGCCATGGCTAGGACTTCCAAAACTATGTTGAATAATAGTGGTGAGGGTGGACATATTTGTCTTATTTCTGATCTTAGAGGAAATGCTTTCAGTTTTTCACCATTGAGAATGATGTTTGCTGTGGGTTTGTTGTATATGGCCTTTATTATGTTGAGGTAGTTTCCCTCTATGCCCACTTTCTGGAGAGTTTTTTATCATAAATGGGTTGAATTTTGTCAAAAGCTTTTTCTGTATCTATTGAGAATCATGTGGTTTTTATTCTTTAATTTGTTAATATGGTGTATCACATTGATTGATTTGCGTATATTGAAGAATCCTTGCAGCCCTGGGATAAATCCCACTTGATCATGGTGTAAGATCCTTTTAGTGTGTTGTTGGATTCTGTTTGCTAGTATTTTGTTGAGGATATTTGCATCTATATTCATCAGTGATATTGGTCTGTAATTTTCTTTTTTTGTAGTATCATTGTCTGGTTTTGGTATCAGGGTGACAGTGGCCTCATAGAATGAGTTTGGGAGTGTTCCTTCCTCTGCAATTTTTTGGAAGAGTTTGAGAAGGATGGGTGTTAGCTCTTCTCTAAATGTTTGATAGAATTCACCTGTGAAGCCATCTGGTTCTGTACTTCTGTTTGTTGGAAGATTTTTAATCACAGTTTCAATATCAGTGCTTGTGGTTGGTCTGTTCATATTTTCTATTTCTTCCTGGTTCAGTCTTGGAAGCTTATACCTTTCTAAGAATTTGTCCATTTCTTCCAGGTTATCCATTTTATTAGCATAGAGTTGCTTGTAGTAGTCTCTTATGATGCTTTGTGTTTCTGCGGTGTCTGTTGTAACTTCTCCTTTTTCATTTCTAATTTTATTTATTTCAGTCCTCTCCCTCTTTTTCTTGATGAGTCTGGCTAATGGCTTATCAATTTTGTTTATCTCCTCAGAGAACCAGCTTTTAGTTTTATTGATCTTTGCTATTGTTTTCTTTGTTTCTATTTCATTTATTTCTGCTCTGATCTTTATGATTTCTTTCCTTCTACTAACTTTGGGTTTTGTTTGTTCTTCTTTCTCTTGTTCCTTTAGGTGTAAGGTTAGATTGTTTATTTGAGATTTTTCTTGTTTCTTAAGGTAGGCTTCTATTGCTATAAACTTCCCTCTTAGAACTGCTTTTGCTGCATCCCATAGGTTTTGGATCAACGTGTTTTCATTGTTATTTTTCTCTAGGTATTTTTTGATTCCCTCTTTGATTTCTTCAGTGATCTCTTGGTTATTTAGTAACGTATTGTTTAGCCTCCATGTGTTTGTGTTTTTTACGTTTTTTTCCCTGTAATTGATTTCTAATCTCATAGCGTTGTGGTCAGAAAAGATGCTTGATATGATTTCAATTTTCTTAAATTTACTGAGACTTGATTTGTGACCCAAGATGTGATCTATCCTGGAGAATGTTCCATGTGCACTTGAGAAGAAAGTGTAATCTGCTGTTTTTGGATGGAATGTCCTATAAATATCAATTAAATCTATCGTGTCATTTAAAGCTTATATTTCCTTATTAATTTTCTGTTTGGATGATCTTTCCATTGGTGTAAGTGGGGTGTTAAAGTCCCCCATTATTGTTTTACTGTAGATTTCCTCTTTTATAGCTGTTAGCAGTTGCCTTATGTATTGAGGTGCTCCTATGTTGGGTGCATAGATATTTATAATTGTTATATCTTCTTCTTGGATTGATCCCTTGATCCTTATGTAGTGTCCTTCCTTGTCTCTTGTAACATTCTTTATTTTAAAGTCTATTTTATCTGATATGAGAATTGCTACTCCAGCTTTCTTTTGATTTCCATGTGCATGAAATATCTTTTTCCATCCTCTCACTTTCAGTCTGTATGTGTCCCTAGGTCTGAAGTGGGTCTCCTGTAGACAGCATATATACGGGTCTTGTTTTTGTATCCATTCAGTGAGCCTGTGTCTTTTGGTTGGAGCATTTAATCCATTCATGTTTAAGGTAATTATTGATATGTATGTTCCTATTACCATTTTCTTAATGTTATGGGTTTGTTTTTGTAGGTGCTTTTCTTCTCTTTTGTTTCCCACTTAGAGAAGTTCCTTTAACATTTGTTGTAGAGCTGGTTTGGTGGTGCTGAATTCTCTTAGCTTTTGCTTGTCTGTAAAACTTTCGATTTCTCTGTCGAATCTGAATGAGATCCTTGCTGGGTAGAGTAATCTTGATTGTAGGTTCTTCACTTTCATCACTTTAAATATATTGTGCCACTCCCTTCTGGCTTGTAGAGTTGCTGCTGAGAAATCAGCTGTTAACCTTATGAGAGTTCCCTTGTATGTTATTTGTCGTTTTTCCCTTGTTGCTTTCAATAATTTTTCTTTGTCTTTAATTTTTTCAGTTTGATTACTATGTGTCTCGGCGTGTTTCTCCTTGAGTTTATCCTGTATTGGACTCTCTGCACTTCCTGGACCTGTGTGGCTATTTCCTTTCCCATGTTAGGGAAGTTTTCGACTATAATCTCTTCAAATATTTTCTCAGGTTCTTTCTCTCTTCTCCTTCTGGGACCCCTATAATGCGAATGTTGTTGTGTTTAATGTTGTCCCAGAGGTCTCTTAGGCTGTCTTCATTTCTTTTCATTCTTTTTTCTTTATTCTGTTCCGCGGTAGTGAATTCCACTATTTTGTCTTCCAGGTCACTTATCCGTTCTTCTGCCTCAGTTATTCTGCTATTGATTCCTTCTAGTGTATTTTTCATTTCAGTTATTGTATTGTTCATCTCTGTTTGTTCTTTAGTTCTTCTAGGTGTTTGTTCTTTAATTCTTCTAGGTCTTTGTTAAACATTTCTTGCATCTTCTCGATCTTTGCCTCCATTCTTTTTCCAAGGTCCGGGATCATCTTCACTATCATTATTCTGAATTCTTTTTCTGGAAAGTTGCCTATCTCCTCTTCATTCAGTTGTTTTTCTGGGGTTTTATCTTGTTCGTTCATTTGGTACAAAGTTCTCTGCCTTTTCATTTTGTCTGTCTTTCTGTGAATGTGGTTTTCCTTCCACAGGCTGCAGAATTGTAGTTCTTCTTGCTTCTGCTGTCTGCCGTCTGGTGGATGAGGCTATCTAAGAGGCTTGTGCAAGCTTCCTGATGGGAGGGACTGGTGGTGGGTAGAGCTGGATGTTGCTCTGATGGGAAGAGCTCAGTAAAACTTTAATCTGCTTGTTTGCTGATGGGTGGGGCTGGGTTCCCTCCCTGTTGGTTGTTTGGCCTGAGGCGACCCAGCACTGGAGCCTACCCGGCTCTTTGGTGGGGCTAATGGCGGACTCTGGGAGGGCTCATACTAAGGAGTACTTCCCAGAACTTCTGCTGCCAGTGTCCTTGTCCCCATGGTGAGCCACAGCCACCCCCCCACCTCTGCAGGAGACCCTCCAACACTAGCAGGTAGGCTAGTGTTCAGCCTAGCCTCCTATGGGGTCACTGCTCCTTCCCCTGGGTCCCGATGCACACACTACTTTGTGTGTGCCCTCCAAGAGTGGAGTCTCTGTTTCCCCCAGTCCTGTTGAAATCCTGCAATCAAATCCCACTAGCCTGCAATGTCTGATTCTCTAGGAATTCCTCCTCCCATTGCTGGACCCCCAGGTTGGGAAGCCTGACGTGGGGCTCAGAACCTTCACTCCATTGGGTGGGCTTCTGTGTTATAAGTGTTCTCCAGTTTGTGAGTCATCCACCCAGCAGTTATGGGATTTGATTTTATTGTGATTGCGCCCCTCCTACTGTCTCATTGCAGCTTGTCCTTTGTCTTTGGATGTGGGGTGTCTTTTTTGGTGAGTTCCGGTGTCTTCCTGTCGATGATTGTTCAGCAGTTATTTGTGATTCCGGTGCTCTTGCAAGAGGGAGTGAGTGCACGTCCTTCTACTCCACCATCTTCATTTCTTTTCCCTGACACCCACATATTAGATGACAATTCTGTGCAGGACACGTTTCCCTAAGTGTGGCCAAGGTCATGAACACTTCCATACTATGAGTGTCAAATGCTAAGAAAGCACTGCAATACGCCAGTGCCCTATCATGGTTTAGAACAACTGGTCTATCTTAACCCCTTCATTCTTTAAATGAGTGAATTGCCCCTATCCTATACTGTAAGCTCACTTCAAAGGTGGGACCAAGAACCCAGGTCCTCAGCTGTCCTTTGGATCAGTCTTGAGTCAGGGGTTTCCTGTTATTACCTTATGACCCAACTCCTCACCGGCTGTGTTTCTGTCATTTGTGTCTCAGGTTTAAGGTGCCAGCTGCTGATAAGTGCAAACAGCTAATGTGACTGCTGTCCACCTATCTTTGAACAGCTTGGTAATCTTATCTCTGTTGGCCACAGTAAGGCATTTGCCTGCCTGGGATACTCTTTCATCTATAAAGACCATACTCTTCTTATTTATTTATCTACTTATAATTTTTATTTTATATTGGAGTATAGTTGATTAACAATGTTGTGTTAGTTTCAGGTGTACAGCAAAGTGGTTCAGTTATACATATACATGTATCTATTCTTTTTCAAATTCTCTTCATATTTAAGGACGATTCTTTTCTAACCTTGACCTCCTAGTTCCCTTACATGGAACTCTTGACCCATGGGTTTTACCTTGACCTCTGTGGAGAGCACACAGTGCCCACTAGTTTGCTTTGACTTAGCCATGTGAACTCACAGCTTCATGTGAACCTCCCCCATAAAGCACATTCCACAGCAACGCACACATATTTAGACTTTTCCAGACTCTAGAGCTTACTTGAGCTCTGTACTCTGAGTCCAGATTTTTCTGTTTGGTCCTATCCGACTTCCATCTGACGTTACTAAGTTCAGACACTGACCATCCTCTCTGTCTTTTTTTAAAGGATGTGCAAACCACAGTGATAAGGGAAGAGAGTCTAGAATGCAAAGATGAATCTTGAAATTAACAAAGGGTGGGGGGAAGTTAAAAAGAATAGCTTTCCTTTTCCAAAGAAGAAAATAAGAGGGCCTCTTCTGTATGTTAAGGGTATAATTCAATATCACCCAGACAGATTTAGTATTGAAAGACTTTAGATTCCCCAAAGGTCAACATTTTAAAAGGGGAAGATGGTAGGTAGATAGTACCCTAATTATAAGGCAACTTATCACCTCTTAAGTTTTGATATCTTTGCTGTTAATGAGGAATGTGTCCCTGAACACAGCTCTAAGAAGCATGACAAAGTCCCTGAACCATCTCATCTCCACTTGGGGACCAGGGCTTGCTCCAAGTGGCATGGGAAATAAGTGAAGATGATCTAGAACATCCTTCTTCTATAGTCATTTCTTTTGGGGCTCTTGTCCCTGTAGGTAATGCTCCCCTTTTATTTGGTTCCTAGTGCTCTCTCCCTGCCTGTTCTCCCCCCTAGTGAAGAAGAGGCCACCTGCTGAAAATATCCAAAGCCATGTAACCCATTACTAGAGTATCTGTACATGGAAAAAAACCAAAACAAAACATGGAGAGGACAAAACTTAGCCCAAAGGAATGATTGCTCAAGCTGGAACTCGAGCCATCAATGTGGAGGAAGGTCTATCGCAGTGGGGCCTTCAGATCCCATCCATAGCTGCTTGTCTGCTTCTCCCATAGATAAGGGCAGATCTGAGGAGAATGACTCCTGCCCCTGCCTGGCTTCGTAAGGGAATTAGTAAGGAAAAATTAGGTCAGAGATGTGAAAGTGCTTTTGACACAAATCAAATCAGGGCTTTGATTTTTCCCAATCTAATATCTCCCTGCCTTAGGGTCAGTTTCTGTCTCAATCTCTCCATCTTTCAAAATGAGAATACTGTACTCTTGCATTTCTTTGCAAGGCTGCTGGGTGAAAAGGAAACAATTGTGTTGATTGCAATGCCCATTGGATCAAAAATGTGTGAGACGATTGTCTTAACTGGACCAATGGCATCGCAGAAGAACAGTGGTTGTTTTCAGCCTGCATTTCAAATTGATCTGGAGCTAAGCAATGCTCAGGCAGGTGAGAATTTGGCACCTTGGAACCCCACACGAGAGGAATGAACACTCCTACTGTGTTTGATGGCTGGAGGACAGAAACAGTTCCGCTTCACTTTAAGCACAGATCCCATGTCATTTACTTGTTTTTTTCTCTTGAAGCTAAACCAGATGCCTTCCGGGGACAAAGGGAGTGTCTCCGTGGTACTGGTTTCTGAAGGCATGGTCTTCGGACCCGCTGCGTAAGAATTCCATACTTGCTACAAATGCAGATTCTTGGCCCAAGCATCTTGCCAAACCCACTGATTCAGGATCTCTTGGGGTGGGACCAGGAACGCCATATAATAAACAAAAAGATGACTCTCTGACAGACTAACATATGTGACCCACAATTACCGGTGGATTGAATTCCTCAAATATTGCTGTAGGGCAGTGGTTCTTCACCCTGGCCGTGCACTAGAATCACCTGGAAGACTAGTAAAAAACCACCCATGGCCCACCCTACCCCGGACCGATTAAATGAGATTTTCTGGGGCTGAGGGCATCTGCATTTTTAAAGCTCTTCTGGTGATTTTACGTGTGCAATCAGGGCTGGGAACCACTGGTGTTAGTACCATCGTTGGGATTCTCCCCCCACTCCCCCTAGACTTGCAAAGGAACTACTCAGTGGCACTCTCAGCACAGGTACGCCGCCTCCTAGCCCTTCTCAAGCTTCTTTTCTCTGACGCTTTCAGGGTCAGAAGACTCCGAAGAGCACCTACTATGTGCTGCATACTGAGGAACTCAGTGATCAACCAAAGAGGAATAGATTCTGTTCTCAAGGAGCCCAGGTCAGTAGTAGAGACAGTCCCAATCACAAAAGGTGAGTAGAAATTTCTCTAGGTGCCCCCTGTTGACCCCCTTGGTTCTTGAAATAAGGACCTTGGTCTCCCGCCCACCAGAGAATTACTTGCTTACAAAGATCCCTTGCTTTACCCTTCCCCTATCTCCTTGTTCAAAACATCTTTTAAAAGACCTGATTTTGAAAAGTCCCTAGAAGGCATTGCCGTTCTTAAACTATTTGGCCCTATGTGAGTTCCTACCCAGATCCTGACGATTCCCTCAGGTATGAGTTACAAACTGCTTGGTCTCAGCCCTGAGGCTCTGGCCTGGGTTAGCACACGAATGTAGCAGAGGGGAGGTAAGCTGATAAGTCCTGACTCACCAGGTACAAGAAGGAGCTGCTCTTTCCTCTGCCAAAAAACAGGCCTTTATCTTCGAATTCAGTGCCTGTGAAAAACTTTCTTAAATTCATTTCATTGGATTCTATCTGGAGATATCAGAGCTTTTAGGCAGCTATTCCATTCAGGCTACTGTATGGAATAATGTATGATCTACTCCCCCTCCTATAAAAGGGCTTAATTAAAGTTAGGACCTTGCTCTTTAATCATCTAAGGCAGAACACAGGGCACGGCCATTAGCTCCAAGTGTCAAAAAGGGTCATCTTTAAACTGGCTGCCTGGTTTTTAAAATGTTAGCTTTTGCTTCTTTCTCTTCCTGTAATAATTTACTTTTTATAAGTTACCAGCTAAGAAATTATTTGAGCACTGTTAAGTCATCTCCTACCTAACACCAAAATATATTCTTTTCAAAAGAAGGGAGAAGAGAGTTTTCGGCGACCATGACCTTGTTTAATTTGACTTTTAAAAGAGCCACAAATGAACCTTTCCCATTTTATTTATGGAATTCATATGCTCTCACTCCTACTCTGATCTGGTATACCTTTCTGAATCTGGCTTTGTGAGAAAAAAATTGTTTATTTTTTTAACCCCAACTTGGAAATGATGAGTGCTTGCCTGGAACAGATAATTCAGCTCCTAGCTTCTCACTTAATGTTAAAGCACATCCCTTTTATTTATACCCATTCAGGGAATGGTTACAGCTTTAATTAGCAGCAATTTGAAATTTCTCAACTACTCAACAGAGGAAAAGTGACATTAATGCTCAATTGCAGAGTAAGGGGAGGCATAATTATTAAGGGCAGAAGGGCACGTGGGGTGAACTAGCACTCAGGAATATGTAGGAAATTAATTAACCTTGCTAAGGACCAACAGTCAGGAACTTGTCTTGAACATCAGGCAAAGGGATTATTTTTATTGTTTACAAATATGTTCTTTAATAACAACGATTAGCCTTTCTGCTTCCATTGACCTGATTAGTTCTCTTACCATACACGGTAAACAGCAGTGGTACAGAAGGGAGTTGTTCAGGAGCAAAATAAACATTCTGAATCCCAAGATGGTCAATTATAAACATGGGATGTGGCAGTGGGATATTTTTAACGGCTATACTGATATATGATATAGTTCATTCTATGTACATAGAATACAGTTCACCCATTGAAAGTGTACAATTCAGTCGTTCTTGGTGTAGTCATCACCACTATCTAACTTTAGAACACTTTTATCACTCCAAAAAGAAACCCCACACCCACTAAACAGTGACTTCCCTGTCTTCTCTCCCCTCAGCCCCTGATAACCATTAATCTACTTCCTGTTCCTGTGGATTTACCTATTGTGAATATTCCAGATAAATGGAATCATATGATATGTGACCTCTTACCTCTGGCTTCTTTCACTTAGCATAATATCTTCAAGGTTCATCCATGTTGTATCAGGGCTTCATTCGTTTTTATAGATGAATAATACTCCATTGCATGGCTATACCACATTTTGTTTATCCATTTATTAGTGGATGGACATTTGGGTTGTTACCGATTTGGGGCTATTGTGAATAATGCTGCTTTGAACATTTGTGTATAAGTTTTGTGTAGACATGTGTCTTCATTTATCTTGGGTAAATACCTAAAATTGGAATTGCTGGCTCATATGGTAACCCTATGTTTAGCAGTTTGGCCAATGCGTTCTTAAGCCATGGTTTTTAACATGCTTTTCTAAGTTTAATTGAATTTAAAGAGATTGTAAATGAACACGCTGCATAGGTTTGAGCCTAATTTTTTTGTTGTTACCATATGTGAAGTTGTATTTAAAACTCAAAGTAAGTTCATAAAAAAACATGAATCCTTCAGTTTGCCTCCTAATTAGATGATTAATCACGTCTGTACATTTTAATATCTTATGCACATACAATGTCTAGAAAAGAAGATGATTATATGAGTGATAATGCATGAACTAATTTTGACGGTTCCCTGGATGTTCCTCCCTTAAGATGAATTTTCCTGGAGAAGAAGGAAAAAAAAATAGCTTTTCCAATTTGACACGTAAGTAGTCTGCTATGTTCCTAGTTGTTATGACCACAGGTGTGACAATATCAGAGCTTTGGGGGCCCTACTAAAGTTTAGTCAAGTCATATTCAAATGGAATGAAGTCAAAGTGATAGTGGTAAGGAGGGTTTGGAAATAATCATTGGGAAAAATGGGGCCGACTTTGAGACTCATTGCTCTTCTATGACAATTTTGGTGGACAGTACTCAGACAATAGCAATATCATATTTACGTAGTGCCTTTGTATAGCCTGGTAGTGTGCTAAGTGCTTTACATGCATCATTTCAGTAAACCCATCTTACAGCTGTGGAAACTAAGGCCCAGAAGTTAAGTAACTAGTTCAAGGTAACGCTTATAATAAGTAAAATTCAAAACCCAGGTCTGTCTGAATCTACAGCTCACACTCTTTTTAAATTTTTTTTAAAATTGAAGTATAGTTGGTTTAAAATGTTGTGTTAGTTTCTGGTGTACAGCAAAGTGATTCAGTTTTATATATTATATATACACATATATATATATATAGTTTATGTACATTCTTTTTCATATTCTTTTCCATTATGGTTTATTATAGGATACTGAATGTAGTTCCCTATGTTATACCGTAGGGCCTTGTTGTTTATCTATTTTGTATATAGTAGTTTGTATCCGCTAATGCCAAACTCCCAATCCATCCCTCCCCAACCTCCCCTCCCCCTTGGCAACCACAACTCTGTTTTCTATGTTTGTGAGTCTGTTTCTCTTTTGTAGATAAGTTCATTTGTGTCATATTTTAGATTCCACATATAAGTGAGAGCATATGGTATTTGTCT
Source organism: Eschrichtius robustus (assembly GCF_028021215.1). Classification (NCBI taxonomy): domain Eukaryota; kingdom Metazoa; phylum Chordata; class Mammalia; order Artiodactyla; family Eschrichtiidae; genus Eschrichtius; species Eschrichtius robustus. The sequence continues at coordinate 116,246,934 of NC_090845.1, read as the reverse complement.
TTCTCTTTCTGACTTACTTCACTTAGTATGATAATCTCTAGGTCCATCCGGGCTTCCCTGGTGGCACAGTGGTTAAGAATCTGTCTGCCAATGCAGGGAACACAGGTTCGAGCCTTGGTCTGGGAAGATCCCACATGCTGCAGAGCAGCGAAGCCCGTGTGCCACAACTACTTAGCTTGCGCTCTAGAGCCCGCGAGCCACAACTACTGAAGCCCGCGCGCCTAAAGCCCGTGCTGTGCAACAAGAGAAGCCTGCGCACTGCAGAGTAGCCCCCGCTCGCCGCAACCAGAGAAAGCCCGCACACAGCAACGAAGACCCAATGCAGCCAAAAAAAAAAAAAAAAACCTCTAGGTCCACTCATGTTGCTGCAAATGGCATTATTTCATTCTTTTCTATGTAGAGCCCACACTCTTAACTACCTAAGCTCTACTGCAAGGAGAGCCTAACTTCACAACTACTAAGTCTCCTTGCCCCACCCAAGAGCTTTAGAGAATTGTTTTTTCTTCCATACATTCTGGTTACCAAGTGGCAATGGAAGTAGGTGGTCTCAAAATGGCCCTCCTATTTCCAGATGTACCATACAAATAGCCTAGAAAGGAATAGGAATCTGTTCCTCTGGCTCTAACTACAGTAACTACATGTTCTGGATTTTCCAAGAAGGAAAGGATAGGAAGAGGAAAAGAGGGGCTCGCAATCCTTTCCCTGCCCACATCTCCATTCTCACCTCCATCAACTCCTGCTCTCATACACTATGCTTCCCTCATACTCAACACCCAAATGGTCATAGTATCTCGCACATATGATGTTTCTTACCTTTCTCACCTCTGGCCTTTGCTCAGATTGCTCCTATTGTGTGGAATGCCCTTCTACTCCCCTTAACCTGGAAAATCTCCCAATTAACCATTAAGTTTCATCACCTACTTCAGGAAGCCTTCCTTAACTCTCCTTCGGTTCCTTCATAATGGCCTATGCATAGCTTTATAGTGTCAGATTTTCTATACTGTATCTTAATTGTCTGTTTCTGGGTCTTTGGGCCTTACTTTTGACCTCCTTAAGAATGAACAATCTAATGGAGAACAGTATGGAGGTTCCTTAAAAAACTAAAAATAGAACTACCATATCACCCAGCAATCCCACTACTGGGCATATACCCTGAGAAAACCATAATTCAAAAAGAGTCATGTACCACAATGTTCATTGCAGCTCTATTTACAATAGCCAGGACATGGAAGCAACCTAAGTGTCCATCGACAGATGAATGGATAAAGAAGATGTGGCACATATATACAATGGAATATTACTCAGCCATAAAAAGAAATGAAATTGAGTTATTTGTAGTGAGGTGGATGGATCTAGAGTGTGTCATACAGAGTGAAGTAAGTCAGAAAGAGAAAAACAAATACCGTATGCTAACACATATATATGGAATCTAAAAAAAAAAAAGGTTATGAAGAACGTAAGGGGAGGACAGGAATAGAGACGAAGACGTAGAGAATGGACTTGAGGACATGGGGAGGGGGAAGGGTAAGCTGAGATGAAGTGAGAGAGTGGCATGGACTTATATATACTACCAAATGTAAAACAGATAACTAGTGGGAAGCAGTCGCATAGCACAGGGAGATCAGCTCGGTGCTTTGTGACCACCTAGAGGGGTGGGATAGCGAGGGTGGGAGAGAGACGCAAGAGGGAGGAGATATGGGGATATACGTATATGTATAGCTGATTCACTTTGTTATAAAGCAGAAACTAACACACCATTGTAAAGCAATTATACTCCAATAAAGATGTTAAAAAAAAAAGAATGAACAATCTATTTCATCTCTCTTTGTAGTCCCAATACCTAGCACAATGATTGCCACACACAGAAAGTGTTCAATAAATGTTTGTTGAATGAATAAATGAACTAATATTTGTGGAGCACCTATTATAGGCCAGGCCTTTTAAAAATATCAATTCATTGAGTCTTCAAAACAAACCTGTAAGGTATATAGAAATATGTCCATGTTGATAGGTGAAGGAATTAAATTACAGATTTACTCAGTTATTAAGTGATGGTGCTGGGATTCAAACCCAGGCCTCAGTGACTCCAAAGTTTGGCTCTGTTCATGTACCCTTACTGTCTCTTACCATAGAAAATTGACTCTGGATTTAAAATACCTGTTCTCTGTGGCCATATACCATGGAAATGGTTCCCAAGTTCAAACATTTCCATGTACAAGTTATGTCTCTCAGATGTTCTCTCACATTTAAAAGCAACTCACAAAGCCTCTGTCATACAGTATACCCTGATTTTTATTTGACATTTTTGTGAATATAGTCATAGAATTTTGGCTGGAATTCAATACCTGATTCTTCATGGAGCTCTGTCGTTGAGTGTTTTAGACCACGATTTATCACCTCACTGTGTATGTCAAAGGCAAGCAGAGGTGACTTTCTACTACTTATAAGCATGGAAAATAAGGTCAAAGGACTTTAACAAAAGATAGCCATAGAAATTCAAGGGTGATATACCATTTACTGTCAACACTTTTATAAGATTAGTTTTGGTTAAAGAATTTAATATTTTAAAATTCACACCGAACCTAATTGCATCATCTAGCTGGTGAGCAAGGGCTCCTGGAAAGGCTCAGAGGATTTTAGAAGTCTTTGTTAATGCTTAGATATGAGATCTCTTACACCTCCTTTCTGATACCAGTGAACACCTTTGCCTGATTCTATCAAGAAGTAATGGAGCTGGTTTATGATCTCAGAAGCATTGCTGGAACCACCAGATTTGTTATAAACAGTCTGCTTTGACATAGATCATTGCACTCACCTAGCGCAGACCTCATTCTTTTTCTATCTAAACAAGAAATCATCTCAGGCCACCTCCATTGTTATAGGCCATGAAACTGCGTTCTTCTAAGAGACACTCTTCCTTTTTTCTCCTCAGACTGTGTTCAAGGTAGAAACATAAGTGGCAGAGCCAGAATTCGATGCCTCATCTGACCCCAAGGCCCATGTCCTTCCCACTACATTACGTTGCCTCCCAAGTTCAACTCTGTTGTTGTTCTCCCAAGTCAATGGAAATATTCCCCAAATTCAAACATTTCAGTGTCCAAACCACCTCTTCCTTGTAGCCCTTTCATTCCAAGAAGCAGCAGAAAATATCCTCCATGCTTTTCTTTAACAGGAAGATTTTATGTCATTCAGAAAAAGGTTTATTCTGCTAACCATAGCAATAAGAGATTTACAGGAATCAGTTTTCTTGAGGACTCTTCTAGGAGTATTGCATAGGATACTTCATCTAGCTTGTTCTTAATTACGTAGAAGCCTTCCAGCCCAACTGTCAATGCATCTCTATCCAAAGATGGGAATGCTAACACCTTATTCCCTTCTTCAAACATCTGTGACTCTGCTATCATTTCTCATCCTCTGGTCTTATCCAGGTTCGGCTGTATTTTCCCAAACTGAAACAAAGAGTTCAATTTCTTTGATTTTTAAACTGTATGTGATCCTCGACACACTACCTAGAATCAGATATGTCTGTTTGCAAATAAAGAGCTTGAAATTACAGGTGTAGACTGGAGATGGCTGTCAAAGAAAAGGGAGGTGGAATTTCAAAATTTTGATCTCCCAAATGATGGGGAAAATGATGTGATGTTTGTAAGCATCACAAAACTGTCAAAAGTACATGAAACCAGCTACATAACATGTGATGCATTAATTTGTTCAACAAATATTTATTGTCTGTTATGTGTCAAGCTCTACTTTATTTATTTATTTATTTTTTAATGTGGCATTTTATTTTATTTTATTTTTTTAACATTTTTATTGGAGTATAATTGCTTTACAATGGTGTGTTAGTTTCTGCTTTATAACAAAGTGAATCAGTTGTACATATACATATGTCCCCATATCTCTTCCCTCTTGTGCCTCCCTCCCTCCCACACTCTCTTTCCCACCCTTCTAGGTGGTCACAAAGCACCGAGCTGATCTCCTTGTGCTATGCGACTGCTTCCCACTAGCTATCTATTTTACATTTGGTAGTGTATATATGTCCATGCTACTCTCTCACTTCGTCCCAGCTTACCCGTCCCCCTCCCTGTGTCCTCAAGTCGATTCGCTACGTCTGCATCTTTATTCCTGTCCTGCCCCAGGTTCATCAGAACGTTTTTTTTTTTTGATTCCATATACATGTGTTAACATATGGTATTTGTTTTTCTCTTTCTGACTTACTTCACTCTGCATGACAGACTCTAGGTCCATCCACTTCACTACAAGTAACTCAATTTCATTTCAATTTGTGTCTTCCTAGGAATTTCTCCATTTTATCTGGGTTACTGAATTGATTGGCATACAATCATGCATAGTATTCCCTTATAACTCTTTTCATTTCTCTAAGGTAGGTAGTAATATCCCATTTTTCATTCCTAATTTTAATAATTTGAGTTTGCTTATTTTTTCTTGGTCAGTCTAGCTAAAGTTTTGTTAATTAATTTATCTTTTCAAACAATTAACTTTTAATTTGTTGATTTTTTCTATTGTTTTTCCATTCCCTATTTTAAACTTTACACTCTAATCCTTATTTTTTCATTTATGTCTTGCTTGATTTGGGTTTAGTTTTCTCTTCACTAGAAGGGTGGAGAATTTTTTCTTTAATTATAAATGTTAGCTAAATTTTCACCCCCTAGTGCTCTGGGGGTTAACTTCCTCAATTATTTTGGTGACTAGTTCATGGTTTTCTCCTCTTCCCTGCCTTCCCTTGGTATATACTTGATGACTTCAGCAAACAGAATGGCATCCTATCCTCAGCTCCATTGAGCCCAGACTCCATGCTACATTAGTTATGTACCATACTGGTGACTTCCTGAATCCCAATTTCATGAAGAAATGCTCCTTCTCTGTGATCTTGCACTTAGTTTCCCTCCATTAACATTCTAATTTGGACCAACTACTCCTTTCAAGACTCACTATTGTTACTTATCTGACAAGTCACTAGTATGGTGCCTGGCTCATAGTAGGAGTGCTAAGAATATGAGTCCCTTTCCTGTTCCTTCTTATTCTTTCTCTTATTGATTCTTTTTTTTTTTTTGGCTGCCTTAGGTCTTAGTTGCAGCACGTGGCATCTTCGTTGAGGCATGTGGGATCTTTTGTTGTGGCATGGGCTCTTCGTTGAGGTGCGTGGGCTTCTCTCTAGTTGTGGCATGCAGGTTTTCTCTTCTCTAGTTGTAGTGTGCGGGCTCCAGAGTGCGTAGGCTCTGTAGTTTCATGGCATGTGGGCTGTCTCATTGAGGTGCGCAAGATCAGTAGTTGTGGCGCATCATGTGGGATCTCAGTTCCCCGATCAGGGATCGAACCTGCAGCCCCTGCATAGGAAGGTGGATTCTTTATCACTGGACCACCGAGGAAGTCCCTCTCTTGTTGATTCTTGTCCACACTCTCCTCAATGCTTATTTTTAATCTCCATGCAACTCATGCCTCACATATTCTCCTGCCCACCCAGGTCTCTCCTTCACTTGTCTGCCTATGTTCTGAAGAAGATAGAAGCAATACAGTATGAGTTTTCAATGTCTCCTCTCTCTCTGTCCATCCTCCAAGGCCTTCCCTTATATCTCAAAGATATTGATGCTGCTCCCCCAACATTTTCTTCAGTTCATGGCCAAAACCCTAGATTGAATCATTGGCAATTGCTCCATTATGGAGTGGTACTTCCACCAGACCGGACGGAAGTTTGGTGAAAAGGCTCATTTGGTGAAACGGAGTGGTCCCTACCTCCGCTGCCTTTACTTTTCACCATCTATTCTCTCTTGAATCCATGCACTTTGGCTTCCTCCTGCAATACTCAATAAGTTTTTTCAAAGATATCCAGTGATATCTAAAATCTGGAATCCACAGCCTTTTCTTCTAATTCCATCCTCCTCTGTGACTTCACCATAGGATTAACACGGAATATCTCTCCTTTGTGCTTTTTGGGAAAACATATCTGGAATTTTCCTATACTCTTCCCTATCTGCTTTTCTTACTCTTACCCCCATAAATATCAGCATTTCTCAAAGTTATGCCCTATGGCTCTTCATTTTTCTCTTGTTCCACTCACTTTCTCAAAGTATATATGCATTCCTACCACCTCAACTGTCTTCTAGTTGTGGAACACTTATAATTCTTCCTTACACTTGTCCTCCTTTCTGTGCTCAAGCCTATGTGTCCAGCTGTGTGCTGAACATTTCTACTGAGATGCTCAATTGCTGCCCAAAACATGCATGTTGAAAACACACCACAGCCTCTTTCCTTCACAGTATTCTCCTGTCATAAAGTTTCCATTTCTATCAATGGCACCACTGCACTGTCAGTTACATAGACCCAAAACCATCCTTGCTTTGTCCTTCCCAACCCCTCAACCACCAAGCCCTGTTGATTACAATTCTTCCATTGAAATAACAGACACTTCTATATGTTCTTTTATTTCAGTTACTACCATCACTCTTTTAATTCAAATCCTTCTTGTAATATATCAGAATTAATTAAATAGTCTCCTAAGTATTTTCTTTCCTATAATTTCACCCATATCCTTGTTCTTACTACACTAAGACACCAGATTTTTAAAATTAAACATTTATTTGTCCATGTCACTTCCCTGCTCACAAAGCATCAAGGACTCTCTACTGGAACAAGTACAAACCCTTTGTGATGCAGTTAAGTCCCTGTACTTTCTGGCTCCAACACAGCATTTTGTTCACACATCTATTAAAGCCCTAATTCCATTGTTGGGTAATTACTCATTAATGTGCCTGTCACCCTCACCGAACTATGAGTTCCTAGAGGCCAGGAACTGCTGTATTCATCCTTGTAGCTCTAGGCCTGGCTCATATTGCATGTTCAATACACAGAAGTTAACGTGAATAACATTGTTGTAATTTTAGATCATAGAAGTCACCTGAGAGTGGAGTGGATAGGTGGGTGGTCCAGTATTGTCCTTGTCCTTTATATGAAGGAGCCCTTTTTTCTCACAGTTCTTCCTCTCCTACTTTCTCAAATGGAAAACAACCCTTCAGATTTCAGGATTGCAGTTGGTTGCTGTAGATTTTATTACCCTGTTTGTTCTGGTACGTGCACATCCAATTGCTCCTCACTTGACACCATAAATGCTCTTTCACTGCACGAGACTGCCAAAGAGTGGTCAGTGTATCCTGACCAGAGGCCTGCAGGTACACTCTGATTAGCCACATCCATGAATGGCTCCCAGGAAGCCAGCTGCATTCATGTTCTGCCTTTTGTCAAACAGTAGCCGATGTGACCATCTGTAAGTCTGAAAATACTAATGACATTGCAGCCTGGATGTTGCTATAGATGTTGAGAGTTCTAGCTAACTTTTAAGGGTTCAATCACGATGAGCTAAATTTGTAAATGCTGTTAGCAAAGTGAAAGAGAGAAGGTTCTGTGAAAAAAATTAAGAATTGGGAATATTCAATAACTTTGCATCTGTATTTATAGTAATTAATTTAAACATCCATTATACCACAAATCTATCTGAGAGTGATAATAAAAAGATGGCATTGAAAATACTCTTGCTCATGTACTTTAGCAATGGCTGTAAATATAACCAGAGGTGGGCCCTGATTTAAGAAAATCTGTTGAAATAAAATTTGAATTTATGAAATTGATAAATCAGAATAGGCGATTATTTATACTAAAGAAAGATTCTTCACTTACACCAAAGGGTTGCTGATCCCATGCTTCTCTAGGTTTTGCCAGTACATTTACCTCTATTGTTTAAGTAGCCTGTATCTTTCAAAATATTAGTTAGGTCTGATACGGGATAAAATCTCTTATTCTTGTGTGTCTTAATTGACATCTAACACTTTGTATTAGTTCAAGGTCATATGAAAGATTTTGCTATTAATAAGTAATATGTCATTGAATAATCTTAAAAAACAAACAGATATCTGCATTTGCTTCCATCATTCCTAGAATAAATCTATAGGTAAAATGATTCTTTCCTTTATGATTGACTGTGATTTATTATGTCATGAGCTTTCTTTTTGCTTGTGTTTATTTCTTTAGTCCTAACAACATGGGAGTAGATGTTACTAATTTTAATTCAATAAAGATTAAGAAAATGAAGCTGGAAAAGCTAAGTAATTTGCATAAGGACACAAGTAACTAGAGCAGGGGAACAAACCCAGGTCTATCTGACTCTAATATCCAGTTTTTTCTCCTACTTCCCTGGCTACTCTTGTCTTATGGTGGCCCCTCTTCCTCTACCTATTCTCTATGTAATGGTATTCTTGCTGTTTCTATCCTGGGCTCTTGTCTCTTTGAACTCTATACACTCTCCTCTAGGACATGTTAATTTTTCCCATAGCTTCAGTTACCAGCTATATACTGAGGAATCCCACCTCAATGCCTCCAGTTCAGAGCTCCTACCTGAGTCTAAACCCATATTGCCAACTGCCCACTGCCTACCGGATCTCCACTTGAAAATCCTATTGACACCTCACCTCAAACTCTACAGGTTCAAAACTGACTTCATCATCTTTCTCCTACACCAAACCTGCTCCTCTTCCTGTCTGCATTTCCTGGCTCAATGAATGGTCATCACTCGCCCAGCTGCCCCAGCCAGAAATGAAGGAGTCTTAATGAACATCTCTCCCATTCCTCCTTCACACCCCCCACATCCAGTTAATCACCAAATCCTTTTGATTCTCTCTCTTAATATCTTTTTCAACTCTTCACTTAATCTCCATCTTTCACTGCATCCTTTCTTACCCGAACCACTGTAACACCCTGATAGTTGGTCCTCCTGCGTTTCCTCTTGCCATCCTTCCCACTCCCCACCAATTTCTTTGGCACACAGCCAGAGTGATCTCATAACTTCATTTCCTGCCTTATAACTCTTGAATAGTGTCCTATCACCCTAAAACTGAAGCTTGACTATGGCCTGGAATGCTTTCTCTGACCCCCAGGGCAAGCCTTGGTCAGGGGCCCCTCTCTGTGCTCCCCCAGTACCCTGTGATCAGTTACCCTCCTGGAACACTCTCAGTTTAGATTGAAATTTGTCAGTTTATTTGTCTCCTCCTTGACTACGCTGAAGACTTTTGGAGGGTGGGGACGGTACTTATCTTGTATCTCCGGGGCCCATCACAGTGCCACTAAATGTTTGTTGAATGAAATAACGCCTACAATAGTCTGTACTTATAAGTTTCTGTTTGTGATACTGGCTTGGATTGAATAGTCTTTAGGTATCCATTAGTGGCAAAGTCTGAATAGGCAAATGCTTGATGCTTCTGAACTACTCCAAGTTAGTAGTGATTGAGCAGGGAAGCAGAAAGAAGATGTTTTGCTTTCAAGAGCAGAGGGACTAACTAGTGGGTCCCTACTGCCAGTTCAGAGGGTTTAATTAATGTGGGGAGCTGTATATTTGATAATGTGTGGAATCTTTTGAGCTCTGTATGAACACAGTATATCAATACTTTCTTATTGAATTAGCAGAACTGAGCAGTGAAACTCTCCCAGGCCCTCTTCTCTCCAACAAAGGTTTTCCAGCTTCTCCAGCAAAATGTCAGATATACAAAAAAAGCAAGAAATCATTTTGTAAAAAAACAAAAATAGGAAAATAGAAAAAATTTGAGTCTATATCAGAAGTGTACAAATTCTCCATTCCTCACCTCCTAAAACAATATTCAGTTACATAATTCAAGTTGTAGAAAATTGAAACTTTCCCCCTAGAGCTGTATTATAACCATGCCAATGAGATCTTATGGTCAGGATATGCCAATGTGAGGAAATGACAAGTGAAATATTGTGTCAGTTGTAGTAATGAAGGCTGCATTAGCTTGTCACTAAATAGGAAGCTTCAAGGTAGAGTGTATGTGGGTGTATTTTCATATACACAACTAAATGAAAATTAAATCCATTATCAGAATAATTCAAGCCCCAATTCTCCAAGGTCTGCTTCAATTAGATAATTGATGCAATTAGGTGAAAGGTTTTGGGGTAGATTTTTCTGGTCTGAATTATCTCAAATTACTTAAATTCTCCACTTCACTTTGATTATGTAGACCCAGTTCATGCTTGAGTGTGAGTGAATTTAGCAGATAATTTCTTGCTATATGGGCATCATTTTTTTCTCCCATAAGATGTGCCTGGCACACTATGTGTATAGGCTAATTTTAGTGACAAAACCATCACTTTACAGAATAAAAGTGTAGGACTTCCTGTTTAATGCATAATTGGAAACAATTACTGGGAAGAAAAAGTTTAATGAAACCTGGTCAGCAGTGGACATTTCTGCCTCTAATATTTTCTTCCTTTGGTTGGAGAGGTTAGGCTGGTGGACAAAGTTGAGTCAAGACAAATAATATAAACTTATGCAGACTTGGCCTTAATTGAAAGTATTTTACGTTGGTAAGACCTTACTGCATTGTGAAGATTGACGTATATACACTATTGATACTATGTATAAAATAGATAACTATGAGAACCTACTGTATAGCACAGGGAACTCTGCTCAGCGCTCTGCGGTGACCTAAGTGGGAAGGAAATCCAAGAAAGAGGGGATATATGCATACGTATAGCTGATTCACTTTGCTGTACAGCAGAAACTAACACAACATTGTAAAGCAACTATACTACAATAAAAAATTTTAAAAAAGAACCTACTGCATTGTGATGGAAACACTTTGCTTATCTTCAAGTCAATTCTTACCAATCTCAACAACTGTACAAAGATGTCAATTGGGAAGTCAGTGTCAAAGGATTCTGAGAAGCGATGTGCAACACTGGAGTGAAAGTGGCTTCAGGTCAGAGTCTATTGACTTAGAATTGGATGTAAATTGTGGCTTAATAAGTTTAATTATTGTTTTTTTCCTCAGTTCTTATTAGATTATTGACGTGGGAAGAGGAGCAGAAGGAGGCAGAAAAGAGAGGGATGTTGTATCCCACACACTAGGATCTGATAATGTAAGGAAGATAGGAGAATCCGGGGCCATTTAGTGTGGGAGCAAATAGTCCAGAAAAACACAGCATGACTTGAATCTTCGTGTAAAAGAGTAATATTGATTAAACTATGTTGAGCATAGTCTTTTTTTTTTTTTTTTGAATATGTGAGTTATTTATTTTTATGTTTGGCTGTGTTGGGTCTTCGTTTCTGTGCGAGGGCTTTCTCTAGTTGCGGCAAGCGGGGGCCACTCTTCATCACGGTGCGCGGGCCTCTCACTATCTCGGCCTCTCTTGTTGCGGAGCACAGGCTCCAGACGCGCAGGCTCAGTAGTTGTGGCTCACGGGCCTAGTTGCTTCGCGGCATGTGGGATCTTCCCAGACCAGGGCTTGAACCCGTGTCCCCTGCATTGGCGGCAGATTCTCAACCACTGCGCCACCAGGGAAGCCCCTGAGCATAGTCTTTTTAAGAAATCAGGAGGCTATGTGATACATTTTAAGGATATGTTTTAGCCCAAGTAGCCAAAAATTATTTGATATCAAAATAGGTATGCTTCAGGTATCGATATATTTTATTTCCAAGGAACTACGAATTCCTCAATGGTAGCATGTAAATGACGTCATCAAATCTCTCAAGTAGACTTTTAGAGCTGTCTGCCACTAATCTTGCCTCAAAAGTAGACTAAGCGAAGTATAAAATGCACATGTCCTTTGACTCTCAATCCTCAGCCTAGGAATTTACCCCAGCAGATTTTCACCCAAAGGCAAAAAGACACATGAATTTCATTGATCTCTTTTTTCATTATAATGAAGAATTAGAAACAACACCAATGTACAACCATAGGGAATTGGTTATGAAAATTATAACTGATCCATACAACAGATGCTAAGGGACCATTAAACATGATGTTGTGGAAGAACATTTAGTGAAATCTGAAAAGATATTTATAATATATTTTTAAGTAAAAAATTCAAAAGGCACTGCAGAATAACATGTAAAGTATGGCCTCATTCTTTTTTTTTTTTTTATTAGCACCTTTAATTATTATTTATTTATTTGGCCGTGTTGGGTCTTCGTTTCTGTGTGAGGGCTTCCTCTAGTTGCGTCAAGCGGGGGCCACTCTTCATCGCGGTGCGCGGGCCTCTCACTATCGTGGCCTCTCTTGTTGCGGAGCACAGGCTCCAGACGCACAGGCTCAGTAGTTGTGGCTCACGGACCTAGTCACTCCGTGGCACGTGGGATCTTCCCAGACCAGGGCTCGAACCCGTGTCCCCGGCATTATCAGGCAGATTCTCAACCACTGCGCCACCAGGGAAGCCCCCATGACCTCATTCTTGTAAATGCATATTTGTATGCCTTTAGATCTAGAAAGATGTTTAGAAACAGGTCTCCAAAATGTGTTTAAAATATGGTGGTTTCAATTGTTCAGTCGACGTGGTAGCTATTTGACTGTTCATGGTGCTATTCTTTCAACCTTTTTGTATGTCTGAAAAAAATCGAACAATAAAATTTGAAAGAAAAAAGCTCACTAGGATTTGGCCTGGGCTATGTGTCATATCACAGGGTTTGCTGATTTATGAGGAGACTGATTACATTCCAACTGTGTTTAAGTATCAAGTGTTAATTGTAGAACCATTAATGTCAGTCTGTCCAAAAACTAGTGGGAGAAATTTCACCATTCCATGCTTGATCTCCATTCCCCAAAGAGCATATCACTCCATGGGCATGCAGAGCTCATGCCACCGGAAGATCCAGACTGAAAACATCTCCTACTCAGCACTAAACGATATTACGGATTCAGAGGAGATGGCAGAGTTGCCTGGCCAAATAATCATAGCCTTTAATTTGCCAAACACCCAACAATGGGCTTCAGTGAATCTGGTAACTTGCTGTTTATGGAAAATAAAATGACAATGATGACATCTATGACGATGGAACCCATATAATATACTCTTTTTCCCAACACAAGTGTTTCAAATAAAAAACAAACTAAAGTTGCTATGTGATAGGCCAAAAAAAAAGTCTCACTTTTTTTTTTCCAAGTCCATAATTACTAGTGAGATTGATTGTTTTTTCATGTACGACATGGACATTTACATATCTTCTTTTCTGAATTGCTATTTACATTGTTTTCCTACCTTCTATTGGGATATGCGTTTGTCATTTATTTGTTAGAGCTTTTTGTATATTATATCTAATAACCCTTTGTTATATGTAACAATTATTTTTCCCCCAGTTTGATATTTACCTTGACTATGCTGTTCTTACTATATATAAATGTTTTTCATACATGTATTCACATCTACCAATCTTTCATGGCCTCTGCCTTTTATGTCATCTTTGGAAAAGCATTCTCTACTACAAAGTTATAAAAATATTCATCTATAGATTCTTCAAGCACTTTTGGTATTTCTTTTACTTTAGTATTTCATTTTTCTTTTACACTTAAATTTTTAAATTATGTGGAATTTATTTTGATTTAAGTCATCAGATATGATTTAATTTCCCCCCAATGACTAGCCATTTGCTCTAGTATCATTTATTGAAAAATTCTTCCTTTTCCTCCACCTTCATCTTATAATCTCTCTGTATGCCGATCAAAAGGAAAGGATTACTTTTTTTAAAAAAAGGATACCAGCATTCTGATGTGTTTAGACTATAACTCAGCCCTTATATACAAGTCCAATGGTAATTTCCCTCCCAAAAAAAAACAAACTTTGTAATTTACATGTAATATTTTGTTCCTCTTCTAACATTCATATACATACAAACGGAAATCTAACCTTCTGTGCAGAAGTTCAGGTTTAGATTAGATCACTCTCATATTAAAATTGTTTTTGGCAAGTCACTTCAATGTTATTGAAAATTCTGTTTGCAGGCAGACATGTGACTATTATAGCACACTCAGAATCTGTGTGCAAAGATTTTTCATGTTATTATACTTCAGGATTTTTCACCAACCCACAGGCTACCATATCATCAGCTACAGAATATGACATTTAATTAAACTGACAATATATAAATCAATGTACAATTTTTGATGTGCCCAAACTCCATGAAACCTCATTCTGGGAAAATACCCAGCAGTGTGGCTTTATCATATTTCTCAACAGCAATATAGTCACCAGCAAATTGCAAATCATTTGGCCAGGTAATTTTTTATTATTTTTCAAGGTTTATTTTTTTCTTTACCTAGTAATCAAGAAAATGAGACTAAGAACTCAGTGCCAATGACAGATTAGAAAAATGTAGTCTAGCATGTTATATGATTCAGAAAACTCACCTGAACCTAAGAGTAATAACCAAATTAGTCAGCCCTTATAAGAAAACTATCAGAAGGAATTCCATGGTGGTCCAGTGGTTAGGACTCCATGCTTCCACTGCCAGGGACCTGGGTTCGATCCCTGGTCGGGGAACTAAGATCCCACAAGCAGTGTGGCGTGGCCAAAAAATAAGGAAAACTGTCAGAGACATTTTCCCTCTATCCTTAAGTTCCTTATTGACACCTTTGAGGCTATTTTTTGGCAAATATGCCATAACAATGCTAATACTTTTATTTCTGTGGAATAATAATATTTCTGTGGAATGTTACTGGATATAAAACTCTTTTGCCTTTTTTGACTTTTCACATTGTGTCATGACCTCCATTCTTGGAGCCAACATACAAGAACGAGCACTGAGCTGGGAGAACAGCGGACTTCTAGTCTTGGCTCTACTTTCTAGCTTGTTCTGTATCCTTGGGCAAGTCAGCCCCATCTTTGGGCCTCATTTTTTTTTTCATCTGCAAAATGAAGAGTTTGCTTACATGAACTGAAGATTTCTCTGTTTTAAAAGTCCACATCTTAAGTTCACTGACAGAATTGCAAACGTTGATTTCTTTGCCTACGGGTAGAATCTGGCAGTTTTTGCAGGGCCTGTTAAGTGGAGCAAGCACATACAGATACGGATTAGGTACTGTCATTCTCTGACGTGACTTTATGGGTGGTACACAATGTTCCTTGTCAATTAAAGAATGATTGATTGATTGTTACAGAGTTTGACAGCCCCACACAAAACAAGCCAAGGAAATTCCCAAAGGCTTCGCTCTCCTTTTGCTTTAAAAGTGCACAAAGTACAGGCTGCACCCTATGCCACCGGGCATATGTCCAACTGACTTATAAAAAGCCAGAATGTGATTTTTAGAGAGACTCTAAACAGAAATATTAGATCAGACAAAACCGACACTTCCCCAAAATCCTTACATTTTTTTCCTACTTAATTTCAAGATATTGAAACATTTTTTTTCACAGATGAAGAGCTATGCATTAGTATAAGAGTCTGGGAATCTACGGTTTCTATGAAAATGAACAAAAGTAGGATGAGAAGATTGACTCACTTGATTATTTACTTCATATGGAAAAGAATGTGGGTGGTAGGCTTGAAGAATGACCGGGGACAAAACATGGCTACAAAAGTGAAATTGCATGTCTTAATCTCCGTTACTTTCACAATTTCTCCATATTGTTCTTCTGGCTTTGCACAATACCCCAAGATGAGATGTCCATATTTAATTTACAAAGCAAAGAGCAATTCTAGGATATTACAAATACTATTAGATCATTGGCTTTATAAAGTTGAAGAATTACATATTAAGCTCTAATTAGATCTTTGCTTATAAATCACAGTAGTAGTTTTGTGACTCCAGAGTATGTGACCTTCAACAAAAGAATTCTGCTAAAAGAACTCTGAGCTATAGAATTTGAGTCAGATGTTATTTTCACATCTGCTCCTATCCAGTACATTGAGAACATTGCCTTTTTTTCTGAGGTCAAACACAGAGCAATGAAGATGTTTCTAGCAAAGCCTGGGTGTCACTGTATCTGCAGAGGAGAAAGAGAGAACTATAACTATTTGCCAGCTACATCAGGCCAAAATGTGCCCATTCTGAACTCTGCAGAAATGGAAAGCAAAATGGATTTGAATTAGATATTCCATGAACCTCAGGAAACTGCCTTGCTTCTCAATTTCTTAGTATTCACTAAGACAGTTGGTACATTTAGCAGTTTTCTCTGCCTTATCTAGAGCTAGGATCAGGTTTATCCTATTTAGTCTTCACAACAATTCTACTAGGTATGTGTTAGTATTCCTAACAGGCAGGTAAGATACATGTATCACCTTAAACAAAGTTCTATGAAACAACACCACCTTATCGCTTTGATTTAACCATCTGCACATGATTCTTCACATAATAAGTGCACAATTAATATTTCACCAATGAATAAAATGCACTTACTTCAAAAGGCTTTCTCCGTCTTATAAGACGTAGAACTTTCAACCAGGGATGATAATAATGACTGACATTTATTGAGTGCTTGTTACGTGCCAGGCACTATTTTCATCATATTTTCCTGAATTATTTAATTTAATTTTCACAATCGCCATGGATAGTCAGTACTATTATTATACTCATTTCACAGATGTGGCAATTGAGACTTTCTACTATAATTAATTCTGATCGTGTCTCTGCCTGGCTTAAAATCCATCACAGACAATGTTCTTTTTTGTGAATGACAGTTTTCAAAGCATTGTTGGTGGACCCCTGGGCATCCCTAGGACCCTTACAAGGATTGACAAGGTCAAATCTATATTCATAGTAATACTAAAAGATGATTTGCCTTTTTCACTTGTTGACATTTTCACAGATGGTGCAAAAGCAACAGACAGTAAAACTGCTGGTGCCTTGGTGTAAATCAAGGCACTGGCACCAAACTGTAATAGTTAGTAATTATATTTTTTACCACCACACACTCACAGTTTGAAAGAACAAAGCCATATTCATGTAATAGTGTCCTTGATAAGTCAGTAAATATTATTACTTTTTATTAAGTATTGACCCTTGAGTATATGTCTTTTTAATATGTTCAATGTTATAAAATGAAAACTGTGCATAATGCATTTCTGTTGTAGACTTGAGGAAAAGCACCTGTATAATTGTTTGAATCGTGAGCTGAACTAGCCGCTTTTCCCCATGAATGCCATTTTTACATGACAGAACTACTGGCAAAAAAAACTATGGTTATTCAGGCTCAGATATTTTGCAGACATTTTCTCAAAAATGAAATAAGTGAGCCTGTCACTTCAAGGAAAAGACAGTATTTTTGGGCCATGATGAAATTCCCTCTTTCAATTGAAAGTTAGAATTTTGGAAAACCTACATCTGCAACTGTGAATATGAAAGATTCCCAATATATAAGACTTTTCTGATGACATTGGTAGTGAAATCAATGAATGCAATTTTTAAATATTGTGTAATATATGTCAACACTTGGAAATTCTGCATAAATCACTGAACCAATATCATTCAAACGACCAAGGCAGTGTGTTGTAAAATTATGAGTGGGTAAAAGACTCATTCAAAGTGCAAGATATACCAATATATGTTTTTCAAAATGAGTTTACAGATTTTGTTGATATGGCTTCAAATTTCACATTACAGCTAACTTTTGAGACATATTGAGTTTTGGTCTAGTATCAAAAAAGAATATCCACAGTTATCTGAGATGGTTATTTAAATACCTCTCCCTTTTCCAACTATATATCTTGGTGAAGCTGAATTTTCTTCAAATAATTCAACCAAAACAACATAGCACAACACAATGAATGCAGAAGAAGAGATGAGAACCCAGCTTTCTTTTATTTAGCCAGAATTAAAGACATGTGCAAAAATGTAAAGCAATGCCACTCTTCTCACTATTTTTGGTTTGTTTTAGAAAATATAGCTAGTTTTCATTTTAAAATGTTAATGGGTTTATTGTCTGAAAATGAATTAGTAAGTAAATATTTTTAAACACTTCCCTGCTTTCAATTCTAATAGAGTAACTATCTAAAGATATAGCTCATAAAAACAAAAGCTTTGGTGGTAGTTGGTGTGGGTTCTCATTAGTTTTTAAGAGCATAAAGGGGTTTTGAGGACAAAATTTTGAGAATGACCACTGCTTTAGAAGAAAGACCAAATTTTTTACCTTGGCCCACAAAGCTCCTCATGACCTGGCTCCTGCATCTCTCTCCAACCTCGTGTTGTGCTGCTGTCTCTCTCTATGAGCCAGTCACTCTGGTTTTCGTTCAGTCCTCACCCTTCCATCCTTCCTCCTGCTCAGGACCGTGCACGTTACCCTGTCTTCCTATAACAAGTCTGTCTTCTCCACCCCTCTACCCTTCACCCAACTAAACCCTAGTCAGTCTTCAAATTTCAAACCTACAGCTAGTTTTCTACTGCTGTGTAACAAATTGCCACACACGTAGTAGCTGAAAGCAGCATGTATCTATTATCTCATGCTTATGTAAGTCAGAAATCCAGACGGGCTTAACATTTCTCCGCTCCAGGTTTGACAAGAAGTGTCAGCAGAGCTGTGCTTCTTTCTGGAGGTTCTGAGGAGAATCCATTTCCAGGCTCATTCAGGTTGCTGGCAGAATTCATTTCCAAGTGGTCATAGGAGTCAGGTCTCTGTTTGGCTACTGGCCAGGAGTCATTCTCAGCCACCAGAGGCCACCCACGTTTCTTGCCTTGTGGCCCCCTCCATCTTTAAGCCAGCTGAGCGCATGCATAACCTCTATCCCTGCCACCATGGCAAATGTGTTCATGAGTCCAGTGGGCGATGATGGGGATGGCTGGGGAAAGAGGCTAACTGGTGTCCACTTGATTATTAACATCCTCCTCCCCTGAAGTCACACTTTGGTGAGCATTCACACAGGACACAAAGTATCTTCAAGTGTTTTGCCCATTCAGAGAGGTCTATCTACATACCTTTTCCCAAAATTTCTTTGTTACCAATTTTCCAACCATGACCCTTCCAAGTCTCTGAACAGCCAGCCAAACCATTGGATACGGCCCATGATTAGGTATCTAGTTGCACATCTGGTCATTTCTCCTTCTAAGCAAAGTGAACACACAGGTACACCTCTTGGAGTTCTGCCCACTGGGAGGATTTTTTTTTCCACCGCTGTCCTTCAGAAACGTCCTAGAAAGAGGTTGTAGTGCTACAGCTGTCTTGGGGTAGTGCCTACTTATCAGCACCATCTCTAAACCAGGTCCAAGTCTTCTCTTTCTCTGCCAACTGATTGTAGGGGACTCCCCATGAGGCCATAGGTGCAGCTGAGAGAGAGAAGGCCGTGTAGCAGGAGTAGGGACCATGAGCATTTGGGCCACTTTTTCATGTAACTCACTTGTGCCTTCAGGGCCTGCTCCTGTCTGATCATGTATATACCACTTCCATTTGATGATGGATGCAGCTGTGCACGCCTAACTTTATGGCTTGGTGGCTCAGATCACACCCAGTTCATGATGGGCAGCTCAGGTCACATGGTAACTTGGCCACCCATAGTTAAGCGTTCAGTCTCTACAAAGGCCCAGTAATATGCAAAGAGCAATTTTTGAAAAGGAGAGCAATTATCTGTGGATAATGGCAGGTCCTTGCTTCAAAATCCTCAAGGCCTGCAAGGCAATTCACCTGTGGTAGCCGCCAAAGGCTCCAGACAGCATCCCTATCTGCACTGACACTTCAAGCACCTTTGGATCTTCTGGATCATGTGGCCCACGTGGAGGAGCAACTTGCACAGCAGCCTGGACCTGGTGCTGAGCCTTGTTTGGTTATAAGCCCCATTCAAAACTTTTTTAGTTATTTGGTAAATGGCTGGAGTAACACACCCAAATAAAGAATATGTTGCCTCCAAACTCTGCCTGACACTCTGGGATCCAAGTACTCCCACTGCATTTGGTTTCTCAATTCAGTGACTGAGAAGAGTGATCACAGAGCTCTTCAAGGATGCCTGAGTTCCCTTCACAAATTAATTCCTCACAGTACTGATGAAAAGTATGTCTTCCAGCACGTGTGAGAAAGTCTTAAATGAAAATTCCACTGTAACATTCCAATCTTCCTAAACCTTTGAGTCCTTTCCTCTACAATAAACCAAGGGATGTTGGGCATTTCCAATTCACCCCAAAATGGGCCATGTTTTAGTCCATGATTGAGTCTACCAACCAAACTGTTTGAGACCATTCTAACTCCCCAAGCTGCAATGTTAAATGCAGAATCTCTTTTTAGTAAGTACATGCCAATAAATTCAGCTTGATCCCACTTTATGTTCAATCATTATACCATATTCTTAGTATTCATTCCCACAAGTGTTCCCTGGATTTTTGTCTGTGTAAATTAGAAAACTCAAGTAGTCCTTTTCAGGTATAATATATCTTCTCATGGTCACACATTGTACCTCTCCTTTAGGGCCCTGCTGGGATTTGAGTCTAGCTATACGTCTAGAAGAAGGACAGGTGGTGGGGTGGGTCCTGAGGAGAATCGGCATTGCCTTGCATGACAAATGCCTCTGGGGGAGGCCATTAAGCTTTCCTCAGGTGATGCAGGTGGAGGTGGAAAGGCCCAAACCACTGTGGGTAGGGATGCCCCTGCCACTCGGAATGAGGAGGCAGCTTTTCTGGGGTGGAGGAGGATACTTCTGTTGGGGGTGGATAGACCTCTTCCACTGATTAAAAAGGTACTCAACAGAATGTGGGGGCTCAATGTACCCAGTTTTATCAAGATCATTCCACATGTTCTCATCCCAACTCATTCTTTCCTAACCAATGCTCTCGCTTTAACAGTAGTTACCCTGGGAGGCTGGGAGTTCAACTTATGCTCTAATTCAGCCAGTTGCAAGATCAAGTTCTGATTTTCAGCAATTTCAGCCCTGCAGCTATGGGAGACAAGGGTCTCCTTCAGGGCACATATAGAAGCTTTTAGGTCATTTATGCAGTGTTTGAGCTGGGAATTTGAATCCTTGAGCTCATCCTTTTCTTTCACCACTTTGTCCAGGGACATTAGGAGAAACCAACCAGCATCATTATACTTGTTAGTTTTCCAAAAATGTTCAAAAGCATTATACAGAAAGTCACCTAGCTCCTTGCTTCTTCTAAGTAGTTGATTAGGAGTACCCAATGACGATGTTTTGCATATCTCTATTGCCAGATCACACTATGGACAATCAGTGTTCTTGCTACTACTGGAAATAGTCATTCGTGTCTTTAAATCTAATCAGATTAGAGAATCAATCCCAGGAACCCTAGAACCAATTCAGAAAACTCATCCTTATATTCTGTTTCTCTAGAACCACTCCTGGTACAAAACCAGTCTAAGATCAATTTAACAAGATAGCTATGTGGTAGTTTCTTCATTAACACTAATTTAGAAAAATATTATTTTTATCACTTTCTTTGTTCCTATGATATGCCTTACCAACCTTTGCTCTTATTCTCTATCACTTTTTGTTTTTTCATAAAAAAACATTAAGACAACAGGTGCTTGATTTTACATTCCAATTGAATTCTTTCTTATTTTTCTCTTTTCTAAAAATAAGAATGCCAATGTGTAATTCAAATATTTTCCTATTGGATTCATCCTCTTCTTTATCTGTACCAGATACTCTTCTTGATGTAAAGAATTCTGATGTTATTAGTCACAGTCATGATCTTGTCTTCTTTCTTCCCTTAAGGTAACTGGTCCAATGATTTAATAGAATAATTAAATGTTCCAAGATGATTGCTGTCATTTTTAATTCTAAAAGGAATAACATTCAGTAATGTTCACAAGCTAGTTCCCTCAGCACAACACCCTGAAACCAGCACAGCCTTCACAAAGTCCTGGAACATCTGTTCTGTTAAAAGAAAAATAAAAAGAAAGAGAGAAGGGAGAGAGAGAGAAATAAGAGAGGGAAGAGAGAGGGAGGGGGGAAAGAGAGAGGGAGGGAAGATGGAAGGAAGGAAAGAAAGAGAACTTGAGAGCGCATAACTAATATTTCCAAAAACCTCAATATCTTCTACTTCAGTTACCAGAGCAAATGGGAGCTACTGTTAGATCAGATTCATGGTTATTTATTTATTTCAGTTACCTTGGGACAATAATCTAAGTTCACCTGGTGCTAGAGTACGTTCAATTCTTTCCTTCATCCTTTCCTTCATTTATTATACAACTACTTACTGTTGATTTCTCTATGTATAACACTATGCAAGACGCTATGTAGGGTACAAGGAAATTTACTGCAAGGCTAATTCCTATTAATGTTCTAAAAAAACATTAAGTGCCCTTGTGGAAACAAGAGACACACAAATTTAATTAAAGTTTATCAGGCTTAGTGTGATTCATGCTTCAGAGGACCTAGTTCTCTGAAGTCCAGGTTATGTGGTACTTGCATGAAGCATTAGTTGCTGAGATACCAAACAAACAAACAAACAAACAAAAAAAGACTACACAAATGTCAGATGAATGCAAAATGGTACTTGTAGAATTCACTGTATCCCTGCCCCCCAAAACTCACCACTTTGAATTTGAAGGACATACTTTGGCCACCCATCAAATATTTCAATTATTTTTGTTGAATGTTACTTAAACTTTCAAAGAAGGTACTATGTTACTTATTCTTTCATTGAACAAATTTTTATTGAGTGTTAGTATCTATAGCAGAGAACAAAAGTGACAAAAATTCAGGTTCTTCTGGAGCTTACCTTGTAGTAGGGGGAGATAAACAATTAGTCAAATAGATAAATGAACAAGGAAAATCTCAGATAGGGATGTGACAGGCAGTTATAAGAAAAATTGGCATGTTCCTTCTCACATATTAGCTATTTTTTGTCCCATCACAAATGGAGCTAACAGTGGTTTCCTTTTTCTCACTTTGTTCTACATTTTTACTGTTAACAGACTCTATCTGCAATATCCAGCCCTCCTGTTTGAGGGATGCTTTCATAGAAATTCATTGAAATATTGTCTCTTTTCCCAAGTCCACCAACCAGATTGTACTGAGATTGTATCACTAGTGTCAAAATCTTGCCAACTCTGCAGATCCCACTTATTTGACTATATAACCAATATAGTCTTTGACAGATACCCCAAAATTTTCTGAGACTTCCCATAAGTGTTGTCAGTTGATGACAAATTAGTCCTGGTTGTCACTTACCACATCAGTTGGCAGAGCTTAGAATCCACAGATGCAGGCCCCGAATAGGTCCACCACGGTCTCCTCTGAGACTAGAACTGTGTTTTAAATCACCACGATCACTACCTCCCCTTAGATATTGCAAAGTGAGAACACTCTCTTTTCTCCATTATTAATTGCAGCTAGATAGGCTGCCCACAGCAAAGTTATGGTCTCCTGCGGCACACATATTCTATCAGGGTGGTACCCTGAATCATCCCTCTTCTCTAAAGGCAGGCTCTTTGGGAAGATCTACTCATCATTATACCATCCTTGTTCTTTCATTTTAAGATCTCTCTGGAAGTCTGTTTTGTTCCTCTGTGCAATACGGCCTCAGTTAGGGTCGTTGTAATCCATGAGGCCCAGAAGTTGGACACAAGTTAAATTCTTTTCCTTCAGTAGGTTCTTCAGTCCCTATAATGAAAAATATAATGTTGGGTTTTGACTACCTAGCATCTTGATTTTCTCATGACGAATGATCTCTTTCCCATGATATGCTGTCCTGGTGTACCTTTGCCCAAGGGGTGGGCACATAACCCAAGGTAAGCCATTGGACTCTCCCACGAATATTAATCTTGAGAAGAAATACCTAAGGGTAGGAAAATGGCTGAAACTTGGTTATATTAGTGTGCTCACCCTAACAAGACTAGTGAGTAGTTCCTGACTCTTATCCCTGAAGCTGCTTATTTGTTCTTTTTTTTTAAAACTTGGTTCCCCATTGATACTATGAGCTACTTTATATCACTCCTATAAATCCATCTTCTACTTAAATTAGCCAGAATTGGTTTCTGTTGCTTGCAGCCAAGGAACCCTAACCAATAGAGTCTGAATGTAAAATAGCCAATGTAAGTAAATATGGGGCAGAAAGGTTATCTCCTACTTCCACTCACCAGAAGCATTCAAGCAACCAATGCCGTCCCAGTCAAAACACCTTATTACTAAATGTCAGGCTAAACACCCCTTAAAGGCATTGTAATCCATACCCCTCATTTCATAGGTAAACTAAAGCTTGGAGAAAGGAAGAGACTTACCAAAGAGTGGCCATGCAAATGACAAGCATCAAGTGTCTGTTGAGCATAGGCGTTCCTTTAAGTACTGAGGGCATAGGAGTTAAAAATTCAGACACAGCTCATGGACAGATAAATGGATAAACAAAATGTGATACACACACACACACACACACACACACACACACACACACACACACACACACTGGAATATTATTCAGCCTTAAAAAGGGATAAAATTCTGACACATGCTACAACATGGATGAACCTTGTAGATATTATGCTAAATGAAATAAACCAGATACAAAAAGACAATTATCATATAATTCCACTTATGTGAGTGCTTAGAATCATTAAATTCACAGACAGGGAGTAGAACGGTGGTTTCTAGGGGCTGCAGGAGGGAGAAATTGGGCATTACTGTTTAATGAGTACAGAGTTTCAGTCTGGGATGATGACAGATTTCTCTAGATGAGGACAGGTGATGGTTGCACAGCTGTGCAAATATACTGAATGCCACTGAACTGCACACTTAAATGTTTAAAATGGTAAATTTTATGTATGTATATTTTACCACAGTAAAAAAAGAAGAAAAGAAAAATCAGACACAAGTATTGTCCTTAGGGAGCTCAAAGTCTTCTATGGCATATAAGCCGTGTTTGTAAATAATTGACAACACATGGTGGTAAGTGTTAAGTACCAGAGAAGAGGCGTTGATACAGTGCTCTGGGGTGGGAAAGTTCTAGGTTGATGTGTCAATTGAGCTAGCCAGGGAAGGATGAGTTGGTAATAGAGGGAAGGATCATCCAGGCAAAATGTATAAAGAAAAGCATGTCCTACGGATGGAGCAAGGTGTGTGTGGGAGAAGGATAAGTAATCCCATTAGGTTGTCATCAAAGTTCCATAAGGCAGAGTAGTCGGACATGTAGTTGGAAGAATAGATTTATGTCAGATAAAAGAACGTCTTAAAAGCCAGCCTAACAAGTACAGTGTATGAAGAAAATTAATAGTCATGAAAGTTTTGGAAACACAGGAATGAACTAGCACAATGAAACTGCAAATAGAAAGGAATCAATACCAGAGATTTGAGAAGGTAGAATTGAGAAGACTTGAATGTGAAAGCCAAGGGAGATGGAGGAATGAGAGATGATTTTGGGTAACTGGAAGGGCGGTGCCACTCAAAGAGCAAACACAGGAGGATGAACACTTTCTAGGGAGAAGATGTGGAATGAATTTGGGGATATTCTGCATTTGGTGTACTGCAGAGGCATCCAGAAATGAGGGGCTAGACTATGGCAAAAAGGACAGCATAGAGGTTTTGGAACCATCCTTAGGCAAATAATATTTGAAGGCATATGTCTGGCTAGCTCATCCACAGAGAAGAGAAAGGCTGCAGGCAGAGACTCTCAGAATCCATTCATCTACGAAGGGGAGGGAGGGAAAGAGAAACAGAGGGGGCACATGGCCACAAGCGACAAAGCCCAGACTTTGGTTTTGTGTTGTACTCTCCACACAGCTGCCAGAGCGGTTTTCCCAAAATCCAAATATAATCAGACCATTGCCCTGCTTAAAATATTTTATGCAATCTCTGTGAAGATGTGGTCTATAGAGGACATGCATCAAATTACCTGGGGTGTTGTTTAAAAAGGCAGATTTCCAGGTCTGCCCTATACAGGTTGTGAATTATATTCTTGAGGAACTCTTATTTTTCAGAGAGTGTATGAAAAAAATTTATAAAAACTGAGGAAGAGGAGTAGGCGAGGAGAAATAGGAGTGCAGTGTCAAGAGACAGCTGTTTGTCAAAGTGTGGGCTAACTTCCTCAGGATCACCTGAAGGATGAGTTAAAATGCAGATTCCTGAGCTCCGCCTCGAACCTACCAAATCACAGTCTCTGGAGGTGGGATCTAGGAAACATGTATTTTAAACGCTGATTCCTTTCAAGAGCCACTGGCCTTGGCACCTCAGGCAGCCTCAAAACCAGGAGCAGCGGGGTCTGTACAGGACAGGAATAAGCGGGTTGTAGGTACGGTCCATGGTCTAAGATGACAGGTTGGAAAGGGTCCGTGTCCAGTGGTCACTAGGAGAGGCCAAGATACAAAATGAGGAGATTGCCGCCCCCCGAAAAAAAATCATAGCTGAGGATTGGAAACTAAGAGAAACAGCAGAGGCATCTTTCAGCCAGTGGCCATTTCAAACAGGCCATTGTCTGCCCTATGGTTGTTCCTCTGAGGCCTCTTATAAACATTGCACAACAGCCAAAATAAGGTCTCCCGTAACCTCAAGATTCTCTGAGGACTGAACCCTTAGATTTCCGTTGATAATATTGCTTTTTTATTGTGTTCACAGCATCTGATGAGCACCGAAAGTGTTAAATAGCAGTATGGGGGGGCGGTGCAGTATGGGGGGGTTATGTTCTAAGTTTAGAAAGTATAAGATAATTCTAAGAACACTCACATCCAAGTACTGAGTCAGCCTCTAGGATAAGATCTTATGAGAGAAAGGAAGCTGGGCTGCAAGGGGAGTGTGAGACCAGGCATCTGTAGAAAGAAAGAAATACATTGAATATAGAATGCTGTTTGTGAACATGTTCAGTTTCAACTGGGCATCTCCTGATTACAAAGCCCTGTGCGACACTTCCTTCAAAGCCTAAACGAGGACATGGAGGACAAGCACATGTTTCAGTAAATGTTAGCGTCCCAGGGCCTGTGGAATTGTTGGCAGCACAGCAACGGGATGTAGGGGAGCCAGAGGGTTAGGTGGATGGGAGAGCAGGAAAACAACAGGAGGGGTAGCAAGAGTTGTTGGATAGGAAATTCCACAGCCAGTCCCACAAGCTTTTTTTTTTTTTTTTTTTTTTTGACAAGTAAAAGCTCCATCTTCCTATATCTCCAAAGCATTACATAGTCCGGAGGGGCCAACTCCCTCCCACCAAGAGAAGCAGGAACCATGGTCCATGGCAAGGGCGGCAGAACCATTGCAATGACATTTTTCTTCCATTGCTCAGGAAGTGTGTTGAAAGCAAGAGCTTAATAATGAAACAACCTACACAACAGGAAATGGAGCAGAAGTTTTCCTGGGCTCCTGCTGGCTCCTTACTCTGCTATCTTTGTTGCGGTGCTACAGGTGCCAGCGCTGGCTACATAAATCAAGGGTGGGGAACTTTTCCTTCTGACCATTGACCCACAGGGGGGGAAAAAAATCCAAGGTCATATAAGTAAAAAGTAATCATTTTCTCCCCCAAGAGGAAAATGTGGAGAGTTTTCTATTCATCTGGTTTTTAAATTAAAAGGTTACATTACGCTCGCATATTATCTTTTTTTAAACCTTGTTCTATGTTATAGCCAATTAATGGAGGGTGGGCAAAGAAGGATGGAGGGAACAGGGAAGATGATACCAGAACAAGGATTGGGTGAGAAAGAAAAAATGGATATTCACGTAGTGACAAAGGTGTGAGGGGAAAAGACAGGGATGGAATCTCCTGGGGAAGGTGGTGGTGGAACTCCCCAAGGGTCTTGGTGTGGACACTGGCCTTTGAAAAGTCGGTGAGCATTTTAGCAGTTTAAAAAAATCTAGCAAAGTTAAACCCTCTTTTATGCATTATAAGATCACATTTCTGCCTTTATTTTCAAATTTCAAAATTGATTTTTAAAAGGAGCCTTTATTTTCTCACAGGATCTGAAAGGCTTTGCATGTGTGAAAAAGAATGTGTTGGCTATTTCTTTTGGAATCCTGGAGGTGTTTTAAATTTACTAGCTAGACCTCCAAAGTCTTGATATAAGGAAAATTAGTTACCTGGTTACCTTATTAGCTCCCTTTTTTCTATTTTCATTTCTTTATTTGCTTGTTTTGTTTTCTTTCTAGTTGACACTCATGGAGAAACAGCATGACACAAAGCTGAACTAAAAGCCAGTGTACTTAACATTTAAGATCAAGTAGGCATTTTTCATAACAGGATTTCATGAATTAAAAATCTTCATTCTGATAAGGCCTTACTAGATCAGGTGACATTTATGAAACACTCAACGATCTAGAGATGGGTTAGAGTTTCCTTGGTATCACATCTGTCATTTAGGTCACTGCCCTATTAATGACACTTGTCCGTGTAGCACAGGTCTCTGTAGTTCAGCTTTCCCCAGGGTTACATAATTGAGAAGCAAATTTTAAAAGATACAAAGCAGCCAAATGTTGCTCCTTTCTTTTCCTTTTCTTTTCTTTGTTTTTTTTTAAAGCCATCTACAAAAAATAACAATATGGCTGTTATCTTTAGGAGATGAATAAATATAAAAATGTAAACACAAATTGTAAGATACAAAATATGTAGGTAAAAATTGATACCTTTTCTTCAGTCTCAAATATTGAACTAATTCTACACTGGTTTCCCTTCCCTGGCTAAGCTACAGCCCCCTTAAACTCACCTTGGTCTTAAACTCAGTATAGCCTCTTCGTCCTGCCACTGTTTATCCAAAATCTAGTGTTGCTATTTACGCAGAGAAACAATCTTGTCTGCTTGTGGAGCATCAAAACCTCGTAAATGCCTACTTTTTCTTTTAGGGTATCATGTCCTAAATTGCCAGCTTACTCTATTCCTTCTGTGAGTCTACTGTAGACCCATTTAGGGCCCTCTGATTCTAAGCTGCCATAGTATTCCCTCTTAACTCCATTCAGTATCCAAAGAGTTACAGGAATTTTTAGAGAAAGGTTTGGTTTACTGATCTGCACTATATGAAAAAATTTTAAACTTATCTCTTTTACCAGAAAGCATATAAGCCATAAAAGCTTATCCTTTTTATTTTATTTTTCAAAACCTTTAAATTATTTGAACACACCAAAATATTTTAAACCATAGTTTCTAGTTAATATCTTCACAATGGGCATATATCATTCTGCCTATTGGTACTTGCCCCACTGGTTGGATGGTATTAAGTTAAAACTTGGATTAAATGTTTCTCTTGCAATTTTTTGCTCATTCATTTGTCTTTCAATCCTTTACCTTTATTCTGCTTCTCATTAATATACATTTCTAGGACAACTTCAGTGACCCATCTAAGGGGTTAGACTAAATGTTGACAATAATCTATCTTTGGATCCTCTCAATGGTATCTGATGAACCTGTGCAGAGAAGAACTCCTCAGTACTAATGCCAGTTTCTACTCAGAAGAGAGTCAACATTTGCAGAGAATAAATATTTTATTTAGCCTAAAACCTAATGTGAGCATCATAAATACCTTTGCCTTAAAGATAATTTCCAAGTCTGGGAGAAAGGACATTATTTTCATTTTAAATCAAAGCATGAAGAGGAACCCCTTTGTTTTTTCAAAAAAATTTATTGAAATACAGTTGATTTACAGTGTTGTGTTAGTTTCAGGTGTACAACAAAGTGATTCAGTTATATATGTATTCTTTTTTTTTTTACATTCTCTTCCATTATAGGAGGAACCCCTTTCTGATCGCCTACCTCAAACCCATGCTACCCAACCCCACCTCACTCTTCAAGTAAGAGTATATCCCCCAAGAAGGATAGAATAATTTTCTACCTCCCTGAGTCTCCATCTTTGTGAAGAAGAACTAGGAACAATTAGCCCTTTTCAATTTATTGTTGTTGTTGTTCGTGCACGTGTAGCTGCCTACCTTCCCATGAATTTTTGAGTTGCTGGTGCTCTGAGATGAAATCTGAATTTTTTTTTTTGCTCGTAAATTAACCTGGAAAGTTCTCTCCCAAGGTGGTGGCTCTTGTTTACATTAAATCTTTGCAAAACCTAGTTGTCAGAAGAAGAATGAGGAGAAGGAGGAGGAAGAGGAGGAGTGGAGAGGGAATCTATCATCTATCCATTTACCTATCCTTCTTTTTTTCATTTATCTATCTGAAAATCTAGGAGAACAGATAATTGCCATCCCTTTTTTGTGAACAGAATTAATTAATGCTCAGCTTTTGTGTATATGTTTTTTGTTTTTATTTTTGTCTTTAAATTTCTGGAAAAAACTACTGTAACAAATATTAGTGTTATCTGCCCCTCCTAAGTAGATAGTAAAGAATGGGGAGTAGCGGTTACTAGAGGAAATAGATGAGAAATTATATGTAGTGAATGTCAGCCACTCTGCTAGCCACTTTTTAAGACAACTTCATTGAGATATAATTGACACACAATAAACTGGTCATAATTAAAGTGTAAATTTTGATAAGTTTTGGCATCTGTACACACCCATGAAACCATCACCACAGTCAAGATAATATTCATTACCGTTCGCTCCCCAAAGTTTCTTCATGAGCCTTTGAATCTCTCCCCTTCCTCCCTCCCCTATTCTTCTCCTGCTCTGGGCAATCATTCTTCTGCTTTCTGTCACTACCGATTGGTTTCCATTTTCTAGAATTTTCTATAAATGGAATCATGCAGTATGTGCTTTCATTTGTCTGGTTTCTTTCATTAGGTATAAATATTTTGAGATTATCTAAGTTGTGGCATGTATCAATAGTTAATTCCTTTTTGTTGCTAAGTAGTTTCCCATCACAATTTGTTTACCCATTCACCTGGTGATGGGTATTTGAGCAGTTTCCAAGTTTTGGCTATACAAATAAAGCTGCTATGAACATTCTTATACAAGTCTTTGTGTGGAAGTATGCTTTAACTTCTCTTGGGTATATACCAGAGTAGAGTGGCTAGATCATATGATAAGTTCGGGTTTGATTTTTTAAATAAATGTCAAAATATTTCCCAAATTGGTTGTACCGTTTTCAATTCCCGCCACCAGTAGGTAAGATTCCAGCTCTGCATCCTCAGCATCACTTGGTATGGTCAGCTTTTTTAAATTTAGTGATTGTGAAGAGGTATCTTGTAGTTTTAATTTGCCTTTCCCTAATGACCATTGAGATTCGTCACCTTTTCACGTGCTTATTTGCTGTGGGTGTATCTTCTTTGGTGATGTGTCTATTCAAATATTTTTATCATTTTCATTAGTTTTGGTTGCTTGTTTGTTTTATTATTTGGTGTTGAGAGTTCTTCTCTGTACTTCTAACATGCTGTACTTTCTGCCATTCTCTGCATTGCCCTAGTTCCTTTAGGTGGAAAATGGTGTTAGAGACCAAGGTCCAGGCTCAGCTTTTAAAAAATTTTCTAGTGTTTACCATCTTGCAGATCATTCTAAATCCAAGTCTTTTATTTGGATACAAGTCTTTCATATGATTTACACCTATTTTCTCCTAGTACGTGGATTGTCTTTTCACTTTCTTCACAGTGTCTTTCAAAAGCAGAAGTTTTTAAGTTTGATGAAATTCAATTTACCAATATTTTTATAGATTGTATTTTGGGGATTGTATCTAAGAAAACTCTTACTACTTAAAGTTTGTTTTACCTTTTTATTTAGAAATAATTTCAAACATACAGAAATGTTGCCAAAGTCCGATAGCATAGAGTATACATGTATAATCTTCATCTAGCTTCACCTCTTGTTAACATTTTACTTCATTTGCTTTATCATTTACTTGCCCCCTCCCTCTCCCTCCCTCCCTCCCTCACTCCATCCTCTCTCTCTCTCTGTCTCTCTCTTCCTATGTATTCTTTTCCTGAACCCTTTGAAAGTGTCTTACATTACAGAAAGTCCCTTTACCCCTAAATACTTCAGTGTATGCTTCTATAGGGGAGTCACCAACTTCATAAATTTACATTGATATACTACTTTTACCTAATCTACCATCTATATATCCATTTTGCACTTCTTTTCGGTTTACCTAATAACATCCTTTATAGCGTTTCTCTCCCTCCAGTGCAGAGTTTAGTCTAGGATCAGGTATTACATATAGTTGTCATGATTTTTAGCCTCCTTTAATCTGGAACATTCCACAAGCTTTCTTGATTTTTTTATGACATTGACATTTTCAACATTCCTTTTTTGTGGGGAGGGGTTTGTCTGATCCATGATTAGATTCCGGCTGTGCATTCTAGGCTTGAATACTACATCGGTGTTGTGATCTCAGGGCACTGCATTGAAGGCACACAATGTTCACCTGTCCATCAATAGTGATGTTAATGTTGATCACCTGGCCTAATAGTTGTCCAGTTTCTTCACTGTATAATTTCTACTTTCCCCCTTGCAACTAATAAGCAGTCTGTAGGAAGACACTTTAATTCCATGCAAATATCCTGCTCCTCACCAAAATCTTCACCTAGATTTAACATCCATTGATTTTCATTTTATCCAGTCTTCATTATGATGCTTACAAAATACTGGTTTTTCAAATCCAGCACCTCGTTCACATATACAAGTTAGCATTCAGCATTCAACTGTAGGCAAGAGCTATCCCTTCTCCCTGGTTATTTATTATTGATAGGACTTTATGATTTCCTACTTTTTCCACAAAGATTTATAATTATTACTTAATTATCATCATGCTCAAATTGTCCCAGATTTGGCCAATGGGAGCTCCTCCAAGCCAGCTCCTGTGTCCTTGTGCCATGTCCCCATTATTTTTTGAGCACTTCATTGCTTTCTGATATGACAAGATGTCCGAGGTTTATCTGTACCTTCTCCGTCCTCAACCTGGAATCAGTCATTTCTCTCTGTTGTCCTAGTTCCCGTAGGTGCAGAGTGATGTTAGACACCAAGGTCTTGACTCAGATTTCCAGTACTTATTACCTTGCAAATCATTAGTTTATAGATGGTAAGTCTACATAGTGAAATAAGTGCTAAATAGCTGTTTGGAGAATTACTAGCCTAATATGATTGTATCGTTTTTACCACAAATTATATCTTAAATACATGTTTTCTAAAATAATGCCATTAGTCTCAGTTGACTGCAATGCAATCTGAGCACAGAATTTGAGAAAGCAGAGCTGCAAGAGCCCTTGTTGATCAGCTACTCCAACACCTCATTTTAAAGGTGAAGAAACTGAGGCACAGACAATGTAAGAGTGTTACCTAAGGTCATAAAATCAGCCAGTACCAGCTATCATCTGATTCTTGTCCAGTGCTATTTTCCGGATACTACATTTCTGGCTACATTTTCCTTCCCCAAAAAGTAAAAAAAATATTAATAATACAATATTTTTTAAACCAAAATACTTAAATAAAGGAGATCCCTGTGAATTCCAAGATTCTACAAAGACTCTAAGCATAGTTAATAGCTATACACTTTGGTTCTAGTCTGGGTGTAGCTCTCCACCAAGGGGTCACCATTAAGCACACTTTCTTTAACAACTTTATTAATGATTTCAAAGAGGAGGGCAGGTATTCATCAGCTTTGCAGCCTTTAGAAAACACAAGTCCAGAGCCAGAATACTTTTTTTTTTTTTTTTTTTTGCCACACTGCGCAGCTTGTGGGATCTTAGTTCCCCGACCAGAGATCGAACCCGGGCCCTCAGCAGTGAAAGCGAGTAGTCCTAACCACTGGACAGCCGGAAAATTCCCCAGAGCCAGAATCTTAATTAGCTAAGCCCCACAGTGGCCTGTCCACTGCTTTTGCCTCCATTTACCAAACAAAGCTATAGAAACTCAGGGAGCTTAAGCAACTTGTCCAAGATCAACACATGAAATGACAAAAACAGCATTTGATGCACTGTTTTTCTTTTTAATCAAAGTATAGTTGATTTACAATATTGTGTTAGTTTCAGGTGTACAGCAAAGTGTTTCAGTTATACGTACAAATATATATATATATATATATATGTATCTATATTCTTTTTGATTCTTTTTCCTTTATAGTTTATTACAAGATATTGAATATAGTTCCCTGTGCTATACAGTAAATCCTTGTTGTTTATCTATTTTATATATAGTAGTGTGTATCTGTTAATCCCATACTCCCAATTTATCTCTCCCCCCTTCCCCTTTTGTAACCATAAGTTTGTTTTCTATGCCTGTGAGTCTGTTTCTGTTTTGTAAATAACAAATTCATTTGTAATAGTTTTTAGATTCCACATACAAGTGATATCATATAATATTTGTCTTTCTCTGCCTGACTTACTTCACTTAGTATGATAATCTCTAGGTCCATCCATGTTGCTGCAAATGGCATTATTTCATTCATTTTAATGGCTGAGTAGTAGTCCATTGTATATATATATATATATATATAGCACACCTTCTTTATCCATTCATCTGTCAACGGACATTTAGGTTGCTTCCACTTCTTGGCTATTGTCAATAGTGTTGCTATGAACATTGGGATGCATGTATCTTTCTGAAATAGAGTTTCATCTTTTCCAGATATAGCATTGGATGCATTTGATGTATTTGATGTGAGACCTGGGGTCTCTAGATCCTTATCCCTGTAACTGGCTCCCTGTTGTTCACCTCTGCAACATGAAGGTGAGGCATATAGGCCATCCCCTGCAATGACTGCATATATCAACTTGGGGAGAAGCAAAGGCTTGGAGAAATGAAAAACTGCCCCGAGTTACTGCCTTTCGCTGACACTGATGCCTGAGGCTAGTAGGGAGCCTAAAACAAAGGAATTATTAAGTGCTGCCACATTAGCTTGTGGAATGGGAAGTGCAAGCCTGTGGGATCCCCTTTGCTGGAGGTGTTTAGGATAGATCATATAACTCTCTCTCTGGAGTAACTTCCATGAAATTTACCTGGAATCAGAGACTGGTCTATTCAATGGTTCTCCTAGACTTTGGATCGTAGAGCTCTTGGAGGGTGGTGGGTGGGATGGTGTTGGAGAAGTTGTCTAGAGTTATATGCCCAATAAATGTTGTGTGGAGACTGAATAATGATACACCTCTCCCATATGTATACTCCTATTCTTCAAATGTGTCTAGATGTTGTTTTTGATAAGACAATTGTTACTGAATTCAGAGGAGGTTTTTTGGTCACTGTGCATTTTCTCATTTAACAGACAGCAAAAGTCCAAAATGCTATTATGGAGGGTCCACAACTTTTCTTATGCTCATATTCCAAAAGATGAGCATCCTTTGGACTATACAATCATCAAAGTTCCCTTATGCAAAAGAAAATGTTCTCACTCAGAAATGAATTTCTGGATACTTTTACAGAACCCACTTCCACCCCTGAAATAGCAAATAAATTGCTCAGGGATCTTCAGGTCCAAAAAGGCAGAACAAATTGGAGAGAGTTCTGAAAAGTGCAATGCCATGATTAAATAAGAGATGGATTACAGAGACTTCTTATAAAGATAAGAAGTGGACATGAGTTTGAATAAGCACCAGCAGGGGGATAAACAGGGGTGGGGTGATAGCATCATGATTACCTGGGAGATGTAAGTGCCAAGAATACAGAAGTGTTATTTTGCTGCATAGGAGCTAGAAGTAGGCTATCTGGGATTAAAGTAAGGAAAAGCAGGAAGTTTGCATTTCCCACAGGTACTTCCTATTTCACAGTGATCATGACACAATGAAATTCAGAATAGAAAAGTAAAGAAATAAATCCATTGTGCATTCAATATTTGGAAAGGGGAACCATGGAAAAGCTGTGGATGTCAAGGAAAAAACTGAAGAATTTATAAGCTTAATAACTTACAGGATGTCTGAAGACAATTTTAAAACAACTTATTGGAAACTCAGAACAAATGTATGCCAGAGTTCAAAATTCTCACGTGCTTGGAAAAGAAACTCCTGTATGGCTTGATGGGTTGTGAGAGACTGCTAATGTTATTTTTTAAACTGTGGTAAAAAACAAAACAAAACACATAACATAACATTTACCAACTTAACCATTTTTAAGTGTACAGTTCCCTAGTGTTAAGTATAATCATGTGGTTGTGAAACAGATCTCCAGAACTTTTTCATCTTGCAAATCTGAAAGTCTACCTGTTAAAAAAATAACTCCCCTTTTCCCCCTCCCCCCAGCACCTGGCAGCCACCATTATACTTTCTGTTTCTATTAATTTGACTACTTTTAGATAGCTCATAAAAGTGGAATCATTCAGCATTTGTCTTTTTGTGACTGGCTTATTTCACTTAGCATGATGTCCTCAAGCTTTACCCATGTTGTAGCATGTGTCAGGATCTCCTTCTTTTTTAAGGCTGCATACTGTTCCATTGTGTACATATACGATGTTTTGCTTATCCATTCATCCATAGATGAACACGTGGGCTGCTTCCACCTCTTAGCTATTGTGAATAGAGCCTGCCAATATTTTTTACTTGTATTTTTCATCTGAGGCTTAATCCATTTATATGAACACATATAATGTTTGCTATTCCCTCTAACTCAAGGGATAGAGGATTAACTTTTCAAAACTGGTCTTTTCCCCCTCTTAAGCAAACAAGCCAAAAATTAAAAAAAAAAATCTTACCACCAACAGCCAAAAGAAACAAGCAAAAAAAATAAGGAAATAAAAACACCGAAAAAAAAAAAAACAAAACACTGAATATTTGAGTGTTCTATCACCAAACAGCAATAGATCCACTGGGTGCTTGTTCAACTACACAGTCTTAAAGGTACGCTTTGTCTTGAAAAGAGGAGGAAATTTTATGCTTAAATATCACAGATTTAAAAATAGAAATTATCTGTAAATTGTTTATCTATTATATAACTCTTTTTTTTTTCAAAACTGTGGGATAATATAGCCTAGACAGAATTCAGGTCTTTTTTGCAATTACTTCCTTCTAAAACAGTGGTTGCCAAGCCTGGTCATGTATCACAATCTCCTAAAGACCTTAAAAATCTGTTCTTGATTTCCATTCATAGCTACTAAATAAAAGACTCCGGGGTTGGGAGCCAATGCTTCAGTTTGATCCACAGGCTCTGACTAGAATGGATCGTGTAAGTCACCAAGTCACCCTCCTTTGTTATCACGGAATCTGAAGCCCTTCCAAGAAGCCTCTGGCTTCACCGGGAGCTCTGCTCAATATCTGTAATAACCTAAATGGGAAAAGAATTTGAGAAAAAATTTGAAAAAGAATAGCTACATGTATATGTATAACTGAATCACTTTGCTGTACACCTGAAACTAACACAACAACAACAAAGAAGCCTCTGGCTTCTTTATCAGACATAAATATAACCATTTTATTTCCCTGTGGCTCTAATTCATTTCAGGGGCGTCTACCCTGTCAGCATTCCATCATTATGGGCTTCCCCTTCCACGCCCACTGCCCATTGCTCTCCACACCATCATTGATTTGTCATGTTACTACCCCCAATACAATGTCCTCTGTTCCCATCTCTGGATCAGAACTGTGATTTTCAAAGTGGCAATTAGTCAAACTGTTAAATTATTCATTGAGATGTGCCAGTAAGCTGCCCCTCTGCTCCCAAGTGACATGTCCCTTTTGCAGAGCCTTCCAATGACCAGCCTTTTACTTTACAGTCTCCCTCTCTCTCTCTTTCCCCCTCTCTCTCTCAACACCAGTACCATTTTTGTTGCCTCATCTGGGAAATATATCCTAGAATAGATGAGAAAGGGAGGGAGAGAAAGATTTAATATCTTTCCCATTATGCTTTAAATAATCAAATCCCTGGCTTATGTTCACCCATACCCAGCTACAGATGTTCTCCAAATTGTCACACGTTTGTCATTTCCCCCCTCTCCTAAATGTTCCCAAACTAACAGGATATTAAATAAGAAATGCCTCTCCATCAAATTTGCTTCTTTTACTATTTGTCTCCCTCAACACAGCATCCTTCTCATCATTTGTAATGTGCAATCAACCGCATACCCCTGGGAACGTCGATCATTGGTCATTTACATGATTAAAGAATGGAGAAAATGAGACCCTTCAAAGAATAGAGGTGTTTTAATAACCTCCAATTTGAATCTCTTCTTACTATTACCCCCCGACTGACATAATATAGCAAATATCACTACCTTCACCCTCTCTCTGAAAGGATGTTTCAGATTTTCCCCTGTGTGATGCAGTATTTT
The DNA here is from genome assembly GCF_028021215.1 of Eschrichtius robustus. NCBI lineage: Eukaryota > Metazoa > Chordata > Mammalia > Artiodactyla > Eschrichtiidae > Eschrichtius > Eschrichtius robustus. Next base: position 116,209,186 of record NC_090845.1, on the reverse strand, counting down.
ATTTACTAAGGATGCTAGAAATATGTCAGGCCATTAAGCCCTATGGGAATCCCTATTCTGGCTGAAACAAGAAGATCACCATGGATACACCTCTGCTCCACTGGATGATCAGCAACAGCTGTTGAGCCAAGCTTGGGAGCCCTCTCAGACCGTTTATCACGCAAATTGCATTAGGTAAAACCATAAATGCCACAACTCAGTGTCATAGGAATTAGACATCTTAACAGTAGCTTTGCCTGAAAGCAGAGTAGTCAACAGTTCCCAGAATTTCCCAAACCTATTTGAAATTCCCTGACCTTCAGTGACTGCCCTTGCTATCCAATGAGATGAATGGAATTCCTCCGTAATCGATCTCCACCCAAAATTTCACCCCAATCCCTGAGCTTAGCAAGTGGGGGAAAGCAAGAAGGTGGGGGGAACCACCTTCAGAGGGCAGCTTAGAGTCCTTGCTTTTTTGATATTTATGACACAAGTATATGGCTTCTACCAAATATACACTGAGCCTTATAAGAGTGTCAGACTTGTACTACAATGTGTCATGATCCACTTGCTTTTTGAAAATATGGTGAACCTTGGAGAATCTGAGCCGAATTGACAGCCAGAAAAAAAGCAAAAGACCTTGAGTGTCCTGTGAGGGTATGGTAAGCAATTAACATGGCTACGTAACATTCACAGGGAGCCCCAAACCCAGGCTGATTTATTTGTGGACCTCACCACTTCTATTGTGCTTTGTATTCCACACTTGTGACCAGCAGCCTGAGCTCTACTACAAGAGAGTTTCTTTTGTTGGTAAGGGGAAAAGTGGTACTGGGAAGTGAAAGTGATGGAGTTCATCTCAGAAATACTGATGAGTGAGATTCCACTTAGGAGTAATGATTAACTCTTAACTACCTACAAAGTCTGGTCTCAGACTTGAAGCAAAGGTGGAGCCTGGGTTCTTTGCTATGAAGTTAAAGAAGGACAAGAAAAATCAATTTTCTCATAAGTAGTGTCCCCATGGAAGGTTTTTCCTGAGAGCATCACTGCATTTAACATACCTTAAAAGAACTCTTCTCAGATAACTCTCTACATGTGTAGTTTTGTACTAGGCAAAATGAGACTTACTTTTAAAAAAAAAGCTTCATGGATATTGAGATACATGATAGGGCAGTGTGTGTGGAGATAGTGAAAGCACAGAAAAGTAATAAATAAAATAAAGTCCTAAACAAACAAATCAATAAAACAAATCAATGACGAAAACACATTAGCAGGGATATCAAGAACACTCCTACTTTATCTTTGAACAATGCAAACAGAGTCTTCTCCAAATGAATATACCAGTACTGACTAACCTGTGCTTCAAGAGCTCCTACTGAGAGCATTAACTCAACCTGGAAAAAATATTCAGCTAAGCCAATCTGTTATATGAAAAATGTAGCAGATCCCCAATCCAATTATTGAATATTGATGAAAATCATCTCAAAGCTTTGAGCTGTAACAGCTAGAGCCAATAAAGCTATGTATAGAGACAGGATTAACATCAAAAGGAAGTTCCTAGGTTAAAAGTGAGACAAGTAGCTCTAAGTTCAAGTTTAAATACTCATACTCACAAACCAAGGAAGAGTTGTATATGTTTCTTGATTAGAAAAGCAAACAGAAAAAAATATATATATGCACTCTAACATCTAATTGGTTAGCACAAACCTTGCAGCTAGGAGGAAGAGAAGTCCCAATGACAGTAAACACTTACTGAGTAGGGACTTTATCATCAAAGTTCAGTACACACCCAAGGGATATCTTCCCAGATTTTTAAACACAAGGATCAAAGACAAAAATCTGAAAGGAAGCAAAGCATAGAAAATTGTTACAATACCAAAATAAGCACATTGCTCTATTTCAAGATATATCATAAGAGCCATTAAGAAAAGGAGAGGAGATGAAAGAGGTAATAGAAGTCCTAGTCATTGCAAAATGTTGAAGATCATTGGACTGTTGACTCAACGAAAAGGTGACATTTATCTGCAAAGTTTCCCACATCGGGATTCTATAAAGCTAGGAACAGGGCTAGCTTTATGAGTGTGTGACTTATGCAGTCACACACGGTTTCACACTTAGAAGGGCCCTGCACTTGGTTTAATGCTCACCTGTTGCCATCTTGGAACTCAATAATTTTTGAGCAAGGGATCTCACATGTTCATTTTGGACTCGATGTCACAATTTATGTAGCTAAGAAGCTCATAATCAAGGAATTTTTGAGGATGGGAAAAAGGCTCAAAAGAGGAAAACATGGCCTGATTAAAACAAAACTATTAGAAAGTTGCCATTATTTCTATGTTCTACAGTAGTTTCTGTAACAGTTCTTGAAACTACTGGTCCATCTATTAGAAAAGTCATCCCAGATTAAAGACCTTATTCTGAGATTTCACCGTTCCCTCACTGTTAGTGGTTTTTTTTTTTTAAGATGAGTCTGCTTTATACTTATGATTCACATCACAAAATCCAGTTTCTAATATTTTTGGCACTGAAAATGGGTTTTTAACCAAAGACCTATCAATTCTTTCATTAAGTAATTTTGAGGATTTAGAACCCATACCAGAAGTGGAAATTGTTGAAGCCATCCCAGCACAATGAAATAATTTCTAAAGAAAAAAAACCTGATGTGGTTGTGTTACAAGAAATGCACAGCAAATTGTCCTCTCAGTCACTACTGAATAATAAATAGTTTAAGCATCAGCTTATTGCTTCAGGGAACCCAAAAGCAAGAGGTGCTGCCTTCTAATTGCTTAAAAATCCCCATTTGATGTCCAAGGGCTTGAAACAGAGCCTGATGGGTAATTGTATCTTAGCTAAAGGCAATCAGCTAAACAAATCATTAACAAGATACTCACTTTAAGTGCTATGTGCCCACAAAACGCATTTTATAGCTCAATCCTTTGAAAAAAATACATAAAATTTGGTGATGGGCAATGTATAACTAGCAGACACTTTAATGCCCTACTAAATGCAAAGATAGATCCATCCTCTTTTCCTGTCACAAATATGGAAGCAAGGCACTGGGGACTCTTACATAGCCATCTCAGCTGTCCAGCACACAGACCATCTACAGGAGAATATTTTTTTAAATTCAACCATCAAAAAATTACTCCATATTGGATTATATTTTAACTTTCTCAATGTGAGCATGTCTGTGTCAGCTGAGATAGGAAAAATAACGCTGGCCAACATTGCCTGAGTCTCTTACAAGCTTTCTGGAAATAGAAACATTAAAAAAGGGCTTAGAATGGAAGCATCACAACTCCATTTTGTGAAGTGATAAAGTGGTAATCAAGCTTTCAGCAACAATTGCTTTTTATCTTCACCTTAATTATTCATGTGGGGTATCATGTGATATGTTTAAGATACATTTAATGTAACAGTTAAAAGGATCTGCGCCCTTGCCGTCTCGAAAGGTGTAAAGCTCTGAGAAAAGAAAATTGTTGTCTCTGGCTCAGAAGTAGGCGCTCTCTGGAGAGAGAGCACACCAGCAGGACTTACCTATAATTCTCCATAATAACAGTAATAGTGGCCAACCTGTATTTCGTGTTTAACCTATGTCAAATACGTTGCACACGTTATCTCCCTGAATCTTCAAAACCTGACTTTAAAGATGAGGAAACGAAGACTCATTAAAACACCCCATGAGTAAATGGTAGAGCCAGATATGAAAGCAAGTCTGTCTGACTCTAGAGCCCCTGCTTTTGACCAGTCCATTCCACTGGCTCTCAGCAAATGGCTAGAGATGCCGTGAGCAGAAAGAAAGAGGTATATTTCACATGAGGCAGGTAGGAGCTAAGATAATTAAGTTTGAAACATCCACTTAACTACCTATGGATTTTGTCACTTCTCTGCTCAAAAACCTTTAATTGTCTGGCATAACAAATTTCTTACCTGGAATTCAAAGCTCTCTGCGATCTGGTCCCACCCACATTTCAACACTTATTTCTTCCTACTCTCTCTTTGAGTATTTTCTGACTCAGTCATTAATTGAACAAAAAAAAGCAGTAGGGACCCCATGAGCTAGACCCTCAGCTGTCGTAAATGAAATACCCACCTTCCTCCTTCCTCAGTCACTAGTGAGTTTAAGCGGTTTGGGGTCATCAACTGTTTACCTCCTCGGACTTTGCCACTAAGGGTCTTTGAGGACTATTCCAATCAAATTGGTATCACAGAGAGAAACACATAATTACATACAATTGAAGGAATTATTTTATTTTATTCAGCAAACATGTAGTGGGACTGGACTGGATCCTAGGGGCCAAAGCAAACACAGCCCCTGCCTTCCAAGAGTCTTCTGTCTAGAATCTCATGATCTTTTCCAAATGCTGCCCTAATGTTTTCAACTTTGTACTTACATGTCTTGAAAAGTCTATATTCATTGCATACGCTGCCTTATCTCCAGTTCTCTCCATAAACCACTGCAATCTACCATTTTCCTCATAGTGAAATCCTTCTTACCAAACCATCAACTTATCTCCCCCACCTTCTTAATATAAATCAAACAGACCTATTTAGTTTTATTTTTTGACATCTCTGGAATGTTTGGCATTATTGACCTCATCTGCCTACTTGAAATTCCCTCTTTCCCACTTTTTATGGTATAATGCTCTCCTGGTTTTCCTCTCTACCCTTCCCTACTGGATCACTCATACGGGTTCCTCTTAAATGGTGGTATGCCTCAAGGTTCTGCTCTTAGATCCGTTCTATACTCACTCCACACTGTTATTTTTCAAAGTGTGATTCTGGGATCACTTGTGTCTTCATGACCTAAGGTGCTCAGTGAAAATGCAAATTTGATTGCCCCTTACCATTTCAGAATCTCACAGCATCCTAGCATTTGCATTTTAATTCAGCATCCTAGGTGATCAAGATATACCTTAAATACTGAAAATCAATGTTCTATATACACACTGTCTCCGAGACAATGTTAATCTTTCTCATGGCTTCAGTTACCAACTATATACTGGATGTGGAGGAGGGTTAAGTTCGTAGCTGGCATACAAGAAAATCGAGAAAATTTCCTTGAGATGGCTTCTAGTTTCTCTGTGAAGCAAGAGTTGAGATTATATTCTGAAAAAGAGAGCATAGGTTGGAAGTGGAAAAGAGAAAAGCAGCAGACCAGGGAAATACAGAAGGTTTGCCGAGTAATGTGGAAGCGCCAGTTGGGATAGAAAATTAGGAAAGTATCGCGAAACTGTTCTGTATATTGGAGAATTTTTTTTCAGCAACCTTGGTATCGATGTAGAGAAAGCAAATTGATTGATCCAGAAGTTCAATTTTTGCCAGGAGGTGTGAATACAAAATTATGTTTCAAGTAAGTGAAGTTACTAATAAGAATATGGAGGTTATGAACCATAGCATCCAGGCTACATAGAAAAGGGAGTAATGGGAGGGACCTGACACCAAGAGGTGTCATCAAAGTACAGGTGTAATAAGAGCAACAGAATGAAAGAACTGGAAAAATGAGTGTCTATTGATAGAGTGGGAAATATGAATTTAAGATTTCAAACATGAAGCAGTTTTTGGTAATGAAAAAGTCCAGAATGTTGCCATGGAAGTGGGGAGTTAAAGCGGGGAGTTAACAAAGATTAAGGAATAGAGAGGCCAGTGTATTAGAAGGGTTGTCCATTGTGGACATTGATGTAACCAATGATGAAGGTGGCAAGGTTTGGAATGGAGAAGAAGGCTGTGAGTCAAAAGTCTCTGGTGAATGAGGGAAAGTGGTCAATGGCAGCAGAAGGGACTGAATATCTTGTGTACTGAAAAACATCTAATTTCTTTGTGTCAGATTTTCTATTGTGATATACAAGATCTTTCATAGTCGATACCAATCTAAATTTCTAGCCTGATGGCAATGTATTCATCTTCACACAACCTTCGTTTCAGCCTCAGTGGCTATTGCCATTCCATGAACAAAAGCCATATCGTGCATTATGCATTTCCTGATCCCTGCTCTAAACTTCAGTAGTACTTTACTGGAGCCACACCTACAATTTAGTGCTTTTACTAAAGTTATTTGCATACATGTTTTCTACCTTACTAGTGTCTTTGATTCCAGGGATGATGTCATTTGCACCCTTGTAACACCCATTTTAGCACCTAATACAGTGCTTTTCACATAGTAAATAATTGACAAATATTCAAATATTTGTTGAATATTGATAAGGTTGTAAAATTACAACTGGAATATGTCTGGGCTAATTGCAGAACTGCTAAGTAAGTTAAGCAAAGACACGTTTATTCATTCACATTAAATAAGTAATTTACTTTTTATGGCTGGAAAAATCTGCAAACTAAACATTGGCAGAAGAAGAATCTGCACAGTCTGGTTCAATAAGATCTAGGAGTTTTTGATAAGAGGTGAACAGTCATAACAGATTAAAACATCCTTGCAACTCCAAGTACAATAGTGATTTCCTAGAATGTTGGCGTCTCTTTAGAAAATGTCATTGACAAGAATGTTTGAAGGTAATCTATATCCTATGAACACATCAAACAATAATGTAAACAGGATGAGATGACATAAAATAAAATGAGACATAAATATCCTCTGTATTATGTTCACTGCACATCATGGTGCCTAATGCTGCAGCCTGGATTTTATGTTTCTATTTTTAGTAACTTAATGTTACTCTAATATCTATATCTATAGATGTTACATAGATATATAGATATAAGATTATTTAGACTGTATATATATGTGTACATACTTTTAAATGGCATATTTTTTAACTGAAAATAACATTCTTTGGTATTTTTAGTATGAAATTACTCATTGGAAATCTAAATTTGTGAGAGAAGATAGGTATATTCTCCTTTAAGATTTTTCCTTTAATTCTAGAGAAATCCAGTAATCTATTCAGGAATACTCTCCTTTCTCTCAGAGCAGTCCTGAAAACACACAGGTCAAATTCAATAATAATGAAATCAGAGGGTCTAGTCCTTTTATTGTCCACTGTTGCTTGGAATTAGTAAGCTATAAACTGCAGCTTTTTCTTTAAAAACCACTTTATTGAGATATGATTGACATATAAAAAGCTGTACATATATAATGTATACAACTTGATGAGTTTGGAGATAAGTATATATCCATTGAGCCCATCACCGCAATCAATGCCTTAAACATATTCATCATCTCCAAAAGTTCTCTCCCACCTTTTTTATTTATTTGTTTGTTTCTTTGTTTATATGATAAGGACATCTAACATAAAGTTTACCCTTTTGGCAATTTTAAAGTATACAGGACTTCCCTGGTGGTGCAGTGGTTAAGAATCTGCCTGCCAATGCAGGGGACACGGGTTCGAGCCCTGGTTTGGGAAGATCCCACATGCCGTGGAGCAACTAAGCCTGTGCGCCACAACTACTGAGCCTGAACTCTAGAGCCCGCGAACCGTAACTACTGAGCCCACGTGCCACAACTACTGAAGCCGATGCGCCTAGAGCCCGTGCTCTGCAACGAACAGTAGCCCCTGCTCGTTGCAACTAGAGAAAGCCTGCGTGCAGCAACAAAGACCCAACACAGCCAAATATTAAATAAATAAATAAATAAATAAAATAAAGTGTACAATACTATCAACTATATAAAACAGTCAAATTTATAGAAACTGAAAGTAAAATGGTGGTTGCCAAGGGCTCTGGGAGGAAGAAATGCGGAGCTATTAGTCAAAGTGTACAAGTTTCAGTTATGCAACATAAGTCCTAGAGATCTAATTGCAACATAGTGCCTATAGAAAATAATAATGTATATGTAGAAGCTGGAGTTTTATATGTGTTCTGGATACAAATCCTTTATCATATATGTTTTGCAAATGTTTCTCCCAATCTTCTGTGGTTAATCCCTTTCTTTCTTTCTTTCTTTTTTTAAACATCTTTATTGGAGTATAATTCCTTTACAATGGTGTGTTAGTTTCTGTTTTATAACAAAGTGAATCAGTTATACATATACATATGTCCCCATATCTCTTCCCTCTTGCATCTCCCTCCCTCCCACCCTCCCTATCCCACCCTTCTAGGTGGTCACAAAACCCCGAGCTGATCTCCCTGTGCTATGCGGCTGCTTCCCACTAGCTATCTATTTTATGTTTGGTAGTATATATATGTCCATGCCACTCTCTCAATTTGTCCCAGCTTACCCTTCCCCCTCCTGTATCCTCAAGTCCATTCTCTAGTAGGACTGCATCTTTATTCCCATCTTGCCCCTAGGTTCTCCTGACCATATTTTTTCCTTTTTATCTTTTTTTTAGATTCCATATATATGTATTAGCATACGGTATTTGTTTTTCACTTCCTGACTTACTTCACTCTGTATGACAGACTCTAGGTCCATCCACCTCACTACAAATCACTCAGTTTCGTTCCTTTTTATGGCTGAGTAATATTCCATTGTATATATGTGCCATATCTCCTTTATCCATTCATCTGTTGATGGACACTTAGGTTGCTTCCATGTCCTGGCTATTGTAAATAGAGCTGCAATGAACATTGTGGTACATGACTCTTTTTGAATTATGGTTTTCTCAGGGTATATGCCCAGTAGTGGGATTGCTGGGTCGTATGGTAGTTCTATTTTTAGTTTTTTAAGGAACCTCCATACTGTTCTCCATAGTGGCTATATCAATTTACATTCCCACCAACAGTGCAAGAGGGTTCCCTTTTCTCCACACCCTCCACAGCATTTATTGTTTGTAAATTTTTTATGATGGCCATTCTGACAGTTGTGAGGTGATATCTCATCGTAGTTTTGATTTGCATTTATCTAATGATTAATGATGGTTGAGCATTCTCTCATGTGTGTGTTGGCAATCTATATATCTTCTTTGGAGAAATGTCTATTTAGGTCTTCTGCCCATTTTTGGATTGGGTTGTTTGTGTTTTTGATATTGAGCTGCATGAGCTGCTTGTAAATTTTGGAGATTAATCCTTTGTCAGTTGCTTCATTTGCAACTATTTTCTCCCATTCTGAGGGTTGTCTTTTCGTCTTGTTTATGGTTTCCTTTGCTGTGCAAAAGCTTTTAAGTTTCATTAGGTCCCATTTGTTTATTTTTGTTTTTATTTCCATTTCTCTAGGAGGATGGTCAAAAAGGATCTTGCTGTGATGTATGTCATAGAGTGTTCTGCCTATGTTTTCCTCTAAGAGTTTGATAGTGTCTGGCCTTACATTTAGGTCTTTAATCCATTTTGAGTTTATTTTTGTGCATGGTGTTAGGGAGTGTTCTAATTTCATACTTTTACATGTACCTGTCCAATTTTCCCAGCACCACTTATCGAAGAGGCTGTCTTTTCTCCACTGTATATTCTTGCCTCCTTTATCAAAGATAAGGTGACCATATGTGCGTGGGTTTATCTCTGGGCTTTCTATCCTGTTCCATTGATCTATATTTCTGTTTTTGTGCCAGTTCCATACTGTCTTGATTACTGTAGCTTTGTAATATAGTCTGAAGTCTGGGAGCCTGATTCCTCCAGCTCCGTTTTTCTTTCTCAAGATTGCTCTGGCTATTTGGGGCGTTTTGTGTTTCCATACAAATTGTGAAATTTTTTGTTCTAGTTCTGTGAAAAATGCCAGTGGTAGTTTGATAGGGATTGCATTGAATCTGTAGATTGCTTTGTGTAGTATAGTCATGTTCACAACGTTGATTCTTCCAATCCAAGAACATGGTATATCTCTCCATCTGTTTGTATCATCTTTAATTTCTTTCACCAGTGTCTTATAGTTTTCCTCATACAGGTCTTTTGTCTCCTTAGGTAGGTTTATTCCTAGGTATTTTATTCTTTTTGTTGCAGTGGTAAATGGGAGTGTTTCCTTAATTTCTCTTTCAGATTTTTCATCCTTAGTGTATAAGAATGCAAGAGATTTCTGTGCATTAATTTTGTATCCTGCAACTTTACCAAATTCATTGATTAGCTCTAGTAGTTTTCTGGTGGCATTTTTAGGATTCTCTATGTATAGTATCATGTCATCTGCAAACAATGACAGCTTTACTTCTTCTTTTCCGATTTGGATTCCTTTTATTTCTTTTTTCTTCTCTGGTTGCTGTGGCTAAAACTTCCAAAACTATATTTAATAATAGTGGTGAGAGTGGACAACCTTGTCTTGTTCCTGATCTTAGAGGCAATGGTTTCAGTTTTCACCATTGAGAACAATGTTGGCTGTGGGTTTGTCATATATGGCCTTTATAATGTTGAGGTAAGTTCCCTCTATGCCTACTTTCTGGAGGGTTTTTATCATAAATGGGTGTTGAATTCTGTCAAAAGCTGTTTCTGCATCTATTGAGATGATCATATGGTTTTTCTCCTTCAATTTGTTAATATGGTGTATCACATTGATTGATTTGCATATATTGAAGAATCATTGCATTCCTGGGAGAAACCCCACTTGATCATGGTGTTAAAAGAGGGTTTTAAAAAAATAAACCAGTAAAAGCCACTTGTGTTTTTATTCTTATACATTAGTGCTCTCTACTAATTGTATCAAGATTGCGTGAATGATAGTGGGGTTATTTATGCTTTGTACTTACTTATTTTCCTCTGTGGTGGAGGGCATTCAAATCCCTTTTTTCATAGAACTGGTGTGTGCTCAGATCATACAAATTGGGAAGATTCTCTGAACTCATGCACAGTCGAGCCAAATGCCAGAAAAGGGGTACACAGTTAAGTGGTGCATTCTATATATGTGTGTGTGTGTGTGTGTGTGTGTGTGTGTGTGTGTGTGTGTGTATTTGTGGTTTCCAGATGCAAATGAATTTGAGGTACTATTATCTGTTATTATAGGTAAAATCCAGTCTATTTTTAAAAATGTTTTCATTCCAGCTTTGTTTGAAAATGAACAGTTGAAATACTTTTAAAATAAAGAGTGATTAAAAGAAGTATGGTGGGACAGTAACATGGAATACTCTGCAGCTATTGGCAGTGATGGCATAAATCTGTATTTGCTGTTACAAGGATATATTTATGATCTTTGTTAAGTAACAATTCAGGTTATAAAAATAGCATTTAAAATTGATTCCAGTTCTTAAAATGGATGTCTAGAGGTGTGACTGCATAGAAAATATTTTGGATATTTATATACTCCAAAAGATTAACACTGATTTTCTATAAGCTGTGGAACTGCAGGATATTTTATTTTTGCATTCACTTATCTACATTTCCTTACATTTGCACAGTGCATTGTATATAAAAAGTTAAAATTTAAAAGCATTTCCCTACATGAAATACTCTTTTGAAATGTTTAATCTCTTAAAAAATGTAAATCAATAATGGAAAGACATCTCGTATCTGTAGATTAAAAAACTTAATATTGCTAAGATGTCTACACTGCCTAAAGCAATCTACACATTAAGTCTAATTAATGAAAATAAAAATGCTACATATCAAAATTTGTTGAATGTCACTAAAGAAGTATTTAGGGGGAAATTTATTGCACTAAATGCTCGCATTAAAAAGAACGAAGGCTTCAAAGCAATGACCTTAAGAAAGTAAAATAAAAGAGCAAATTAAAACAAAGTTACCAGCACAAAGGAAGTAATAAAGATCAGAGTATCAATCGATGAAATATTGATAGAAAACATAAAAACAATAGATACAATAATGAATGCAACCAAAAGCTGATTCTTTTGGAGGAGAAATAAAATTGATAAATGTCTAGCCAAATTGATCAAGAAAAAAAAGAGAAGACACAAATTATTAATATCAGGAATGAGAGAGATGTCATCACTACAGATACTACAGATCTGAAAAGGGTAATAAGGAAATATCATGAAGAACTATATGTCAATAAGTTCGACAGGTGAGATGAAATAAACAAATCCATTGAAAGACACAAACTACTAAAGCTCATTCAAGGATAAATAGATAAGTTTAATAGCCCCATATTTATAAAAGAAATTGAATTTGTAGTTAAAAACCTTCCCACAAGGAAAACTCCAGGCCCAGATGACTTCACTGGTACATTTTACCAAACATTTAAGGAGGAAATAATGCGAATTATACATAAACTCCTCCAGAAAATGGCAGAGAGAGAATACTTCTCAACTAATTCTATAAGACTAGCATTACCCTGATATTAAAACTAGACAAAGGCATTATAAGAGAAGAAAAGTACAGACCAATATCTCTCATGAGCATAAACACAAACATTATTTCCAAAAGTTCTGCAACTTGAATCCACTGATATATAAAAAAGATAATATATCATGACCAAGTGAGATTTTCTCAGAAATGCAAGCTTAGTTTTATATTTGAAAGTCAATCACTGTAATTCATTCACCCTATTAAACAAAAAATGTGTACCATATGATCATCTCAATATATGCAGTAAAAGCATTTGCCAAAACCCAACAACCATTCTTGATAGAAATATTGAGCAAACTAGGAATAGAAGGGAACTTCCTCAACTTGATAAGGGCATATGCCAAAAATCTACAGTTGACATTATAATTGATAGTAAGAAACTGAATGATTTCCTTCTAAGGCCAGTAAAAGACCATCATTTCCATTCATTGTTGTACTAGAAGTTCTATTCCATGCAATAAGCAAGAAAAAGACATAAAATGAATACAGATTAGAAAGGAAAAAGCAAAACTGTCCATATTTGCAGATGGCATAATCATTTAAGTAGAAATCATGATAGAATCTACAAAAGCTCCTGAAACTGATAATTGGGGTTAGTAAGGTTGTGAAGTATTGGGTTGGCTAAAAGTTTTGTTCGTTTTTTTCCATAAGATGGCTCTAGTAGCACTTAGTTGTCTTTAACTTCATTTGAAACAGTTTTGTTAGATTATATTGTGACAGCTGTCATATCAGTGTGCATTTTAAAAAAACTTATCAAAATTGGTGAATTTTTGTGTAGCCATTTTAATATTGAAGATGGAAGAAAAAAGCAACATTTTCATCATATTATGCTTTATTATTGATACATGGGGAGGTATGTCATGTTCATGAGTTAGAAGATTCAGTTTTGTTAAGATGTCAAATTTCTCAGAATTGATCTATGGATTTAATGTGATCCCACTAAAACTTTTGCAGAGTTTGATGAGCTGCTTTACAATTCACAAGACAATGCACAGGACCTAGAATAGACAAAGTAACTTTCAAAAAGAAGAGCAAAGTTGGAGGACTAACACTACCTGTTTTAAAGTCTCAATATAAAACTACAGTGATCAAAACACTGTAGTATTGGCATAAAAGTAGACAAATAGAACAATTAAACAGAATAGAGAATCCAGACCTACACATATATGCTGCACTGATTTTTGACAGAGGCGCAAAGGTGATTCAGTGAAGAAATGATAGACTTTTTAACAAGTGGTGCTGGAAAAACTGGATATCCATAAGCGAAAAAAATAAACTTTTATCCATCCCTTGCACCATACACAAAAATTAACTCAAAACAGATCATTGTCATGAATGTAAAACCTAAAACTATAAAACCTTCTGTCAGGAAATAATAGGAGAAAAATCCTTGGGACCGTGATTAGTCAAAGAGTTTCAGATATGACACCAAAAAGCACAAACCATGAAATAACAAATAGATAAATCTGATTTCATCGAAATTTACAACTTCTGTTCTTCAAAAGTAAATGTTAAGAAAATGAAAATACAAAGCACAGAATGAGAGAAAATAATTGTAATCAAATATTTGTCAAGGGACTTGGATCCAGTGCATAGATATAGATTTTATATATGTATATCTATTCATTTAAGTATCTGTGTATCTATCTATAGAGACAGAGACAGAGAGACAGAAAAAGACACAGAGAGACAGAGAATTCTCAAACTCCACCAATAGAAAGCAAACAACCTAATTTTAAAAGATGGGCCAAGAAGATATAAGGATGACGAATAAACCATGCAAATACGTTCAACATGGCTATCCATTAGGTAAATGCAAATTAAACTCTGTCATGACAATAGGGAAAACTCGAAATGAAAAGGCAAGGGAAAAGAAGAAATTGAGAAAAGGGGCCAGTGGAGGAAAGGTAAAGACAAGAGAGAGAAAGAGAAAAGGAGAAGGATGTGGAGGGCTTAAGAGGAGAGGATGTCGGCAGAGGATGGGAGAGAACAGAAACCCCTATCAGCACAGGGTCCATTAGGGTCCCGGCAACACCTATCAGAGCACAAACGGGGTCTATCTCCTTTCTCCTATCTCCCTTCTATGGGGCAGGAGTTGAACAAGCTCCTTTGCTCCCCATCTCCCCACTGGGACTCCACGGTGGGCTAATGGGACAAAATCTTTTTTGAGATTCTCAACAGGTGGGATTTTCAGTCAGTGGCTCCTGGGGTATGGTATCAATCAATCCATGTTGAGCAGTCATTTGCACTTGCTGTTTTGTAAGAGGAAATCAATTTGAATATAGACAATGTATCAAATGCTTCATTCCATTAGACAAAAAGCTAGATAAGCCCCCTGCTTGAATTAACAATTGAAAATGACATCTTAGATGTGTGTAACTCTAGTTTATTTTACATTTTTTTTCTCCTTCCCTCTTCAAGGCCTAAGATACAATATCCTATCAGGAAAGACACTTTCTAATGTGGAGACAAGAAAGCAAAGGTCTCTCATGAAGCTGAAGATTGGGGTAGAAAATACCCTTCCTGCATTTGCTTTGGTACAATTACTGACTGTTGAATTTAGGATGGATTTTCAGAGGTTTTTTTCCCTTTCCATCTCTCTCTCAACAGAGCAAATGGCAGACAAAAATCTATCATTGGTGGTCAGCAAATTATCACAATATGTTTGTGTTGAATCTGAGTTCTGTGGTCAATGGTTTATTTAGCTACTTTCTTTAGGGGCCTACATCACATCAAAGAAATACTTTTTAAAGTAAGAAACAAGCAACTAGCCTCAGGAATAAAAGATTCAACACAAATAGAATGCATCCTATGCATACCGACACCATTTAAATTGACAAACAGCAGCTAATGATGTCAGCAGCCATATCTTGTGTGTTGGAAGACACGTGGACCTGTCCAATAGAAGGCTCAGAGTTGGGATAGCTTTTGGCATGTGGGTCCTCCCTAAGGTCGACTTTAGATGGAAGTGTTGCTCCAGCATCTTAGGTGCCCAGGAGCACTGCCCTTGCTTCCCAGCTGAGCTCCTTGTCAGTAGGCTGCTCTCAAAGTGGCTGCTTTCACTGTAACATCTTCTCAGTTTCCCATAAGAGAGATAAGCAGAACTTTCAAACCCAGATTGACTGAGAGACATCCTTGTTGAGCCAGACTGCCACTGTCAGTGGCAAGGTTCGGGAGGAGTATATCTTGCTGTCTGCTCACTGGGCAGCCTTTACTTAGGCTACTTGGGTGAAGAATGTACACCCTAAATACATATATTCCATTTTCATTTGTCAGTCATACCTCAATAAAGCTGAGGGAAAAAAAGAAAAAAAATAAATTTAAAAAGAAAAGCTGTACTTTATACCACTGAACTGTACACTTAAAATGTTAAGATGGTAAATTTTATAGTATATGTACTTTACCACAAAAAAATTTGAAAAAAATGTAAGAATGCAGCTTTAGGGATAATGAAAAGCCATTTGAGTGCTTCATAGCCCACATCATTATGCAAGAGGCAGCATAGCAATTAACAGTATCAATTTCGAAGCTGGCCATCTTAGTTTCTACACCAACTCTGTTTGACCATGGGCAAGTCACTTTTCTGTGCCTCAGGATCCTCATCTATAAAATAGGAATATTGAAAAAGAATAGATACATATATATGTATAAATGAATCACTTTTGCTGTACACCTGAAAATAACACAACATTGTTAATCAACTATACTCTAATATATAATAAAAAGTTAAAAAAAATAAAATGGGAATAATAATCATAACTACCTGATGGGATTGTTGTGAGCATTAAATGAATGAAGACTTAGGAAGCAATTAGAATAGGGCCTCAGCGTTATAAACACATTGTAATTCTTAATTATTTTTATGATCCTTGGTGACCTGTCATGACCTCTCTATGAACCTTCAAGGTCACAGGTAGACCCCTCCTACTGAAGTACACACACACACACACAAACACACACACATCCTTTGTGCACTCTCAGCAGACTCTAAGGCTCATACCAATTTCATGAACAAACTCCAAAGTTGGGAAATGAAATGTCAGCCTAGGACCAAACAACTACTTTGTCGATCCCTGATGGACATTAACCAGTTCCCTTTGGCTGCAGGACAAAGTTCTGCATTTTTCTTTTAATGGAAGGAGGTTAATCCAGCCTAATCATAACACACTTAGACTGGACAGATTTACTGAATTGCTTACGTTTGGGAGGATATGAATCTTTTAAAACACTTACATAAAACAATTGCCCTTTGAACTACAGACTACTAATTTAGTGAATGACTTCACTATTTCTAGATGCTCTGGTAACTGAGGTTAATGGGACAGCCACACAAACAGACAAGAGGCTGGATGGAAGTAGGAACACCAAATTCACAGTCTAGGACAAAATGACCAGACATTCAGACTCTATCTATCTCCAAGGTAGTTCTGCCCTTTTAATATTATGTAATGTACTGAATTTAATATGAGGTAAAGCACAATATTATGTAAAGTACTAAGGACATGCGTCAATTGAACAACATAATGTCCAAAAGAGATACCATCAGGAACAAGAAACTAAGCAACAATCGGCAGAAAAGGAGCAGTGAGTGAAACCCTGATAACCAATATTTCTTTAACAGCAAAGACGTTGAGAATGGAAAGGAGCTGCCACAGACTGAGTCTCTGCTCTGGGCTAAATTCTATACACACCTGACTACACTGATTCCTCACAACATTCTGTAGGGTATTATTATTCCCATTTTTCAGATGCAGGAAATTGAGCTTCTGAAAGATTGTCCAACATGCCAGAGAACACCCAACCAGAAAGTGGGCAAACTGTGGTCTAAAACAGCTTGTAATCTGAATGATATCTTTTTTTTTAATACGCTTTATAATTGGTTACTGTTGGTGAGCAATAAATGCTTTTATTTTTTGTAAGTTGACCTTACTGACAAACTTGTGAATTATCTTACTAATTATAATAATTTTATGATTGTGTTTTTTTCTAGCTAGAGGATCATATTATCTGCAAATAATGATGGTTTTCTCTCTTTTTCCCCCAATCAATATACTTCTTTCTTTTTCTTTCTTCATAGCATTGGGCAGGATACCTCATACTTTGTTAAATACTAACAGTAATTTTGCCCCTGATTTTGTTTCTGAAGGGAATGCCTCTTAAAGTTTCTTCATAAATTATGAGGTACACTGTAACTTTTTGATATATAACATTTACCAATTTAATAAACTTTCCATTCCCATCTAAAATAAAACTGAGTTTGATGTCAAAACCTATATTCTATTTACTACCTCAACCCACCAGTTCGAAATTTATGTTTGATAAACCAATACTCACCAGAAAGACTCAAAGCTACCTGTGCCTTCTCAGTAGAATAACTGCTCTGGAAATTTCACCACTGCCCAAGGACCCTGTGTAGTTTATGAAAAGGGTGAGGTGGGAGATAAAGTAGAGAGAGGGAGGATCAGTGAAGCACAAAAGAATCAAAAGAAAAGCATCAAGGAAACAATACGGTCACTTGGCAACACATTACTTCAGTGAACCAGTTTTGAACTTGAATTACTGGATCTATCTATGATTTTGACCCTTTACTTGGATCACATCTACTCAGCTATGACTCAAAGAGAAATGGCCATTTTACCCATCCGAAGCACCTGGAATACTGAAAAAAATATTGGATTTGAGTTCTGGTTCCAGCCCCATCACTGTGTAGGCAATTTACAATTTCTCTGGACTTCAGTTTCATCCTGTTAAAGAAAAAGGGTGTGGGGAATAGGACTTCTGGAATGATGGAACAAAGAACTCAGTGAACCCTCTCCAGCAAAAAACAAACTGTAGAAATTTATATAAAGCAATCATTTAAAATCTCTAGATAGTGTCTTAAGGGTATACACCAAATTGAGAAACATTCATTCAAGCAAATTTACTAAATGTCTGCAAGAATAGCAAAAGCCTTGCTCACTCCTCGCAGCTCTGTATTATGAAAGCTCTGACTTGGGGACATGCAACTAGGAAGACAGGAGCTCCCTCTCCCCACAGTTTCCAGTCTCCCTCTCCCCACAGTTTCCAGTCTGGGACTTGACCTGGGAGGGTCGAGATGCTGGTGTTTCTCATCTCCCTGGATCATGTTGTACAAACTCTATTCCAGGCAGATGTGGCCAAAAGAACTGGGTCTTCTTCCCCCACCAAGGCCCCACTTGTAGGGTGGAAGCTCTATGCTACATGCAGCAAGCCAAGGATACTGGCCTGAATCAACACAGCTTGCTCACAGGGTGAAGATTTTAAGCCTGGAGAGGGAAATGAAGAAGATCAGAGGTTGCCACCACTGCCCAGTACCAATCTCATAGGGTGAGGTTGTCACTCCGGGAAATTTTGGCTGGCCCCAGCTCCAATGCAGTGGCATAGGGATTCTGTCCAGAGGGAAAGGCAAGCCATGAGTGTGAAGGGCTCCACAGCTCTGCTTCACAAGGTGGGAGATGGGAGGGAGCTCTCTGGGGTGTCTTTTATAAGGGCACTAACCCCATTCACAAGGGTTCCATCCTCATGACCTAATCACCCCCAAAGTCCCTACTCCCTAGTACTATCACATTGGGTATTAGGATTTCAACATGTGAATTTTGTGGGGACACAAACATTCAGACCACAACATGCAATCTGAAGAACAGAGAATTTTAAAATGAAGAAAATTGAATAGATCTTCAGGGAAGTGTGGAGCATCATTTAGTACACCAAACTACTGTTGTTGTTTTAATCATTTCCCTACTGCTTTCACTTTATGCTGGTTATTTCTTTAAGAGTGAGGATGAAAACACCCAAACAGTCACGCTTCCTAATTTCCTAAAAGAGAAATAGTTAAAACACAACTGTTTTATGACAGGCTTAAAAGAACAAGAGTTGATTTTTTTGTTACTTGTAGCCATGATTGCCTCATATATTTGCCAATTCATGAACTGAAGGAGCAGTCCCTTGGGAGAAGAGCTAAGTTTAGATTTCTAAAGCTAGCATTTAGGAGCAAATATGCCAAAATTTAATTCATGTTTCAGAATTTTAGGTAAACAGCAATTTAACTGTTGCAGTATCTCTTACAAACTTCAATAGCTGTTATGTATCTATTGTCACCTTTCTAGAAATTAGTTATCATGTTTAAACATATAAAACTGAATAATTAGAATAATTAACTCTAACCAAGAAAGCGAAAGGTAAAGCATGAGAGAAGCAAATTATTTCTAGACTCCTCCCCTAAGTCACTTTCAGAGTCCTATTTTAATAGTTTTCCCAGAGACAGGATTAAGAGTACCAGTTTTGTTGAAGGCAGGTTACCTAACAGCTCATCCTCCCAAATTACTGACCAAAGGCTGGTCATTTTCAGAAATGGGACTGGAAACAAAATGGAAAACATTATGCTTCATTTCTTCTATAAAATCATAATTCTGTCACACGTGGACCACTATGTGCAGGTCTGGGGAAGATTCAGAAAAAGAAAGTGAAATGAGAAAGTTTGCTCATAATTTTATATAAGGGAGAGTAGCAGATTGACATACAAAAGAGAAAAGGTGCTTCCAGTATGAAAAGAAAAGGAGTGTATAAAAAATATATGAAACTCAAAATGGCACTGTGTTAAGTTGTATAGAGAAGGCCACCACGGGGTTGTCACCAAATCCTGGAATATTAGCAGTCTAATACCTCATCCTAAAACCTGGAGAAGAAGGTGTTAGGATACATGAAATTAAAATGAAGTAGTAAAAGAAATGACAATCAGCATAGACTAGTGGTTAAGAATACAAACGAGTCATTTTGCCTCGTCTCAAAGCTTGTATCTACAACTTACTAGCTGTATGACCTTGGGCAAGTTACTTACCCCCTCTGTGAAATGGGGTGACAATAGTATCTACCTCAAAAGTGTGGCTGTGAAGATTAAATGAGTCAAGATTGCTACACAATAAGCGCTATGGAAGTACTCAAAAAATTTAAAAATAATTTTAATAACGATGACCACTTTTTCAGAGAGCATTAGGGTTCACATATCACTTTTACAAATATTATCTTGGTTAATACCCTCTGGGGTATGCATAAATTATCCCATTTTAGAGGTGAAGAAACTAAATTCTAAGTGCCAATGACAACAATCGCTAGCATGTATACAGCATCTGTAGTGTACCAAGCACAGTACTAATCCCTTTATACAACTTTCTCTTTAATCCTTAAAATATCTCTACAAAGTAAGGACTTTTCTACACATGTACATGTAACATATATGTATATTGTATACACATCATATTACATGTATACATATAATATATGCATACAGACTTATTATTTTATATACATATTATTATGTCTATTTTTCCAAACCATTTGAGAATAAGTTGTCGACATAATGGCCCTTTATCCCTAAATACTTCAGTGTATATTTCCTAAAAGCAAAGACAGAATCTGACATAACAACAGTACTATGATCAAAATCAGAAAATTAACATTGACACAATATTATTTATCTGTCTACAGACCTCATTCAGATTTTGCCAGTTGTCCCAATAATGCTCTTTTTAGAAACAAAATTCAGAAACACGTGGTGCATTCATTTGTCATGTCTATTCAATCTCCTTTAACCTGAAACACAATCTTTCTTTATGTTTTAAGACGTTTTTAACAGCACTGACTAGATACAATACCCCTCAGTTTATGTTTGTCTGATGTTTACTCCTAATTATATTCAGGTTATGCAATTTGGGCAGGAGTAACTCTGAAGTGAAGGTGGGTTCTTTGTGCATCATATCAGGGGACACATGATGTTGATCAGTCCCATTACTGGTAATGTTAATTTTTTTTAATTTATTTTTTATTTTTTAGTGAAGTGTAGTTGATTTACAATGTTGTGTTAATTTCTGCTGTACAGCAAAGTGATTCAGTTGTACATATATATAATTCTTTTTTATATTATTTTCCATTATGGTTTATCACAGGATATTGAATATAGTTCCCTGTGCTATACAGTAGGACCTTGTTGTTTATCCATCCTATATATATAATAGTTTGCATCTGCTAATCCCAAACTCCCAATCCATCCCTCTCCCACCCTTCCTCCCCCTTGGCAACCACAAGTCTGTTCTCTATGTCTGTGAGTCTGTTTCTGTTTCGTAGATAAGTTCATTTGTGTCATATTTTAGATTTTACATATAAGTGATATCATATGATATTTGTCTTTCTCTGTCTGGCTTACTTCTACATTTATTAGTTGGCTTTCTACTCTAAGAAGGATCTTCCCCTTCTCCTTTTATTTCTTATTTATTTATTTAGTATATTAATATCGACTCATGGATTCTTATTTTATTTAATGAAATAAAATCTCTATCATTTATTTAGAAACTCAAATTATCCTTCATTTGGTCAGTGGAAGCCCCTAACAAATAGTTCCTATTTCATTTTGACATATTCTCTTCATGCTTTGAACAGTTTCTGGCACACCAAGGTATTACAGACTCATCTTGTTCTTTTCCTGCCCCAGCCTTGAAATCAGCCATTTCTTCAATGAGTTCCGGTTCCTTTGAGTATTGAGAAACCATGATCTGGGCATTAGATGTGCCCAGTGTTTCTTGGGTGTCATTCCTTCTAGGCCCCCTCTGAGAGCAAAGCTAGAAAGTAGACACATATATTCACCCATATACATCTATATCTATTTACATATCTATATATTAACATCCATTAGGTCGCACTGATACCTCCAAATCCAATCCAACAATACAGGGTTCATTATATTTTTTTTCCAATTTTTTTATTTGTGACTCCCTTCAGTGACAAGGAGAAACCTGGCTGGCTTTATCCACAATATATCTATGTGTTTGGTCAATCCTAGAATACACAGAAAGTAATTCAGTATGGCTAACCCATGCCTCTGAGAAAAAGAAGCCTACAAACTAGAGTTTAATATTTTTTTAGAGTTCTTTTTATCTTTACTCGGAGGTCATTGTCCAAATACTGTGTTCAAAAGTTATTGGAGGGCGGAAGGAAGGACAGCAGACTGGCAGCCCAGCTTCAAGAAGGGTCTCTGCACTAAGAGACCTGTAGGCACCGGGCACACACCCTTCGGCTGCCAAGATGCCCCAGAGGAAGGTCTGTGCAGTCCAAAGGGCAGTGAAGAGAGAGCCCAAGAGATGTGGGAGGTTGTCAGCTAAACCTGCTCCTGCAAATGTGAAAATGAATCCCCAGAAGGCAGCAGGAAAGAATAAATCCTCAGGCAAGAAAGCGCAAACAAAAGGGAAAAGGGAAACAAATGGCAAACAGGCCTAAGTGACTAACGGAGCAACTAAAGATTGACCTGCTGAAAAAGAACTGAAACCAAGCAGAATCCAGCCTTTAATGAAGCAGGAGAGAAAGAAGCCAAGTCTGTTTATGAGTTGTATGAGTGGGCCCTATATCTCTGTACTGTCATAGGAATATTTTTCTCAACTATTTTGTAAATGCAAGCTTTTTTTTGTAGCTCTAGAAAACTTCTTAAGAAGGGAATGCTTCATCTCATTTGTTAAGTGTAAATGCTTTTATTCAAGAAGTGAAATCATTTGCTGGGTGGGTTTTTTGGTTTCGATTTGCTTTGTTTTTTGTTTGGGTGCAAACAGAAAATGGTGCAATATTGAATTATGGGCAGGTTTGACTATCTTGGGTGTAAACTTAACATTCCGTAGATTGAGAAGAGGCAGATTTAAATATATCCTATAATACAGAGCATATGAAATGGGAATTTGGAGCCACAGTTATGCATTTAATGCCTTCAACATTTTAAATGATTTCTATTCCATGTCAGTTTTTAATAGAATTGTTTCTTAAAGAAAAGCACTCCCTTACCTTGGCTTTCCCTGTCAGAATTGTTTGCACTTTGTAATGTATTTTTGGTTATGGTAGTCCAGTTTTCCTGATAACTTTGTTATATGCTGTGAAAGGTTGAAAATTCATGTATGTAGCATGTATGATATTAAATTGTGAATTAGTGAGACTTACAGTGTAGCAGCTTACCAAACATTTGAAGGTATTGGTACTTGATATCCTCTTAAGGAAAATTTGCCTCCAAATTTTAAACTGAAAGTCACTTAAATAACTACTTAGAAAAGATTTACAACTACATGGCTTTGTATATTTTTGGTGTGTTCATTAAAATGTGAACAAATTGTTTATAATATATGTGTGCTGATCTTCAAAACAACCAATAAAACCTCATGTGTGAAAGAAAAAAGTTATTTGAATTAGTGTAGTTATGTTATTCATTTAAAAATATAAAGTTCAGTACATTTGTTACTATTTGTGTTCCACTGTAGGGCTTTCCCCAATCCTTGTTGATTTTATTGATTTTCTTTTTCTGAGTATGTGCAACATTGGCATGGTTCCAAGAGTTAGAGATGTTCAAAAAGGAATCCTGAGAGAAGTGTCATGCCTACTCCATTCCTATCTACTTTTCAACCATGTTCCCACCCACACCCTGTAGGGAACGGATCTTGTTAGTCTCTAGTTTATTCTTCCTGTGTCTTTTTTTTTTCAGCATCTTTATTGGAGTATAATTGCTCTACAATGGTGCGTTAGTTTCTGCTCTATAAAAAAGTGAATCAGCCATACGTACACACAGATCCCCATATCCCCTCCCTCTTGAGTCTCCCTCCCCACCACTCTAGGTGGTCACAAAGCACCGAGCTGATCTCCCTGTGCTATGCAGCTGCCTCCCACCAGCCATCCATTCTACATTAGGTAGTGTATATATGTCCACGCCACTCTCTCACCTCGTCCCAGCCCACCCCTCCCCTTCCCCGGGTCCTCAAGTCCACTCTCCACGTCTGCGTCTTTATTCCTGTCCTTACCCTAGTTTCTTCAGAACCTTTTTTTTGGTATATTTTTAGATTCCATATATATGTGTTAGCATACGGTATTTGTTTTTCTCTTTCTGACTTACTTCACTCTGTATGACAGATTCTAGGTCCATCCACCTCACTACAAATAACTCAGTTTTGTTTCTTCTTATGGCTGAGTAATATTACATTGTATATATGTGCCACATCTTCTTTATCCGTTCATCTGCCAATGGACACTTAGGTTGCTTCCATGTCTTGGCTATGGTAAATAGAGCTGCAATGAAAATTGTGGTACATGACTCTTTTTGAATTATGGTTTTCTCAGGGTATATACCCAGTAGTGGGATTGCTGGGTCGTATGGTAGTTCTATTTTTAGTTTTTTAAGGAACCTCCATACTGTTCTCCATAGTGGCTGTATCAATTTACATTCCCACCAACAGTGCAAGAGGGTTCCCTTTTCTCCACACCCTCTCCAGCATTTATTGTTTGTAGATTTTTTGATGATGGCCATTCTGACTGGTGTGAGGTGATACCTCATTGTAGTTTTGATTTGCTTTTCTCTAATGATTAGTGATGTTGAGCATTTTTTCATCTGTTTGTTGCCAATCTGTATATCTTCTTTGGAGAAATGTCTACTTAGATCTTCTGCCCACTTTTAGATTGGGTTGTTTGTTTTTTTGATATTGAGCTGCATGAGCTGCTTGTAAATTTTGGAGATTAATCCTTTGTCCATTGATTTGTTTGCAAATATTTTCTCCCATTCTGAGGGTTGTCTTTTCATCTTGTTTATGGTTTCCTTTGCTGTGCAAAAGCTTTTAAGTTTCCTTAGGTCCCATTTGTTTATTTTTGTTTTTATTTCCATTTCTCTCAAAAAGGATCATGCTGTGATTAATGTCATAGAGTGTTCTGCCTATGTTTTCCTCTAAGAGTTTGATGGTGTCTGGCCTTTATTTAGGTCTTTAATCCATTTTGAGTTTATTTTTGTGTATGGCGTTAGGGAGTGTTCTAATTTCATTCTTTTACATGTAGCTGTCCAGTTTTCCCAGCACCACTTATTGAAGAGACTGTCTTTTCTCCATTGTATATTCTTGCCTCCTTTATCAAAGATAAGGTGACCATATGTGTGTGGGTTTATCTCTGGGCTTTCTATCCTGTTCCATTACCTATATTTCTGTTTTTTTTGTTCCAGTACCACACTGTCTTGATTTCTGCAGCCTTGTAGTATAATCTGAAGAAAGAGAACCTGATTCTTCCAGCTCCGATTTTCTTTCTCAAGATTACTTTGGCTATTTGGGGTCTTTTGTGTTTCCATACAAATTGTGAAATTTTTTGTTATAGTTTTGTGAAAAATGCCCTAGGTAGTTTAATAGAGATTGCACTGAATCTGTAGATTGCTTTGGGTACTAGAGTCATTTTCACAATGTTGATTCTTCCAATCCAAGAACATGGTATATCTCTCCATCTGTTTGTATCATCTTTAATTTCTTTCATCAGTGTCTTATAGTTTTCTGCATACAGGTGTTTTGTCTCCTTAGGTAGGTTTATTCCTAGGTATTTTATTCTTTTTGTTGCAATGGTAAATGGAAGTGTTTCCTTAATTTCTCTTTCAGATTTTTCATCATTAATGTATAAGAATGCAAGAGATTTCTGTGTATTAATTTTGTATCCTGCTACTTTACCAAATTCATTGATTAGCACTAGTAGTTTTCTGGTAACATCTTTAGGATTCTCTATGTATAGTATCATGTCTTCTGCAAACATTGACAGTTTTACTTCTTATTTTCCGATTTGGATTCCTTTTATTTCTTTTTCTTCTCTGATTGTTGTGGCTAAAACTTCCAGAACTATGTTGAATAATAGTGGTGAGAGTGGGCAACCTTGTCTTGTTCCTGATCTTAGAGGCAACGGTTTCAGTTTTTCACCATTGAGAACAATGTTGGCTGCGGGTTTGTCATATATGGCCTTTATTATGTTGAGGTAAGTTCCCTCTATGCCTACTTTCTGGAAGGTTTTTATCATAAATGGGTGTTGAAAGCTTTTTCTGCATCTATTGAGATGATCATATGGTTTTTCTCCTTCAATTTGTTAATACGGTTTATCACATTGATTGATTTATGTATATTGAAGAATCCTTGCATTCCTCAGATAAACCCCACTTAATCAGTGTGTAGTATCCTTTTAATGTGCTGGTGGATTCTGTTTGCTAGTATTCTGTTTAGGATTTTTGCATCTATATTCATCAGTGATATTGGCCTGTAGTTTTCTTTTTTTGTGACATCTTTGGTTTTGGTATCAGCGTGATGGTGGCCTCGTAGAATGAGTTTGGGAGTGTTCCTCCCTCTGCTATATTGTGGAAGAGTTTGAGAAGGATAGGTGTTAGCTCTTCTCTAAATGTTTGATAGAATTCACGTGGGAAGCCATCTGGTCCTGGGCTTTTGTTTGTTGGAATATTTTTAATCACAGTCTCAATTTCAGTGCTTATGATTGGTCTGTTTATATTTTCTATTTCTTCCTGGTTCAGTCTCGGAAGGTTGTGTTTTTCGAAGAATTTGTCCATTTCTTCCAGGTTGTCGATTTTATTGGCACATAGTTGTTTGTAGTAATCTCTCATGATCCTTTGTATTTCTGCAGTGTCAGTTCTTTCTTCTCCTTTTTCATTTCTAATTCTATTGATTGGAGTCTTCTCCCTTTTTTTCTTAATGAGGCTGGCTAATTGTTTATCAATTTTGTTTATCTTCTCAAAGAACCGGCTTTTAGTTTTATTGATCTTTGCTATCGTTTCCTTCATTTCCTTTTCATTTAGTTCTGATCTGATCTTTATGATTTCTTTCCTTCTGCTAACTTTGGGGTTTTTTTGTTCATCTTTCTCTATTTGCTTTAGTTGTAAGGTTAGGTTGTTTATTTGAGATTTTTCTTGTTTCTTGTGGTAGGATTGTATTGCTATAAACTTCCCTCTTAGAACTGCTTTTGCTGTATCCCATAGGTTTTGGGTCGTCATATTTTCATTGTCATTTGTTTCTAGGTATTTTTTGATTTCTTCAGTGATCTCTTGGTGATTTAGTAGTGTTTTGTTTAGCCTCCATGTGTTTGTACTCTTTATAGTTTTTTTCCTGAATTGATATCTAGTCTTACAGTGTTGTGGTCGGAAAAGATACTTGATACGATTTCAATTTTCTTAAATTTACCAAGGCTTGATTTGTGACCCAAGATATGATCTATCCTGGAGAATGTTCCGTGAGCACTTGAGAAGAAAGTGTATTCTGTTGTTTTTGGATGGAATGTCCTATAAATATCAATTAAATCCATCTTGTTTAATGTGTCATTTAAAGCTTGTGTTTCCTTATTTATTTTCATTTTGGATGATCTGTCCATTGGTGAAAGTGGAGTGTTAAAGTCCCCTACTATGATTGTGTTACTATCGATTTCCCCTTTCTTGGCTGTTAGCATTTGCCTTATGTATTGAAGTGCTTCTATGTTGAGTGCATAAATATTTACAATTGTTATATCTTCTTGGATTGACCCCTTGGTCATTATGTAGTGTCCTTCTTTGTCTCTTGTAATATTCTTTATTTTAAGGTCTATTTTGTCTGCTATGAGAATTGCTACTCCAGCTTTCTTTTGATTTCCATTTGCGTGGAATATCTTTTTCTATCCCCTCCCTTTCAGTCTGTATGTGTCCCTAGGTCTGAAGTGGGTCTCTTGTAGACAGCATATATATGGGTCTTGTTTATGTATCCATTCAGCCAGTCTATGTCTTTTGGTTGGAGCATTTAATCCATTTACATTTAAGGTAATTATCGACATGTATGTTCCTATTACCATTTTCTTAATTGTTTTGGGTTTGTTATTGTAGGTCATTCCCTTCTCTTGTGTTTCCTGTCTAGAGAAGTTCCTCTAGCATTTGTTGTAAAGCTGGTTTGGTGACGCTGAATTCTCTTAGCTTTTGCTTGTCTTTAAAGGTTTCAATTTCTCCATCAAATCTGAATGAGATCCTTGCTGGGTAGAGTAATCTTGGTTGTAGGTTTTTCCCTTTCATCACTTTAAATATGTCCTGCCACACCCTTGTGGCTTGCAGAGTTTCTGCTGAAAGATCAGCTGTTAACCTTATAAGGATTCCCTTGTATGTTATTTGTTGCTTTTCCCTTGCTGCTTTTAATAGTTTTTTGTTTGTATTTAATATTTGATAGTTTGATTTATATGTGTCTTGGTGTGTTTCTCCTTGGATTTATCCTGTATGGGACTCTCTGTGCTTCCTGGACTTGATTGACTATTTCCTTTTCCATATTAGGGAAGTTTTCAACTGTAATCCCTTCAAATATTTTCTCAGTCCCTTTCTTTTTCTCTTCTTCTTCTGGGACCCCTATAATTCGAATGTTGGTGTGTTTAATGTTGTCCCAGAGGTCTCTGAGACTGTTCTCAATTCTTTTCATTCTTTTTTATTTATTCTGCTCTGTGGTAGTTATTTCCACTATTTTATCTTCCAGGTCACTTATCTGTTCTTCTGCCTCAGTTATTCTGCTATTGATTCCTTCTAGAGAATTTTTGATTTCATTTATTGTGTTGTTCATCATTGTTTGTTTGCTCTTTAGTTCTTCTAGGTCCTTGTTAAACGTTTCTTTTATTTTCTCCATTCTATTTCCATGATTTTGGATCATCTTTACTATCATTACTCTGAATTATTTTTCAGGTAGACTACCTATTTCCTCTTCATTTGTTTGGTCTGTTGGGTTTTTACCTTGCTCCTTCATCTGCTGTGTATTTCTCTGTCTTCTCATTTTGCTTAACTTACTGTATTTGAGGTCTCCTTTTCCCAGGCTGCAAGTTCATAGTTCCCATTGTTTTTGGTGTCTGCCCCCAGTAAGTAACGTTGGTTCAGTGGGTTGTTTAGGCTTCTTGATGGAGGGGACTGGTGCCTGTGTTCTGGTGGATGAGGCTGGATCTTGTCTTTCTGGTGCCCAGGACCACGTCTGGTGGTGTGTTTTCGGGTGTCTGTGAACTTATTATGATTTTAGGCAGCCTGTCTGCTAATGAGTAGAGTTGTGTTGCTGTCTTGCTAGTTGTTTGGCATGGGTTGTCCAGCACTGGAGCTTGCTGGTCGTTGAGTGAGGCTGGGTCTTAGCGTTGAGATGGAGATCTCTGGGAGAACTCTTGCCGACTGATATTACGTGGGGCCAGGAGGTGTCTGGTGGACCAGTGTTCTGAATTCGGCTCTCCCACCTCAGAGGCTCAGGCCTGACAGCGGCCGGAGCACCAAGACCCTGTCTGCCACACAGCTGGAGAAGATGGGTTATGAGTTGGGTGTCAGCCACTGACCTGTTTTAGCTCTGTCTCAGCTATCTCTAAAGGTCACCCAGATCCATTGGGTTATTCCACCATTCCTCAGAACTTGCACATGCCTGTCTTGGATTTGTAGATGTCCTCCTGATACTCTTCATTGAAATACCTTGCATTCATGGTGGTGAGAGATAGGCTAATAGTGTTGGTTCTCTTCAGTTCAGATACTGGGACAGTCTGAGCCTTCATGTGGCCAAGTCAGGAGCAGCTGGCCAACGGTCCCAAAGTGAAAACATGTCAGATTCCCAGAAGGCTTTCTGCAGCACCCGAGCAGTAGTCCCTAGCAGCCGCTCCGCTCAGCTGCAGCACTCTGACCAGGGAACTCAGGGGGACCCTCAAACGAGGATTTCTGCCGGTCCTAGCACCTGACTTGCCCACGCAGGCAAGGAGCTGAGACGAGCATGTCCCAACCCCGTCTCACCAGAGGAGCAGACACCTGGAAGCTGTGCGGCCAACAGTGCGGGAGCTGAGAGGTGGGTGGGTGGGGCTGACAGCCTCCCGAAAAAAGCCAGAACTGTGTGGAGGGTTCCCGTGCTACCACCCGGATGGAATGAATTAATTCAGAGCCGAGGCTGAGGGTAGTTCCCGGCCCACCCTGCCTGGAAAGCCTGTTCTTCCTGTGTCTTTTGCATAAATGACCAGTTTCCTGTACATTTTCTTATTTCCCCTTCTTCCTTAAACAAAATGTAGCACACTGCAATGCTGTTTTACACTTTGCTTTTTTCACCTAACACTATCAGTTCATAGAGATCGTCTTCATTCTCTTCCAAAAAATTTTATTTTACAAAACTGCATAGTACTCCACTGTATGGAGGCACCATAGTTTATTCAACTGCTACAATATTTTGCAATTATAAACAATGCTGCAATGAATAACCTTGTGAATATCTATTTTTCTATTGGTGGAAGTGAATCTTCAAGGTAGAGTGGGCTTGCTAGGTCAAAAAGCAACTGCACATGCAGCTTTGTTAACTATTGCCAAATTCCCCTCCAGAAGAGCTGTACCAATTTGCATTCCAACCAGCAATGCATCAGAATGCCAGCTTACTCAGAGACTCACCAACAGAGTCATTTTTTTATACTTTTTAGTTTTTGCCAATCTCATACATGAGAAACGGTATTCAAGTGTAATTTTACTTTCCATTGCTCTGTCATGATGGAAATTGAATATCTCTTCATATGTTTAAGGGCCATTTAAAAAATTTGGGGGTAATTTTGTGTTCATGTCATTTGCCCATTTTTCTAACAGGTCTTCAGCCTTTTCTTTCAATTTTTAAGAATTTTTTAATATGTTAGGGATATCAGCCCTTTGTTTATGATATGTGTAGCAAATATTTTTTTCCAGTTTTTCTCAGTTGCCTTTTGATCTTGATTGTGATCGAGGGTTGTTGTTTACATGCATAAATTTTAAAATGTAATCCAACTTATCAATTTTTTCTTTTATTGCCTCTTCATTTTAAGCCATAATTAAAAAGCCTTTCCCCACACCCAGGTTAAAGAGGAATTCACCCATGTTTTTTTCTAGGATTTGTTTGCTTTCATTTTTTACATTTAGATCTCTCATCCATATAGAATTTATCTTTGCACTTAGTTTAAAATATGGATCCGGTTTTATTCTTTTTCCAAATGGCTAACCAGTTTTCTCAGAACCATTTATTAAAATTTCCATCTTTCTTGATAAGAACTCTCTTTACCTTCATTTCCTTGATGAGGATACTGAGGCTTAGAAAAGTGAACAATTTACCCAATGCTACACAGCTAAGTAAATGTAGTCAGAGATGGCCCTCTCTGAGGGGATGACTAAGACCTGCTATGTGAATATTTGGGGAAAGAACAGCCCAAGTAGGGGTAACAGCAAGTGCTAAGATCCTGAGGCAAGAGCAAAATAGGCCTATATAAGAATAGTGTGTCTGGAACATGGTGAGCATGGGGAGAGTGTACGAGATGATGGAGAGGTAGGCAAGTTATACATCATACAAAGCCTTGGTGATGATTTTGATTGTACTACAAGTGCCATGGGAAATTTCTAGAAAAAATTTAAGGACTTAAGTAATGAGCTCTAATTTATGTTTTTGAATAATCAATGTTGGCAACTATCTGAAGAATGGATTGAGTACAAGGAGACCAAATATGAGCCTGTTGCAGAAGTCCAGGAGAGAGTTGCTGGTAGTTTGCCCCAGCATGATGGCAGTAGATGTGGAGAGAGGCAGACAGATTCACTGATCAATTAATGTAGTGAAATCTGGAGCAACATAGGACTTTGCTTTGGCAAATTGTGCCTCATACCCTACCATTCTAGATACAGTGATTTGAATTGAACTCTAGAGTGATAGGCAGACAATTAAACCTAAGATGCCCAATCTACAAGAACTTTATTAGCTTCAAGTGTGAAATGGTATATCCATACAATTGTGTTCATCTTTTACACTTCATGATTTATGGAAATGATAACTGCTTGGTTTTCATTTAAGTAACATGAATATTGGTTTACAGAATATAAGAAAAGTGATGCTCTGTAAGCCCTATGACACAGTTGTGATACCAAGAGACAGTTTTGAGGAGAGAGCAACAATATCTTTTCATGACACTCTTTTCAGAAGGTAAAGACTTGCCCCCAGACATTCCAGACCTCTCCAGTTCGTGAATATATCTCTCCAGCATAGATTTCTCTGAGCTCCAAACTCATATATCTATTTTCTTTTTTTTTTTAATTGTATTTATTTATTTATTTATTTATTTATGGCTGTGTTGGGTCTTCGTTTCTGTGCGAGGGCTTTCTCTAGTTGCGGCGAGCGGGGGCCACTCTTCATCGCAGTGCGCGGGTCTCTCACTATCGCGGCCTCTCTTGTTGCGGAGCACAGGCTCCAGACGCGCAAGCTCAGCAATTGTGGCTCACGGGTCCAGTCGCTCCGTGGCATGTGGGATCTTCCTAGACCAGGGCTCGAACCCGTGTCCCCTGCATTGGCAGGCAGATTCTCAACCACTGTGCCACCAGGGAAGCCCTATCTATTTTCTTGATGTCTTCGTTTATATATTAAACAGGAACTTCAAAACTGCCATCATCAAAATTGAAGTCATCTCTCCCTCCACATTTTGCTTCCCTCAATCTTCTTTTTCTCCCTTAATCATAACTCCATCCAATCACCCATCAGTTAAAGCCAGAAATGTGGGTATCATCTTTGATTCCTCATTTTCCTTCTGCACCCACCTCCATTTTATCCTTCAGCAAGTCCTCTAGTACCTACTTTTAAAGTAGAAGTTGAATCCTTTCACTATTCTTTGCTACCACTTCTAAACATAGGCAATTCTTTAGTCATCTTTTGCCTGGAATTCTACAAAAGCCTCGTAATTAGTTTACCTATACCCAGTAGTATCTCTCCACCATCATTTTTCCACACTGACATCAGATATAAGACATCAGTCTTAAAATACAGAGAAGATTTGACCAGTTGTCTATTTAAAACTCTTCGGTAGTTTCCCATTACCCTTAGAACAGGGTTTCTCACCTCAGCACTATTTCTATTTCAGGCCAAAAATTCTCTGTTGTAGGGGGTTGTCTTGTGCATGGTAAGACGTTTAGCAGCATCCCTGACTTCTAATCATTAGATGTCAGTAGCAGCCCACCCCCAGTTGTGATGACCAAAAATGATTCCAGACATTGCCAAATATCCTTTGGGGCAGAGGAGTGTGCAAAATGGCAGTTCATAATCACCACCTTAAAGTAAATCCCAATTCTTTACCTGTAAGACCTTACACGAGCTGAACTCTGCTCACCTCTCTGATTTTGGTGTGATCATACTTTCTTATGCTCAAGCAACCATTTTTGGCATCATTGACGTCACCATTGTTGTTATTGGGATGTACTGTAGCCACAGGGCTTTTCCTCTGCCTGGGCTAATCCTTCTTTTTGGAATGTTCTCCCTGAACATGTCCCTGTCTTGCACCATGTTTGCTTATTTAGCATTTGCTCACACTTCAGATTTTAATGCAGTGAAATCTTGATTCCCTAGACCAGTCAAGTTCCTCGTATGTACAATCTCAGGTCACTGGCACACTTCCTTCTCAGAACTTTTCTCAGTTTGCGTCACATGAGGGCAGGGGCCATGTCAGTGCTGGCTTACAATTGTATCCCCAGTGCAAACTCTAGGGTTGACTGCCTGGGGTTTTTTTCCCTAGTTTTATTGAGATATTATTGACATGCAGCACTGTATAAGATTAAGGTATATAGCATAATGATTTGACTTACATATATAGTGAAATGTTTACCACAGTAAATTTAGCTAACATCCGTCATCTCATATAAATACCAAAAAAAAGAAAGAAAAAGAAAAAATATATATTGTAATGAGTGATGATAACTCTTAGGATTTACTCTATTTATCATATAGCAGTGTTAGCTATAGTCATCATGTTGTACACTACCTCCCTCCTAGTACTTACTTATCTCATAACTGGAAGTTTATGCCTTTTGACCACCTTCATCCAATTCTGCCTATCCCTACCCCCTGCCTCTAGTAACCACAAATCTTTTTCTGAGTTTCTATGAGTTTGTTTCTTTGTTTACTTTTTTAAGATTTCATATATAAGTGAGATCATATAGTATTTGTCTTTCTTTGTCTGGCTTATTTCACTTAGCATAA
The DNA here is from genome assembly GCF_028021215.1 of Eschrichtius robustus. NCBI lineage: Eukaryota > Metazoa > Chordata > Mammalia > Artiodactyla > Eschrichtiidae > Eschrichtius > Eschrichtius robustus. The sequence goes on along the minus strand of NC_090845.1, from coordinate 116,175,302 downwards.
TGCCCTCGAGGTCCATCCATGTTGTTGCAAGTGGACTGCTTGGGTTCCTGACCCAGCTCTGCCACTTGGAAGCTATATGACTTTGGATATGTCATTTGATTATTTAAGATTTACTTTCCTCCTCTGTAAAAGGGAAGGGGGGTCTTAATAATTACTTCATTGGGTTACTGTGAAAATTAAATGAAAATCTTTTTAGCAGCATTCCTAGCACATAATAATAACTCAAATAATGATCATTACTATCATTATTATTACCAATCACTATTATTATATTTGCACCAAGAAAACATGACTATAGGTAGCAACACAGCTACAGCTTTCCAAATAATTATTTCTCCTTTGACCCAAGAGGAGCTGCTCTTTTTCCTTTAAAATATATGAATAGATTTTTCTATTTTCTGATTTGATTTTTTTTTACCTTTAAGGAGTAATTTGAATATTTCACTGCTGGGAGCAAAATAATAATGCTCAGTCAATTCAGCATTGTCCTTGCTTGGTTGAGAAGTTAATTTCTTAGATCTGATTTCTCCTGGTACTTAATGTTTCCTCTCAATGCCTATCCATCTGTTCTTTTTTCTTCAGCACCATAATTGGAAGAACAGAGGGCAATAATTAGGAAATGCTGAAATAATTTCCTGTTAAGGAACACTCCCAAACTCATTTTACAAGGCCAGCATTACCCTACTACCAAAGCCAGATAAGGTGACTACAAGAAAAAAGAAAGCTACAGACCAATATCCCTGAAGAATATAGATGCAAAAATTCTCAACAAAATATTAACAAACCTAATTCAACAGCACATTAAAAGGATCACACACCATGATCAAGTAGGATTTATCCCTGGGACGCAGGGATGGTTCAACTTTTGCAAATCAGTAAATGTGATACACAACATTAATAGAATGAAAGATAAAATCACATGATCATCTCAATGGATGCAGAGAAAACACTTGACAAAATATATCCTTTCATGATAAAAACTCTCAACAAATTGGGTATAGATGGAACATAACCTCAACACAATAAAGCCCTATATGACAAGCCCACAGCTAACATCATACTCAATGGTGAAAGGTTGAAAGCTTTTGTTCTAAGTTTAGGAACAGGACTAGGGGCCTACTTACATCATCTTTATTCCACATAGTACTGGATAATCAGGCAAGATAATGAAATAAAAGGAATCCAAATCAGAAAGGAAGAAGTAAAATTATTTTCATTTGCAGATGATATGATCTTCTACATAGAAAATCCTAAGAACTCAACCAAAAAATTGTTAGAACCAATCAATAATTCAATAAAATCACAGGATATAAAATCAACATACAGAAATCAGTTGCATTTCTATACAGTATCAATGAACTATCTGAAAAAGAAAACAAGAGAACAATCCCATTCACAATAACATCAAAAACAATAAGATACTTTGGAATAAATTTAACTAAGGAGGTGAAATATCTCTACACTGAAAACTACAAGTCTCTGATGAAAGAAATTGAAGAAGGCACAGACAAATGGAAAGATATCCTGTGTTCATGGATCAGAAGAACGAATACTGTTAAAATGTCCATATTACCCAAAGCTATTTATTGATTCAATGCAATTCCTTTCAAAATTCCAATGGTATTTTTCACAGAAATAGCAGAAACAATCTTAAAATTTGTGTGGAACCACAAAAGTTCCTGAATAGTCACAGCAATCTTGAGAAAGAAGGATAAAGCTGGAGGCATCACACTTCCTGATTCAAACTGTTCTACAAAGCTAACTAATCAAAACAGTATGGGACTGGCATAAAAATAGACACAAAGACCAATGAGACAGAATCAAGAGTCCAGAAATGAGCCCCAACTTTTACAGTCAGCTAACATTTGACATGATAACTAAGAATACTCAATGGGGAAAAGATAGTCTCTTCAATAAGTGGTGATGGGAAAACTAGATAACCACATGTAAAAAGTGAAATTGGACCCCTATCTTACACATTCACAAAAATTAACTTGAAATGGATTAAAGACTTAACTGTAAGACCTGAAACCATAAAACTTCTAGAAGAAAACATGGGGGAAAAGCTCCTTGACATTGGTCGTCTTGGCAGTAATTTTTTAATAATATGACACCAAAAGCAAAAAAAAAAAAAAAAAAAAGCAAAAATAAACAAATGGGATTACATTGAACTAAAAATCTTCTGAACAGCAAAGGAAACAATAAAATGAAAGATAATCTCTGGAATGGGAGAAAATATCTGCAAATGATATATCTTATAAGGGGTTAATATTCAAAACATATAAACAACTCATACAATTCAATAACAAAAAAACAAATAACCCAATTAAAAATAAGCATAGGACCTGAATATACATTTTTTCCAAAGAAGATGTGAAAATGACCAACAGGTGCATGAAAAGGTGCTCAACATCACTAATCATTAGGGAAATGCAAATCTAAACCATAATGATATATAACCTCACACCTGTTAGAATAGCTATCATCAAAAAGACAAGAGATAACAAGTGTTAAAAAGGATGTGGAGAAAAGGGAACCCTTGTGCACCATTGGTGGGAATGTAAATTGGGTAGCCACTATGGAAAACAGTAAGGAGGCTCCTCAAAAAATTAAAAATAGCACTATCATATGATCTAGCAATCTCACTTCTAGTTATATATCCAAAGGAAATGAAAACAGGATATCAAAGAGATATCTACACTCCCATGTTTATTGCATTATTTACAATAGCCAAGATGTGGAAACAACCTAAGTGCCCATTAATGGATGAATGAATACAGAAAATGTTACACACATACACACACACACACACACACACACACACACACACAGGAATCTTATTCAGCCTTAAGAAGGAAGTCCTGACATTTGTGACAACATGGATGGAACTTGAGGGCATTGTGCTAAATGAAATACAAAAAACAGAGCAAGACAAATATTCAATACTATATGGCATCACTTATATGTGGAATCTCCAAAAGTCATACCCGCAGAAACAGAAAGTAGAATGGTACGACAGACTAACAGATAAAGAAGATGTGGTACATATATACAATGGAGTATTACTCAGCCGTAAAAAGGAACGAAATTGGGTTATTTGTAGAGATGTGGGTGGACCTAGAGACTGTCATACAGAGTGAAGTAAGTGAGAAAGAGATAAACAAATACCGTATATTAACGCATATATGTGGAATCTAGAAAAATGATACAGATGAACCGGTTTGCAAGGCAGAAATAGAGACACAGATGTAAAGAACAAATGTATGGACACCAAGGGGGGGAAAGGGGGTGGTGGTGGTGGTGGTGGGAGGAATTGGGAGATTGGGATTGACATATATACACTAATATGTATAAAATAGATAACTAATAAGAGCCTGCTGTATAGCACAGGGAACGCCACTTTGCTGTACAGTAGAAACTAACACAACATTGTAAAACAACTATACCCCAATAAAAGTATTCTCCTCTCATAAACTTTCCATTTCTATCAATGGCACCACTACACTGTCAGTTACATAGACACAAAACCATTCTTACCTTGTCCTTCCCAACCCCTCAACCACCAAGCCCTGTTGATTCCAATTCTTCCATTGAAATAACAGACAATGCTATATGTTCCTTTATTTCACTTACTACCATCACTATTTTATTTCAAACCCTTCTTGTCATATGTCAGAATTAATTAAATAGTCTCCTAAGTATTTTCTTTCTTATAATTTCTCCCATATCCTTGTCCCTACCACACAAAGCCACCAGATTTTTAAGAACATTTATTTGACCTTGTCACTTCCCTGCTCACAAAGCAAGGACTCTCTGCTGGACAAAGTACAAACCCTTTGTCATGCAGTTAAGTCCCTCCATTTTCTGGCCCCAACCTACAGCACTTTGTTTGCACATCTATTAAAGCCCTAATTCCATTGTTGGGTAATTACTCATTAACGTGCCTGTCACCCTCACCGAACTATGAGTTCCTAGAGGCCAGGAACTGCTGTATTCCTCCTTGTAGCTCTAGGCCTGGCTCATACTACATGTTCAATACACGGAAGTTAACCTGAATAACACTGTAATTTTAAATCATAGAAGTCACCTGAGAATGAAGTAGATGGGTGAGTGGTCCAGTATGGTACTTGTCCTTTGTATGAAGGAGCCCTGTTTTCTCACTTTTCTTCTTCTCTTCCTTTCTCATATGGAAACAAAACTTTTGAGATACTGCTTTATAGTTTTCTTTTCTTATAATGTCTTTGCCTGGCTTTGTTAGCAGGGTAATAACTGGCTTCATAGAATGAGTTGAGAAGTGTACTGTCTTCTATGATATTTTGGAAAACTCTGTGAAGTATTGGTGATTCTGATTTAAACATTTGGGAGATTTCACCAGTGAAGCTATTTGGGACTGTGCTTTTGTTTGTAGTATTTTTTAAATTACTAATTCAATCTATTTATTTGATATAGGTCTACTCAGATTCTCTACTTCTTTTTAAGTCACTTTCTGTACTTGGTGTCCTTTTCCATGTTATTTAATTTATTGTCCTGCAATTGTTCATAGTATCCTTGTATAATAATCCTTTTTATTTCTGTAAGATTGGTAGTAATATCTCTCTTTTAACCCTGAGTTTAGTAACTTTTGTCTTCTCTCTTTTTTTCTTGGTCAATCTAGCTAAACTTTTGCCAGTTTTCTCTGTCACTGCAAAAACCAACTTTTGGTTTTGTTGATTTCCTCTATTATTTTTCTATTCTCCATTTCATTAATTTCTGCTCTAATTTTTAGTATTTCATTCATTTTGCATACTTTAAGTTTAGTTTGCTCGTCTTCTTCTAGTTTCTTAGGTCGGAAGTCTGGGTTATTTATTTTAGGTCTTTCTTGTTTTTTTAATAAGGTGTTTATAGTTATAAATTACCCTTTAAGCTTAACTTTTGCTGCATTCTATAAGTTTTTGTTTGTTGTGTTTTCATTTACATTCATAGCAATATACTTTCTCTTTTGTTTTCTTCTCTGACCCATTGTTTATGCAGTGTGTGTTGTTAAATGTTTACATATATGTGGCTTTCCCAAATTCTCTTCTGTTATTGATTTATACTTTCACTCCATTGTTGTTGAAGGATGTATTTTGTATGATTTCAATCCTTTTGAATTTATTGAGACTTGTTTTATGGTTTGCCACATGGTCTATACTAGAGAATATTCCCTGAATTCTTGAGAAGAATGTATGTTCTGCTGTAGCTGGGTGACATGTTCTATAGATGTCTGTTAGGTTTAGTTGGCTTAGTGTTGTTCAATTCTTCTATTTCCTTGTTGATCTATCCATTATTGTTCTATTGATCTATCTATCCATGATTGCAAGTGGGGCACTGAAGTCTCCAACTGTTATTATTGACCAATTTCTCCCTTCAGTTCTGTCAGTTTGCTTTATGTATCTTAGGACTGTTAGGTGTCTTCTGTTGTTAGGTGCCTATATATATAATTGTTATATCTTCTTGAAGGATCAACTCGTATATCATTTTGAAATGTCCCCCTTTTTCCATTAACAATTTTTGTCTTAAAGTCCATTTTGTCTGGTATTAGCATAGCCATTCTAGCTCTCTGTTTGTTATCATTTGTATGGTATATCTTTTTACAGAACTCTGGAAATTAACAAAGGCTTTCAGCTATCCAGAGTTCTGAAAAAGTTGTTTCTGAAAGTTTTTGCCAGTTTTTTCATTGTTTTTAGGAAAGAAATTTCAGAGGCCCCCAGTCTGTCATTTCTGTTGATGTTACTTCTTGACTCATTCTGTAAGGACATTTAAATATTTTCCTAAGTATCAAGTTTGGAGAGAATTTTGTTATTAATGTCTAATATTATTGCATTGTGATGCTATGGGCACTTACTCCACATGAATAACTTTATTTTGTTAATTGATGGACGTTTTTCTTTTAACTCGGAATTTTAGAATTAGAAGAAACCATAGTTAACTGAAGTTTAAATGGAAGGCCGTTTTAATTTCATTTTTTGCTGAAAATATTTCTTATGTATATAAATTTACTTTCATAGGCCACTCAGGACAGAGGTACTAATGAATGCCAATACAATATTTTTATGCTGGTTGAGGATTTTACAATGTTCAAGGGTCATCATTCAAATATGTGCTATGGTGTGTAACTAACCTGGATTCAAATACCAGGCCTATTACTACTAACTATGTGAACTTGGACAAGTGACTTAACTTCATGGCCTTGGACAAGTTACTTAACATCACTAAGCCTTAGCTTCCTCATCTGTAAAATTAAAATATGTGACTTTTTAAAACAGAGTTATTGTCAAGATTAAACGAAATGGCAGATGTTCAGGATGACTGGAAGAGAGGATATGTGAAGGAATAAGTATAAAATGCTAGCCAGGGCCAGACCACAGAGATGGGCACACAGAAAGTGTTTCATAAACCTTTATTGCTTTCCTTATTTTCTTATATAGCTATCATAGGAAAATTGTAGAAAACTGGGGCTCAATGTAAAACTAAGAGACCCTCCGTTCCAGAAGATTTGGGAGTATTTGTTAACTAAATTGGCTGACTTTCATTTGTTTTTTGTTACTTGCTTCTCTCTGAGTACTAGTTAATAACAGTAACATTCCAGTAACTTGAGAGTTCTAATTGGTTGAGTTCCAATTAACTGAGTTTTTACCTACCACCAATATACTTAGAGTTGAGTTTAACTTGAGAAATATCCTCGTGATTCTTTGAGTGTATAATTTGGAAAGGAAAAGAAGAGTATTAAAAACAAATCATTCACTCAAAGATCTGTGATAAATTCTGTATTCTACTCTTTATTTTAAGGGTCTTGAGTGGCATCAAGTGTTATATTTCTGAAAAGGAAATTCATCCAGTAAAATTTTGTTCAAATGAACTAAAGTTAAGCTACTCCATTCATTTAGCTTCCTTTGGTTAAATGTGTTTTGTATTGAAATACCAGTATAAGAAGAATAAGAAATCTTAAGTCAATTTGGGAGTAATTAGGCACCATTAGCAGTTACTGAGAATTCCTTTTTCATTATATTTAAATGTAGTCCTCTCTTCTTCAAGGGTTTAACGTTTTTTTTTTAATAGCACCATTTGGCATTAAGATAGGAAAAGTGAATCATTAGTAAATTTCAAGCCTCCCTATTCTACTTTTAAACTACATTCACCTTGCTACTCTTTTAATCTATCTAAACTCAAATGCTCATTCCTTTCATTTCTATCCTCTTCAACTCTTCCTCATGTTTCCCTTATGGATATAAGACAGGAATACAAGAGATTTGATTTTATGTATAAATACTTATGCTTACTTGTCTACATACACATCCATCTTATTCCTGAATGTCTACTTTGGGGTCTGCAAAATGGATCCATCTATCTCATTTATTTATCACAGTAGCCCTTTGAAATCAATGTTTTTAACCCCAATTTTTGTCTTTAGAAATGAGGGAGCCTAGATTTTTTTAATCCACTTTAAATTGAGGTTTCTTACCCCTTCCTCACTATTTAAATAACATTCTATATTTTAAACATAGAAATAAGGGTTGCCCCTTTGGGGACCACGCATTTATTCCAGTAGGATTCTGAGGTTCCCACTATTTTGGGAACTGCCTTCAGGGCCTATTCTTATGACTCTCAGTGGTATAAAAATTTGGTCTTTTGAGAATAGATTTAATCTTTGGAAAGGGCATACAGTCTTTGAAAGCCAAGTCTTATGAGCAATTGGGGGGGTGGATCAAACTGGGTACTGCTGTTTTTGTTTAATGATTAGGTGTGGATCTGAAGGAATAAGTGTGCTTTTCTTGTATGACTCAGATACTGGTTCCAAAGGCATTTCCCCCAAGAAGTGTTCCAAAATATGAAATACTGGCATTGAAGAGGTTACTTTTGAAAGACAAAAGTCACTTGGATGTTTTAAATACTGAGAGTTTTACTGAAACACAGTAGTCTCATTGCTTTTTAGGCAGGCAGTGGTCATTACAGGGTAGGGGACAAGCCTGTTCGCTGATGATTTAAGTATAATTTTACTTTCACTGACCACACCTTCTGTAGAACAAAGGTTTCAACTACTCAGTAGGAGTCACTTATTTTGAAAGCCCTAGGCCTTGCCTACTTAAATAACACATAGCCTCTTCAGTCCCCTTAGTAGGCATTGGATCAAAATGAAGAATGAACTGAATGTCCTGCTGATGTAGGAAACATCCTAATGAAGAACCTCTGTTGATTGGATTGAGGAATCTCAAAATTTCGGTAACTTACTCCAAATCTTCCAAAGATAAAAAATCTGCTTGCATGCAGATTATACCACGCTAGTAGGAACAGTGAACTCAGTTCAGGACTGAGCAACAAATGTAATTGGCAATATTCAACATCCTTTTAATGCTGGGTGGCCACTGTGTGGAAAAGGACTTTAAGGGTCCAGTGACTGAAACATGCTGAAAAATATGTAATGGGATTCAGGAGAAATCATATTCAGAAGCAGTAAGGAGTAGTCACAGCTCTGTGGCGTCTTTCTTCTTTGCCATTGACATGCAGCCAACTCTTGGTGGCAGGGCATGCAGCCCACTTGCACACAGCACATGGCACAGAAGGAGTGGGACGAAGAGAAGGAGAGAAATTTCAGTGCCTTTCCTGAGGGTCACCAGATTTTCATACTCCTATGAAGAAGCCCTGATGCCTCTTCTTCAAATGCTTTGTCTGGAAAGTGCGAGCATATAGAAATTAGACTTGGTTACGGTTCTTAGAAGCTACAAACCCTGGGTTGCCAGCTTTGGGTTTTTCTATTATATTATGCAGTGACACAGTCAGGAGACTCAGTTCCTGAACCATTATGCAGCAAAGGAGCACACGGCTACTCCTTTAAGAATGTCCACTAGCGATTCGAGTTTGCTCTGTGGCATATAGTTCCTTAAAAGAGAAAGAGCCATACAGAGGGATGGTACTGTCCAGAGAGGGCCACCGCTAATTTACATTTTGACTTGTGACTTTTACTGCCAAGGATGGACTGCTCTTTTCCTTCTGGGCTTTGATCTAAGCCTTAGTCATTCATTACACATTATTATGAACCATAGATTTAAATTCCACTGCCTTTCCTCATACTGTCCTCCTTGGTCTTCCTTTCTAGGTCCATTAAAGGAATTGTTTCTTGGAAACAGCATTAAGAGAAACCAGCAGTCCTTTGATATCTCCACATTTCCCTTCTCTCTCTCTCTCAAAATCACCTGCATTATGAGGTCTTCTATTTTACCTGAGTGTGTGGAGGCTTTCAATTTCACATAATACCAGAAGTATATAAGAAAAAAAACTTTGATAAATGTACAACTTAAGTATATGCCATTTTAAAAGTTGCCTTTTCCCCCGACCTTAGTGTAAAACGTAAAGGTCTAAACAGTATTATAGTCACACTCTCACTTAATTGTCACCGAGGCAACTAGAACCTTCAAGCAACTGGCAGAAGTTTCCATTGCAGGTAAAATCTGGGGAAGCACTGCCCAGGATGCCTGCGTGCCAAAGCTGGCTGCCTAAGTCTTCCCACACAGGGGGGAAAGGTTGAAGCTGCTTAGAAATAGTTCACATATGCCAATTGCAGCCATCAAGTGTTTTGGAACTGAAGGGATTCTGTGGCTTTCTTCTGCTGGTTGTGGCACATTATGGGTTTTTGTGCACCGGGGGAAAGGGTTCAGATTAGTATAAAAAGGGCTGCATTTACCAAAGACATATTGCATCATACATGGACTGTCTTTAAGGCACTAGAAAGTGGTTTTCTCTTTTTGAGTAAACAGTGACACAGGCCAGTGGAGAAGTGCAAATGTCAATTTTTTTTTCTCTGTTTGCCTTAGAAAATAGGAAAGCAAATCTTAGCCTTTAGGATGAAGGGGACAAAGAGTGGGGGTGGGAATTGGGGGAGACAGCAAAAGGAATATGAAAGATTTAATGAACTCACCTATAATTTCCTATGTTCTTCTGAATCATTCTGTTATCTATTCTTGGACCCATACAAAATTTGGTTTTCATTGGTGTGGGGAGGTATTGATTCAGCCTGTCATGGGGAGCTCTCAGAAGATACCTAGTCCAACCCTTTTCACTATTCTTTTGTTCCTTAATTTGTTCTTTCTTTCATTCATTTATTCACCAAACATTTTAAAACGCTCACTACATTCAAGGTGACAGTGATCCAAATATAAGCAAGACATTGTCCCTGCTCAGAAAGAGTTGTAGCCTAGGGAGAATGATCACTTTTGCCAAACTAAGTTTAAAACATAATAATAATCCAAAGAGCAGGTAACGCCATTACTGATGAAGAAAACAAAGCCTGGAGAAGGAAGATGAGCTGCCTAAAGCCTTGTTGGTGTCACACGTCAGCACAGTAATAGCAAGTTTTGGCCTTCTTCCTATACATACTTGAGGATGCCTGAACCACTCACTGAAAGAACTACACAGAAACAAAATTATAGTCTCCTGTGGAACATAGGATGCTAGAGAGAATGATTAGAGGGAAGATTCAGTACTTCCTCTCCTTTTACCTCTTCTTCCTTTTACCTCTCCATGGGCTTATTCTGCTCAGCCAGATCTACCCAAGACAGCCTAGATTTTGGATCTTCATAAATCTCTTTCTAAGTGAGCTGTCACCAGGGGTGATGGCATAGTTATAAGAGCGAAGTCTTAGGGTTGGTAAAGAGTTGTATTTCTAAACATCCATAGCTGAGAGCTTAGACCAATTAGTGCACATGCCACCCTCATCTGGAAGTGAAGAGGAGTCCACTCTGCTGGGGTAGGATCAGTAGGGAGCAGCTTTACTCCATAAAGGGAGAAGAGTCTTCCTTTCTCCTACTTTAATCTAAACACCTCATTCCCCAACTGCGCCACCTTCTGGAAATGTTACTCAAGTTACTTACATGACCAAGTTCAAGGGACTCTTTTTATTAAGGCTTCATCAGAGGGTTTTGTTTCACAAGGTATGAACATTAAGGAAAATAACAGCAACAACAGAACCAATCTGGTAACCTGTTTTTATCATTACTTGTTAATAATAAAGACAAGGGTAAGGAATAATTAGCTCAACTCTTTCTGAAGCATATTTGTGAAATAGGCCCATATCCCTTTTAGAGATAAAATGCATATATCAGAGGGAATAAGATGGTTGATGATTTTTCTAAGAATATGGAATATATAATAAATCGGTAGTGCTGGAGGCAATGATACAGACTCTCAAGGCAAGATTTAACGTCTTTTAGGTCACATTACAAATAGAAAATAAAAGCATGTGTGTAAAATATGGAATTGACTATGTCATGCATCTATATTGTATAGCTAGGTGATGAGAGGAATGCTGTACCACAAAAATCCTTTTTTACATACTGTCATTTACATGTGAATGCCAGCTGTAAAAAAAATGAAAGATTACAATGTTTATTCGTTTTTTCTTCTCAGATTTTATTTTTCTATTTATATGGCAAACACTTACATAGGGCTTTCTATGTGCTTACAGTGTTCTACAACTTCTAAAAGTTGTAAACTCATTTGACCCTCACAGCTACCCTTGAGGTATATAATATTATATCCCTAATTCACAGACATTAAACAAGTTATTTTAAATTCAAATTTGTTAATAAAGAAGCAGTTACATGTTAATCTCCCATAATCATTCCACATTCAAATGGAATAGACTAATTTTTTTCCAATAAAAATGATTAGATTCATAAATATGTAGAAATTTAGCAACACACTCCTGAACATCCAAAGGGTCAAAGAAGAAATCAAAAAGAAGATTAAAAAAATACCATGACACAAATGAAAATGGAAACACAACATAACAAAACTTATGGGATGCAGCAAAAGCAGTTCTAAGAGGGAAGTTTATAGTGAAAAATGCCTATATGAAGAAAAAAGAAAGATCTAAATTTACAACCTAACTTTACACCTCAAGGAACTAGAAAAAGATGAACAAACTAATTCCAAATTTAGCAGAAGAGAGGTGATAACAATTATAGAGCAAAAATAAATGAAGTAGAGATTAGGAAAATATTAGAAAACATCAATGAAATGAAAGGGTTGGTTTTTTTCAGAAAGATAAGCAAAATTGTCAAACCTTCAGCTAAACCAAGAAAAAAAAAGAGAGGACTCAAATAGATGAAATTATAAATGAAAGAAGACACACTACAACTTATAAAACAGAAGTACAAAGGATCATAAGAGACTACTATGAACAATTATATGCCAACAAGTTGGACAACCTAGAAGGAATGGGTACATTCCTAGAAACATACAACTTGCCAAGACTGAATCATGAAGAAATAGAAACTCTGAACAGACCAATAACATAAAAAGTAAAAAGATTGAATCAGTAATCAAAAACCTTCCAACAAAGAAAACCCAGGGCCAGATGGCTTCACCAATGAATTCTATCAAACATTTAAAGAAGAATTAATCCAATCCTTCTCAAACTTTTCCAAAAAATTGAAGAGGGGGGAACACTTCCAAACTCATTTTACAAGGCCATCATTACCCTGACACCAAAGCTAAACAAGGACACGACAAGAATACAAAATTTCAGATCAACATCCTTAATGAACATAGATGCAAAGAATCCTCTACAGAATATAAGCAAGTCAAATTCAACAGCACATTAAAAGAATCATACATCATGAACAAGTTGGATTTATTCCTGGGGTGCAAGGATGGTCCAACATCCACAAATCGATTAAGGTGATACACCACATTAAAAAAATGAAGAATAAAAATCATATGAACATCTCAATAAATGCAGAAAAAGCATTTGAGAAATGCAACACCCTTTCATGATTAAAAAAAAAAACTCAACACTTTAGATACAAAAGGAGTATACCTGAACATAAAGGCCATATGTGACAAGCCCACAGCCAAATCATACTCAATAGCAAAAAGCTAAAAGCACTTTTCCTCTAAGATCAGGAATAACATGAAGATGCCTACACTCAATACTTCTATGCAACATAGTATTGGAAGTCCTAGCCAAACAATTAGGCAAGAAAAAAAATAAAAGGCATCCAAATTGGAAAGGAAGAATTAAAATTATCTGTTTGCATATGACATAATCTTATATTAGAAAACCCTAAAGACTCCACCAAAGAACTATTAGAACTAATAAATGAATTCAGTAAAATTGCAGGATACGAAGTCAACATACAACAATCAGTTGCATTTCTATACACTAACAATAAACTATCTGAAAAATAATTTAAGAAAACAATCCCATTTGCAATAGCACCAAAACAATAAAATATATAGGAATAAGTTTAACCAAGGAGGTAAAAGATCTGTACACTGAAAATTATAAAACGTTGATGAAAGAAATTAAAATAGACATGAATAAATGGAAAGATATCCCATGCTCATGGAACAGAAGAATTAATATTGTTAAAATGTCCATACTACCCAAAGTGTTCTATAGAGTCAACACAATCTCTATCAAAATTCCAATGGCACTTTTAACAGAAATAGAAAAAGCAATCTTAAAATTTGTATGAAACCACAAAATTTCTTGAGTATCCAAAGCAATCTTAAGCAGGAAGGACAATGCTGGAGGCATCACACATACTGATTTTAAATTACATTACAAAGCTATAGTAATCAAAACAATATGGCACTGGCATTCAAAACAGACACGTAGACCAATGAAACAGAATAAAGAGCCCAGAAATAAATACCCACATACATGATCAATGAATTTTCAATAAGGGTACCAACAATGCACAATTGGGAAAGGATAGTCTCTCCAATAAATGTTGTTTTGAACACTAGATATCCACATGCAAAAGAATGAAATTGGACCCTTATCTTATACAGTACACTAAAATCAACTCAAAATGAATGAAAGACTTAAGACCCCAAACTGTAAAACTCCTAGAAGAAAACATAGGAAGAAAGCTCCTTCACATGGTCTTGGCAATGATTTTTAGGTATGAAACCAAAAGCAAAAAAAGCAAAAATAAACAAGTGAGATTGCCTCAAACAAAAAGCTTCTCCAAGCAAAGGAAACAATCAATAAAGTGAAGGAAAATTTATGCAATGGGAGAAAATATTTACCAACAATACATCTGATGATAGGCTAATATCCAAAATATACAAGGAATTCATACAACTCAATAGCAAAAAAATACACATAACCTGATTTTAAAATGCTCAAAAGACCTGAGTAGACATTTCTCTAAAAAAGACATACAAATGGCCAACGATATACGAAAAGGTGCTCAACATCACTAATCATCAAGGTAATGAAAATCAAAACCTTCACCTGTTAGGATGTTCTATTATTAAAGCAACAATAAAAACAACAACAAAAGATAACAAGTATTGATGAGGATGTGGAACAAAGGCAACCTTTGTGCACTGTCAGTGGGAACATAAGTTGGTACCATCACTACGGCAAGCAGTATGAAGGTTTCTCAAAAATTTTAAAAAAGAACTACCATGATCCAGCAATCCAATTTCTGGGTAAACATCCAAAGGAAATGAAATTAACATCTTGAAGAGATATATGCATCCCCATGTTCATTGTAGCATTATCCACAATAGCCAAGATATGGAAACAACCTAAATGTCCATCAATGAATGAATGAATAAAGAAGAGGTGGCATACATATTTGAGGGAATATTATTGAACCAGGAGAAAGAAGGAGATCCTGCCATTTGCTACAACATGGATGGACCTTGAGGGAACTATGCTAAGTGAAATAAGTCAGACAGAGAAAGACAAATACTGTATGATCTCACTTATGTGTGGAATGTAAAATATTGAATCTCATTGAAGCAGAGAGTAGAATGGTGGTTTCCAGGGCCTGTGGGGAGAGGGAAATGGGGAGGTGATAGTTAAAGGGTACAAAGCTTGTGAGAAAAATAAGTTCTGGAGATCTTCTGTGCAGCATAGTGCCTGTAGCTAACAGTACTATATACTTAAAATTTGCTAAGAAGGTAGATCTTATAGTAAGTGTTCTTACCACCAAACAACAACAACAACAATAAAAAATAAAGAGGAAACTTAAGGAAGTGATGCATATGTTTATGGCCTTGATGGTGGTGTTGGTCTCATGGATATAGAATTATCCCCAAACTCATCAATTTGTATACATTAAGTACATCCAGCTTATTATGTCAAACATAACTCAATAAATTGTTTTTCTTTTAAAAAAACAAACCTGTACTGCTTTCACAATAATAAAAGGTAAAAAAGATGATGAAGAAAAATTGCCAATTTAATTTTTCTGGGAAATCAATATTTATGGTATATCCTTGATCTTGAGTTTTCTCCAAGCCCTTCTCTTTGACAATGAAAACGTACTATCACTGGCTTTTTGAAAGAACATGGTAACTACTGTGTTACAGACTGTGTCTCAGACTATGTCTCAGGAGCAAAGAGGGCATGCCTGATCTGAATGTTATTTACTGCTCTATGTTCTCTTTCCCAAGACTTCTGCTGTCTTTTTGGCTAATTTTACTTGTGTGAAGGAGGGAGACTGATGGAACCAGCTGCCAAGACAGACAGCGTGGACATGTGGTGCCAGATTCATGCCGTAACTGGTGATAACACCTCAGTAGAACCTTGCAACACTTCTTGTAATCCCAGCTGGGCCTCCCCTGAGCGGAGACAGCAATTATGTGTAGTGGTTTTCAGATGTAAACAAATGTTCATGGGGGACTGACTTATAATCAACCAAGTCATTTCATTTATGGCTTGCATCAAACTGGAATGAAGGTTTCTGATCAGGGAAGTCGAACACATTCATTTATTGTCTCAGCAAGTGTTTTTAGAACTTAGGTACATTTCTCTTTTCTTTCAGAGATATGACTGTACAGTAACTTTAAGGCGCAGAAAGCACTTTAGAAATAGATTGTATCTTAAAAATAACTCTATATCTCCTTTTGTACTTAGCTCAAGTACACCAGTGTGCATTTGGCCATTTTCCATTGCTATTATTTCTTATGACTCAGTGCCATATGCCTGGAAAGGAATAACACAGAAAATTATGTTTTTACTGGAACTTTGGTGGTACCATATTGCTTCTCTGTTTCTCTGTCTCTACCTCTTATTAACTACACTTCAGCAAATGCTTTAAAGTGATAACAACTGAGAAAATCATTTAAAAATCCCACAGAAAAGACATGCTAAAACTTTATATTGAATAGGTTAGAAACCATAGTATCATTTCTACATCCATTGGTTAGAGTGAAACCAAAACTGTGAAAACGAATGGGCAGATGTGGAAAATGTGTGCTTCATACACCAAAGGATCCTGAACCATTATGACCTGCAATACACTTGTCCCACTCAAAACTTTGTAAGACCACCACTCGTCTCAAGAGCTGTGGGCAAGATTTCAATTCAAAACACAGAGAAATGCTAGGCACTTTGTGGCATAAAAAGAGGTAAGTCAAATCCTTAAGAAGAGCTGTATAAGCTAGTTTGGAAAACAAGATACGTGCAGGAAAATACCCCAAATCATTAGGCAAACAGTCTGTCACTGAGTATTAAGCTGTAAATCAAAGTAGGGAGTGGTCAGGGAAAGTTTTCTGGGGGATTTAGGACTTCAGGGAGTCCTTGAAGAAAAGTAAGATTTGGGTTCCATGGAGGAGTTAAGAATTGTGCTAGGACTGAAGGTTTTGGACCTGGGCTCAAGTCCTGCCTCTTTCTCATGCTAGTCACATAACCATGGGCAAGTTTATTTTATTTATTTCACACACACTCACGTAATATTCCATATGTGGCAGGCACAGTTGTAAGTGCTTTGTAACTCATTTAAGCCTTATAATAATTCGAGGAAGTAGGCACTGTTATTATTCTCATTTTTACTGAGGAGGAAATGCTTTTCTTAATTTCCTCTCTCTTGGAAACTCAGCCTTTTCCTGGTTCTTGGAAGGAATCCTGACTTGGTATTTTCTTGAATGCGTACTGCCTTTCTTCTTGGATCTTCTACCCCTGCTTGATTCTCGAGCCCATCACTATATCCCACTTGTGTTTTGAGTAATCTCTTAGTAAGTACATGTTAGTTCCCAGCCTCAAGTGTCTGCCTCACAGTATGGAGCAGGTAAACCTCCAGAATATAAGCCCTCCTAGTCAGTAGTTATAGAACCGTAACTAATTGTGTTCAAGACAGCACATCGCTGCAGCAATTGGAGACTTCTGTCCACTATAGGCACTTATTTGCTCAGCAGGTACTTCATAAATATCTGTTGATTGTGTGCCTGGCCCTGTGCTATGTGATGTATGGTACACACACACACACAAAAAAAAAAAAATAGAGAAAAGGAAAATAAAAGAGGATAAAGGGAGTAGGGAAGACCGTAGGGGTCAGGGAGTTCTATGTTCCATCCAGGGGCCCATGCAGACATTGGATTTGTCCAGCTTTAGCCCTCAGCAGCCCTCAGGCTGCTTCCAGATTCCTTTTCCCTCTTTCTTCCCTCCCAGCACCATTTAGCCATCCTTCATCTGCTGGCTTCAGGGGCCAGCTTCCAGGAGCTAAATAATCTGATAAAAGTAACCTGTGCTAAAGTGTTCATCAAGCTAACAGGTTAGTGTGTTATTCTTCCTGGGTAATTTGTTCATTTCGAGAGGGGGTTTTGAAGACATTATGGCATGATGGCAGGAAATTTCAGGTCTCACTGCAGACTGGGGAGGGAGAGAATGCCCCCTCCAACCCAGGCTTTCAGGATTAGCCTTCGTCTGATTTCCATGGCCATTTACAAAATCTCCCTGGTGCCAATGCCACTGTCTTATGGCTTTTAATAGGCCCCACCCAAGTGTGATTTAAAGGGAAAAACCCATGATCCTCTTCTTTTGTATTTGGGATGTGTCCTCTCTGGACCCAGGAAGAAAATTCTCCTGATTGCAAGAGAAGCTGAGAAATGAGCTATTTGTCCATGGATAAAAATAGCCAGCACTCATGATCTGGTAGGCAGCATTCTAAGTGCTTTACATATGTTGTCTTATTTAATTCTCACCACAAACCCCATGAAGTAGGTACTATCATTGTCTCCAGTTTTTAAAAAAGAATTGAGGCACAGAGAGGGGAAGTAACTTGCTCAAGGTCACACTCCTAGTAAGTGAACACAGGCAGTGTGGCTATAGGATCCATGCCTTTAATCATCGTATTATACCCATCAGCATCCCAAATTCAAGTTCCCCCTTTCTGAATAGCATCAGCAGATGGACCAGACATAGTCACTGGCTCATAGAGACTCACCGTTGAGGCACACATTCTCATGCCATGCCCCCCCTATGGCAGGGCAGAGACAGGTCACTTATCTGGCACTCTGACCTTGCTAGTAGGAGCCTGAGTTACTCTGGGGCTGATATCACTTTCTTCCTTTCTGTGTTGCACAAGACTGACAAGGAACTGCCTCTCAAGCCCACCCTTCCCCAGTCCACTCCAAAAAGGGAAGGAATGCTTAAACCTGGTGTCTGCTCTGAAGGTTTGATAAGGATCCCTTGAAGTGTGACTAATCCTGTTTTCTAAAAGTAAAAGGAAGATGTGCCAAATTAAGCCTCCAGTATCACTATAGCCAAGCCAGTCTCTTCACTGTCCCCGACAAGCCCTCTGCATTCCTGCCTCTAAGCCAATGTGCACACTATGCCTCCAAACCTGCAATGGTGTCCACCTTCTTTCACTGATGGAGCACTTACTGTGTTCCAGGCCCTGTAAGGGCTTTCAAACCTTTGTCGTATTATACATTTATTTATCTATTTATTTTTGGCTGTGTTGGGTCTTCATTGCTCCCCATGGGCTTTCTCTAGTTGTGGCTAGTGGGGGCTACTCTTCGTTGCGGTGCGCGGGCTTCTCATTGCGGTGGCTTCTCTTGTTGCGGAGCACGGGCTCTAGGCGCATGGGCTTCAGTAGTTGTGGTGCACGGGCTTAGTTGCTCTGCAGCATGTGGGATCTTCTCGGACCAGGGTTCGAACCCGTGTCCCCTGCATTGGCAGGCGGATTCTTAACCACTGTGCCACCAGGGAAGTCCCCCTTTGTCATATTCAATACTACAATATATGCTACAAGGAAGGTTCTAGAATTATCTGGATTTTATTTATGAGGAAATTGAGAGAGATTAAATAACTTGTCCAAGGTTACTATATTACCAATAGATATTTTTTAGCTTCTTGCCCATTCTCTGCATTTGTTCATTACCATTCAGTATCATCTCAGGTTCCATGATTAAGGGTACCGGTTCATAAGGATATTTTATTCACAGTATCATGAATGCAAAATGCAATGAGATTGTAATTATTGTATCAACATGTTGCATGGAGGTTAGAGCATGTTTTAGCATGACTAAAAGTTAGATATTTGAAACCTTGAAAATTGGAATTGCAAGGGTTTCCTACACATGTGAATGTAAATCTTTCATATTTATGTTTATTGTTCTTTCTGTGGTGATAAATCTGATGAAATTATGATATGGAGTGTTTTCCACTTGACATCGTTTAAGGCCTTGTAGAAGCATTTGATTTGGCCTTGGTCATGCATACATTAAAAGACAATTCAATTTGGATGCCTTTTTAAAAAGGAATTCAAACCTAATGAATTTGTCTCCTTCACTTTTAAAATGAACAAAAACAATGTTTACTTCAACAGGTAAAACAAATAGAATCCATTGCTGTCTCTTATTTTAACCATTCCAAGAGCAGAGGCACAAAAAAAGCTAAGGAGAATAAAAAGAAAAAAGGTGGAGTAAAGGGGGTGATAGAAGAGAAAAAGAGAGAGAGTTGAAATAGAGGGAAATGAAGAAAGAGACAGAGGGCCAGAGAAATATTCATAGAAGGTAAAAGAACAGACATTGAGAGATGCAGGGAAAGGCAGAAAGAAATGGCAGAAGGTGAGAAAAACAGAAGCAGTTTATTTGAAATAGAAGTCAAATATTTCTCCAATTTAATAGTGTTTTTATTAGCTTGCCAAAATAATAAAATTTTTAAAATTTCCCCAGTTTTATTAGCTTTTAAAAAACCTAGATATAAATCTTTGGGCTCTCCTGATCATTACCCTTATGAATACTCATGGATACAATTAAAGTGAAAATCTCATCTTGCAGCGTAACCTTCTATTAATGTTATTTCCTGTACAATTTTTTGTTTTTCTACAGTGCTTAAATAATTTCGTTGTATTAATATATAATAAATAGCTCAATCATTCCCCTATTCTTGGATAGTTAGGTTGCTTCAAGGCTTTTGGTATTCAAACTAAGGCTGATTTTTTCTTCTTCTGTTGAATTATTACCTTAGAGTAACTTCCCAGGATTGGGATTCCTAGTTCGAGGACTATGAACATTTCTATGACTGTTGACCCAATTTGCAAGCAACCCATCAGCAACTTGAATGAGCCTATTCTTCTGAAGCCTGTAGAGTATTGGGTTTTATAAATTGTTATTTGGGGCAATTAAATTCAGTATCAAATGGTGTCTCCTAGTTAGAACAATATAGATTTCTTCTAGGGTGATGATGTTTCTTGACCATTTATCCCTTGGGGATCTGATAATTGTCTTGTACCTGTATAGCACCTCTGTCTACAGTTTAGATGCTAGTCATATATCTATGATCTTCCTAGCATTTCCACCATTTAATCTTAGTTTCGATAATGGTTTTACATTTTTGTACTGTGTTGTACTCTCTGACCAGTCTTTTCTTTGCAGTGTTTTCTATTACTTCAAAACTTTTAAAATTCCTATAGTTAAGTTAAATACTCTAGTCAATTCCTAATTTTTAAAATTTTCTTTAAATGCTTAATTTTTTATTTCATGTAGAAAGAATCATTATATATGGTAAGAGATAAAGCCTTATGTTAATTCCTCTCCATATCCATGACCAGTTACCCCAGGTGAATTTACTTCATAATGGGTACTTTCCCATTGTTTTGTTATGCTTTGTTCATCACACATTCAATTCTTACATTTATTAGAGCCTTTTCGTGGTCTCACTTTCGTGTTCACTGATCGATATTTCTGATTTGCATCTGAATTCTGACATTCCAACTAGTGTTAATTTATAGCACATTCTAATATTTGATAATTCTTTTAGACTTTTGTTTCTCTAGGATAGTCATGCACGATTGTCACTACAAATGAATGTGGTATCTTTTTTGAAATAAGAGATAGTTTCATTTGAATTGTCTACATCTATAAATCAATCTGTGAAGAAGTATTAGCTTCACACTATTGGTCTTCCCATTCAGAAATGTAGCATGACTTTACATTTATCCATATTTTTATTTCTGCCATTAAGTTTTCATATTATTTCTTTTTCTCACACTTATTTCCAAATACTTTAGTGTTTTTGCTTTATTGAAATGAGTTGCCTTTTCTCCTTTTTGCCTTACTGATAAATATTTTAATGTGCTGAACTCTGTAGTTTTGTCTAATCACTTGAAGTTAGTTCTGTGGCTTTTCCAGGTATATACTAATGTTATCTAAAAATTCTCTATCTTTAATTTCTTCCTTTCCAATATTTACTTCTAATCTATTTTCATACCTTATTACCAAAACAAGAATTTCCAGAAACACTAAGCTTATACATGAATAAAAACTCCCTTATTTAGGTCCAGTTTATAGGAAATGACTTTGTTTTTCCAATAGGCAGATTAATTCTTTATCATCCTTTATCATGTTAAAGAGGTAGTTCACTATTCCTATATTTTAAAGATGTCAACCATAATAAGGAGTTGGATTTTATCAAACGCCTTTTTTTTTAACATCTTTATTGGAGTATAATTGCTTTACAATGGTGTGTTAGTTTCTGCTTTATGACAAAGTGGATCAGCTATACATATACATATACATATATCCCCATATCTCCTCCCTCTTGCGTCTCCCTCCCACCCTCCCTATCCCACCCCTCTAGGTGGTCACAAAGCCCCGAGCTGATCTCCCTGTGCTATGCGGCTGCTTCCCACTAGCTATCTCTTTTACATTTGGTAGTGTATATATGTCCATGCCACTCTCTCACTTCGTCCCAGCTTACCCTTCCGCCTCCCTGTGTCCTCAAGTCCATTCTCTACATCTTCGTCTTTATTTCTGCCCTGCCCCTAGGTTCGTCAGAACCATTTTTTTTTTTTTAGATTCCATATAAATGTGTTAGCATACGGTTCAAATGCCTTTTTGGCATTTACTGAGATGACCAGACATTTTTTTCCATAATATTGATATTTTTGACTAAATCATCTTTACATCTCTGGGATAAACAATATTTGATCAAGGCTTAAAATTATTTTAGTAAGTTTCTATATTTTTTTGGCATCATTTTGATTAAAATGCCCATATCAGTGAGAGGCAGTATGGCATAGCAAGTGTCTGAGTTCAAATCCAACTGGACCCCATAATCACTTAATTCAGTACTGGGTAGTAATTAAAAGCATGGGCCCTGTCATCAGAGACAACTAACTTTGAATCCTGGTTCTGCCACTTAATAGCTTTGCTACTTCGTTACTTTGGATGAGCCTCACTTTCCTGTTCTTAACATGGGGACATAATGATATTTACCTTATAGAGGTTACTGTGAGGATCAAATGAGCTAACTTGTGAAAAATGCTTAGTACAGTGGCTGGCATGGAGTAGTTCCATAGTAAATGGCTGCTATTATAAAGATCATATGCCTAAGTGATAATAAGCCATGTTTTTCTTTTTTATATCATTCTCATCTTTTGAATCTATTCTTACGTTTTTGTATCATTTTTATCTCTATCATTCTTACCACATTTCCCTCTGAAGAGAATTTTAAGAAATATACCATACGTTTCAGTACTCAAGGATAATTTGTATAACATACCCTTCAAAGGCTTGGGGAAGAAAATCACCTTATAAATCCATCTGGCCTGGGTGTGTTTTGGAGCGTGTGATTCTTTAATATTTCTCCTATTTTCTTCTGCGTTTATTAGAACGTATTCAGATAATTCTGACAGCTTTGTCCAAGTGAAAGAAAAATATGAATTTCAGAAATTTTCTTTGCAACCTGAGAATGTTGATCTAGTTATTATCTATGTTTGCAATGATTTCAGGATGCAACTAGTTATTGGATGGCCTCATCACTCCTTCTGTAAGAAGTACAGTCTGCATCATTTTACAAAGGGGTTACCTTGGAAGCTGACATTTATTTGACTGTCTAAACCTTTTTAACAACGAGAGTCTGCTGTCTTTTTTTCCTGTTTATCTAATCAGAACCTTTGTGTGAACCCCAACCCCCCAATTCCCAGCTCTGAATGGAAAATGGAAAAGGCTTGTCAGAAATGGATGAATGATCAGTGTCTATAGCCCTTCAACCACCCTTAAATAGCCAGAGGCTTCTGTATGGGGTGGCCACAAATGGTGTCGTGGGGCTGCAGGCTGTGGAGCCATTGCTAGAACAGCAGCAGCAAACAGGACTATTTGCTAATGACATTAGGTGGTGACAATAATTCCACAGGTTCAAAGGAGAAAGAAGGTGCTTCACATTTTTGTGCATAGCACGACCCTGCCCGCATGTCCAATACTGTAGCATCAGTTGACCATCTCTGAAAAAGAATAATAAATGAGTTATGTGCCTTCGCAGAGGAGTAAAAACATAATTCTGGTAGAATAAGTTGAGAGTTCAAAAATCCCTCAGAACCATGGGGCACTGATATCTGAGAGAGTTTTACTTTTCATCATCTTTAAAAACACAGCAACATTTGTTTGGTGGTGGATTACAATAATCCTTTTGTTACTAAACCATGACATAACTTTTAGAATTCTTTCCTGCATCCATCCAAGTTCATTAGATTTATTGGAAGAACAGGCCACTTGAGAGGCTGCTACATCCTTACCTACAGTCTTAGCTTTACACCTGTATGTGTGTTAAGACATAACGGGGAGTACATTCCCTAAGCGTATTTAAATGTTTGCTTACCTGCTCTATTTGACTGGCTGCAGGGAGAGGGACAGGAGTGAACATTTAAATCCAAGTAATGTGAAGCACTGACCTTTGAAGATCCATCAGGAGCAGTGGTTCTGAGGCTAGCCCAAAATGCAACGAGAGGAGTGTAAGTTATTCAGAGACTATAATGCACATACATTGTTTTAAGAACTCATCTAGTGGATCAGTGAGCACACAACTTGATTTTTCCTGGGTCGTGCCCCCAATCACACCGAAGGAAGAGAGAAGAAAAGAAAACGTTGTCCAGCTCTACCCACTCCACTAAAGTGGAAACTAATTCCAAGGTGAGTCTACCCCAGAGAGCAAATGGGCCCTTTTAAAAATGCTGAGGGGAGGGGACAGCAATTTCCTACTGCCTTTGAAAACACTCCCTAATGATCTGGTGGCATGGAAATGTGCCTGGCTTCATTTGTCACACCACCCTGGATTCAAGGAGGACAATTTACCAGGCTCACATTTGTTTGTAAGGTTGTTCTCCCCTTCAGTGTGGAAAAGAGAGAATAATAAAATCTCATTTGCAACTTTCACTGGTCCGAAATTTCCAGCAAGAGACAGTGTTGAAGCTGTGCTATGTCGAGAACCAGCAAACTGACCTACTTGTGACCTGAAATTTATGATAAAACAATTATTTCAGCCATGCAATAACAATAAAATCAAGCCAGCTTGTGTGGGATTAGGGAAAGCCAGAGTGTCCCACAGGAGATGTGGTTTGCCACGGTGGGCAGAGGTAAGGGAATCGGTGTTGACCCAAGTTATGTTTAGCATAAAGACTCCCTTGTTGACTCGCTGTGATAACAGTTCCTCATTTGTTAGATCATTGGGTATAAAGTTATATAATTCAGCCTTGCCCTTCTCTCCAGCCTACTGTGGTAGCCAACACCTCTTACTTTTAGCTATGGCAGTTCCTGGACTGCAAAAGCCATTTCCTATATGTCAGTCAACTTTGCCTTTTAGAGTAGGGCAGGTCATTTGGCAAGTTGGAAGGGAGGTGGGGAAAGGTGGTTAGGAATGAAAGTGTCTTTTTTCCCTTTTTTCAGATAACTAGAAACTCCTGCCTTCTGTTTGACTTATGCTAGGATTCTACCCAGTATTACAAACCTATCAGACACCGCCCCTGCACGTTGTCCTGATAACTTTCACAGTGTTTGTCAGATGCCACAGAGGGTTTTTCTCAATTATTTAAAGAGCAGTTTGTGCCAGTGTTCTCCTTCCAACCATTATGATCCTGCTCCTATTATCCCACATTTAACAGTGATTGATTTCTTGCCTAATATTAGCTGGAGAATTCTATTTGGATCAGTCGGGCAGAATTTTTTAAAACGTAATGAGCCTGAGAATTCACTCCACTCTTCTCACTGCTGCTTAAATATCTCCTGCGATGTTTTTGCACTTTCTGCAGAGCATGTAGAACTCTGTACTGGGGTGAAGCAGTTCATTGCAGGAAAGCAGCCCATGAATTGCTATGAGCTTGTCACTGAGGATCCTGCCTATGTGTGTGTTTTCAGCTACAACTGTCCTCCTAAGATTAAATAAAAGCATGCGTTTATTATTGTGGGGCTCCAATTAAGGGACAGCTGGTGTTCCTATTACACTTGCATTAAATCGAAACTTGTAACTTAGCTATCCAGATGTACATTATTTTAAGTCAAAATATATAATTGCATTTGCTTTGTCCATTTGTCATTCAAAAGTATCTGGTACCCTACCTTAGGGTTCCTCCTACCCTTCAAACTCCGTTAAAGAGGGGGAACTATTCGCACAGATCAAAGATTCCCTTTCTGAGGTTAGCGTCTTAAAGGGAAATAAAGGATTTATAGAAGGGACAGGACCCAGGAAGGCAGTTGGTGAGTATTGGTGAGTATATATATATATATATATTTTTTGCCTTCAGTGGGCCGACATATTTATTGACTAAGGTCATTTTTGGAATTACCTATTTCACCTTACCTGTATCCGAAGTGACTATAAAAGTACAGCTTTGAACCACACTGCATTTCTCATTGGCACTTCTGTTCCTGCGGCTCTAGAAACTTTGCTGCCTCCCTCCCCCGCCCCCTCCGGGGCTGTGTGCAAGCTCTGTTTGTTCTCGCTTTTGTAAAACCTGAGCCTTATGATTTGTCCCCCCTCCCCTTCCCTTAACAATGAAATAACAAAAAGCCTTTGCAGCGGGGGCTGGGCCGGCGGGTTGGGGGGAAAAGGCGCCACACCCCCTGAGAATAAAGCCCGCGCTTCGCTCCGGGAGAACCGTGCACGAATGAACGAACCACACAAAGAATATATTTGGCGACGGAACAGCGCCCTACAGGAAGAAAGTGCCCGCACTCAGAGCGGGATCCGGCGCGCGACTTTTTGGCGGTCTCCGGGAGCAGCGAGAAGGAGGCGGAGGACGGAGAGTCCCGGCCTGGGCGCGGGAGCGGGGGCAGCACGCAGCCCCATTCCCACGCGTCCGGGGCTGGGAGCGGCGCGCGCCGGGCCAGGTGAGGTCGTCGTCGGCGGCGGCGGGGCCGGTGCGGGGTGTGCCACGCTACCTGGCCGGGCGGGGCGGGGCGGGGCGGGGCCGGGCGGCCGAGGGCGGCAGCGCGCCGCCTCGCAGCCCGGGAGCGCCCGCGCGCCACTCCACTGCCCGGCGGAGTTTGGCGGGAGTTGCTGTTGGGGCGCCCGAAGCCCCCTCGCCGGCGCCATGCCCTCGGCGCGCGGCGCGTGTGCCGGGCACGGGGCACGGCGAGGGCCTGCCCGCCGCAGGGGCCTGGGCCGCTGGGTCGGCGGGCGCTGCCGGGGGCCGGCCGGCGGAGGGCACGCCTTTGGCTGCGGCCGGGCGGGGTTTGGACCGGGGTTGCCATGGCAGCCGCTCGCCCGGCCTGGAGCCCCACGCCCGCCTGCCGTTGGGGAGCCGGGGAGCTCTAGGTGTGCTCCAAGTGGACTAAACCAAGCGCTAGGGAGGCGCGGGGAGGGCCGGCCCGGGTTCCGCGCTGTTCCCCGGCCCGCCGGCCGGCCCCGGGGAAGGGCCCCGACGTAGTCGAGTAAAAGAAAATCTTCTGGCCTCTGGGCCCGAAAGGAGGCTCGCCAAAGCACGGGGGGTGGGGGGAAGAGGGGATCCGACGGATTGGCGCCTCCGTCCGCGAGTCCCCGTGTGCGTGTCTCTCGCTTGTCATTTTATACCCCACCGCGGCCGACTCGGAGGCGGGTTGCCCGTCCCAGCCCTGAAGTTCTGTAGGTGGGGCGGGCTTTAATTTGCTTATATCTAATGATTTCAGGAGCCTCGCTTTAAAATGGCGGCATTGAGTATCCACCCCTGCTAGAGGCTCTCCCGGCACCGGGGCCACCTCGCGCAGCGCTGCTTTTGCTTCTGCCGCTAACAGATGGCATGTGCCGCTGTCGCTGCCGCTGCCCCCGCCGCTGCCGCTGAGAGCGGGACCCCTTAGGCTCTGGGTTCGCAGTAGCAGCCGAAGGTAAGGCTGGCGAGGAGTTGGGGTTGGTGAGCGTGGCTGCCTTCCTAGGACGCCGACGAAATCGAATGCCTTTTAAACTTTATTTTTCAAAATGGCAAAGAGAAGGAAAAGTAATCCTGCAACTTTTTGCAATTTTAGGGCTTTGATCTTTCTTCTTATTGTTCTGCTTCCTTCTTTCTTTTTTTCCTTTCTTTTTACTTCTTCTTCCTTTATATATATTGTATATATAACATATATATATAATATATATTTTGTAATTTAAAGGAACTTGCATGGCATATTATCAGCAAATGCTTCTAGCCACTCATTTCCCCGTGGCCATGCGATATCGTGGGCAGTGCCCCAGCTTTCATGCTGAGCCGTGTCTCTTCCCGCTCTGGATCAACACATTTGGGCAGCTTGCTTTTACTACCAGCATCTGAAGGGCCTGAAGGTAGATTTTAGGAGACTATTGAAAAGGTAACTTTAATTTTCAGCGTTCACACAAATAGCTCTTATGGTCAGAAAATGAAATTAAATCAAGACGAGCAACCCAAGTTAACATTCAGGTGATTCAATTGTGTAGTTTTATCATTAGTAGACCTACTGTGTGTTTTTCTGTCTACTGACTATTGATTGGTATAGATTGATACAACAGTGAGGGTGAATTTATTGTTGCTGTAATTAAGGTAGTGTGTTTTCCAAAAGTTCTTTTTTCTTAGGTGTTCCTTAAATGCTAGTGTTTATGAATTTGGGCATGGATCCCCACAGCCTAACGCTACACATGTATTGAGTTTCATGGGAAACCATCAATTAAAACAAAACTATTGCAAGATTTAATTTTGAAATGGTTGATAATTTTTCGCTCTGTTGACTCCCTGGTTTAATGTCTTTGGGTGGTTACTGATATAATGGTTGGAAAGTAGACTGTTGAAATAGCTGTACAAAAGACTAGACATCGGTGTTTAATACAATTGACCTGAGGTTTTTTTTCCCTTTGATGAAAGGCATATTGTCAATGAAGCTTAACAGAGACCTCAGATTTTTCTAGTTACATTCACATTTCCCATTTTGCCTATGAAAATCTAGTCCTTAATGGGTTTTTAAAATAAATTTATTTATTTATTTATTTATTTTTGGCTGAGTTGAGTCTTTGTTGCTGGGCACGGGCTTTCTCTAGTTGCAGCGAGCAGGGGCTACTCTTCGTTGTGGTGCGTGGGCTTCTCATTGCAGTGGCTTCTCTTGTTGCGGAGCTCGGGCTCTAGGCGTGCGGGCTTCAGTAGTTGTGGCTCGCGGGCTCTAGAGCACAGGCTCAGTAGTTGTGGCGCACGGGCTTAGTTGCTCCGTGGCATGTGGGATCTTCCCGCACCAGGGCTCGAACCTGTGTCTCCTGCATTGGCAGGCGGATTTTTAACCACTGCACCACCAGGGAAGCCTTAATGTTTAAATACTTTTAAAAGTTGTTTTAAAAATGTTTCTCAATATGTAATACTTTGGGGGGATGCTTTCATATTTATTGAAACTTCCCTAAACATAGCCTAAAAGGGCTTCTGCCCATAGCCCAGCTGATACTATTCTACCTCTGTCCACTTTCGACTTCTCCCAAAGCAGTAGAAGCTACTTGGCTGGCAGATTCTCCTGTTATTAAATTAAGCAAGCTTCTGGGGAGTGGCGGGGGAAAAGAGATTGTTTTGCACTTATTAGAAATGGTGCAGTTTTGCTGCCCAGGTGCTGTAGTGTGCCTAAAAAGAACTGAACTGTTTACAGTGGAGTTACTATGTAATCCGTTTTCCAGATTATTGTTGGGAGAAGTGTTTGGGGCAGTTCATTGCTTCACATCTGAAAGGAGAGTTCCTCCTGCAGGTAGAGAAATAGATACTTGCATTTTTGCAAGAGAGCAGGGGTGACCAAAAGCAATTTCCCCCATTTTTAGTGATTACATCCTTAGATTCCAGCTCATGAAGCTTTGCTTCCTCATGTGCTGCCTTGTTGCTGAATGACTTTGGACCAAATGCATCCTTAAAAAGGGGGTGCCAGGGAGGTGCTAAACCTTGGGCCCAGAACAGACAAGCTGAACTAGTGTCAGAGACATTAGGAAGACATTTTGCCAGTTAAACATTCTGTGGCTTCATATAGTGATGAGATCGGAGACCTTGTGTGAAAACAAGTGAAGGAGTTTGTCAGAAAAAAAAAATATTTTGAGAATTGATATAGTGCTGGGTTAGGGGTGGTGACTGAATGTTTCGCTCTATTTCTAAGAGCTACTTCATTTCTCTAATTTCCTTCGCTGCTTTAAACCCTCATAATGATTCCCAGGACTATTATAAAGTCCCTTTTTCCCCTCAACTGTCCACTCAAGGCATTTCACAACAGCTGCTTTTTAAGGGGGATGAAACCTGTGATTCTGAGCTGGTATCCGAATTCTCGTTGGTAATCTCCTGAACCTACCTTTTACCTAAGCGATGCTTTGCACAAATTAGGTGCTTAATAAATGTCGAGTTAAAAAGAAAAATGAGTGGTCGGTAAACTCACAGAGGAGCAGATTTCGTGCGCAGCTTTTAATTTAAACAGAAGATTTTCTGTTTTTTGTGAGCTGGCAAGAACCTCAAAGTTTGAAGTAATTTAGAACAGCATTCCCCTAATTGCTTGCATTTTATTTGCCTCATGGGTTCTCTTGCTTCTCAGCGCAATGCTAGGCACTTGTGTAATTCATCCTTCTGACCAGTAGGTGTATTATTATCTGCCCAGCTCTACCATATGAAAAAGTAATCCCAGCAGCCTGGGGAAGAAAGGTTTTGTCTTTGGAGGCTGTACAGTACTGCACGTGCTGGAACAGTGGCCATGTGTGGGCTGCTGTTCAGATGCTGACAATTTTGTTCTCCACCCAACTGTCTTTATATGCGAGACGGAAGGGAAGGAAAGAAGAGAGTGAGAAACCCTAACGTGATGAAGATTTAACTTCTGAAAAATGTCCACTTATCCTGCTTAACAGCACAGTCAATTCAGGAAGGTGGCAGAATTGTTCTGTTTCGAAATAAATCACGTCGTCTGATAGGATTACAAACAGGGATTGGGGCCTAGCAGACAAGAATAAATTACAGTCCGTGTTTGACAAGTAATTTGATCCTGTAATTAAAGTTAGATAATGGTCACTGACATGTTAAAACTATCAGGTGTCTGAAAGAGCAGTCAAGCTCCACTCCCCTTCACTTCGTTAAGGTGCTTCCATACAGTTGAGTTTTCTTATAACAATGTCTAGTAGGGTGAACAGATGGATTTGTCTCCCATTATAAATGTATGTGATGTCAAGAAAGTAGAAATCAGAAGTTTTGTTTCTTTGGGGGATTTTTCTGCCTCTCCCTACGTGTGATGCAGTTCTCGATTCAAAAAAATAGAAAGAAACCCGTGCCTCAGATAAAATGAAGTGGGCCTTTTTCCTCTAAGAGAATAAACTGTTTGGGAGCAAGTAGTTTAATTGCCAACCAACCCAAAACAAACAAATACAAATTATGATCCAAAAGAAAGCAATTAAATCTGTATTAATGTAGGCTTTTAGATCTTAAGGAATCCAGATGGTCTGTGGCATTCTGCTCTTCCTGAATGGTTATATATTGCCTCAAGACAGCCAAATGACAATGTTGGAGAGGCAACTTCGAGAATTAGAATAAATAAGTTACAGTTACATTACCAGGTGTTAATGATATCCATGTGACCTAAAAGGGATCAGAAAAGTTTTTTTTTCCAGATCATTCTAGTAAAGACAATATAAAACCATCATTTACTTCTACTTGGTTTTAAATAGAGTGACAGTGTTTTTAAAAGAGTGATGGAGAAATAATGCAATCTGGGAAGAGGGACCTTATTTTTATTTGAGAAATAAAGGTACTCCCAAGTTGTCTGGGCACATGAAAGCACACACATGTGCACACATGTGCAAATTAGTCTTCATTTTAGGACAATTTATACAGCCGTGCATTGATTTATTCCTGGAAGATTATGGGAAAAATACCTATTTTTACAGCAATCCTCTGACTCTAAGAATGAAAGAAAAAAAAAGTTTCTTTTTTTAAAAGCATTCATAATAAATGCTTGTATTACATGATTGCTCTCCGAGGCTCTGTATGTTCAACTCCAGTCAGTTAACTTTCAGAGAAAGGATACATTGATCACAACTCAAGAGGAAACAGAAATGAAAGGAAGCTTGATTTAAGCACGTGTGTGTGTGTGTGTGTGTATATATATGTAAGTGAATATACATATGAATGTATATAACATGTACATTGTATATAACATGTATGTTGTGTATATTCACATACGTATGTCACACACGTATATATATATATATTTTTTCTCCCTCTATATGTATATGATCCTTTTCAAGAAACTCAAGCATAGTAACCCCAGAATTCTTTATAATAGCCATGAGAACAAAGTGTTAAGGGGTAAAAAGGAGACCGATGAGAGATTTAGGAATCAATTAGGCACGCTTGTTAAAATGTTATGTCCACTCTCAAGTCCTTCCTCCATCAGCATTAAGTTGGCTCATGAGTAGAAGGAGTGCTTTGTTTCTGACGTTAGGCAGGAGTTCGTTTTATGCCCACGCAGTGGGTGAACTTGAGGGCCCCAGAAGTAAAGGGCCTCCAATTGAGAAAGGCAGTCTGGACAGAATTGCAGGAGGTTGGTATTAGACTTCCGGCAGGCTCTGTGATCTCCTTAGGCCGTGGGGGCATCCTAGAGACTGACAGTTTGCTGGATCTTGTTTTCCAGTGTGGATCACTCAAATTAGCTTAAAATTGTCCCCAACAGTTATTTTTTGAATCTCGAGCTTCTTGGCATTGCCCGCAACTGGTGTGGAAATCTGAAAATGGTTTCTAAGGCTTATTCAGGTTTCCTTGAATGTATGAGTAACTCCTTATTAGGCAAGTTCCTGGGTCTCCTTACCTCATATCACCAGTGCCTGGCACATAGTAGGCTCTCAGTAACACTTGGTTAAGTAAATGGGAGAATAGTCTTTCTAACTTGTTCTTTTATTTTATGAACAGCCTTCCTGTGATTTCAGGTAGCATTATCTATTTTTTATTGACAAAATAACACAACAACAAACAGAATATCCTGCTGGAGGCGTTGATAACAGCTCTCTCACAAGTCCAGGGAAAAGCAAGCAATGGCAACCTTTGGGCTGAGACCTCGAGGAGTAACCTGAAAGCCAGTTGCTCTTTTTCTGTCACCTGTAGTTGCATTTAGTATATCTCCAGCACATCCTGGAGAAATCAGTCTGCAACAAGAAGTT
Source organism: Eschrichtius robustus (assembly GCF_028021215.1). Lineage (NCBI taxonomy): Eukaryota > Metazoa > Chordata > Mammalia > Artiodactyla > Eschrichtiidae > Eschrichtius > Eschrichtius robustus. Next base: position 116,142,694 of record NC_090845.1, on the reverse strand, counting down.
ATATAGAAACAGTCCTTCAAATCATTTCACCAGATAAAAAAAGGAACAAAATCAGAAATACCGTGACTCAGTTGCCTCATGTCATGTATAGTTTAGAAAGTGATGAAGTCAGACAAAACCCAAAAAGGACACTGAGAGCTGTCTCATTTTCAGTCAAACACTGATTGCCCATTTAGAGGGTGAATTTGCATAGGTTTTTATTTACCAAGATACAGGTATGAATAGCGCCTCTTTTTACTGTGTCCAGAAAGCAAGGTCCACACAGTGGAAGAGACAAGAGCTGCCATTTCAGATCCACCACAATCATCTTTTGTGCCCGGAGGACCATCAGTCTTTAGGTACAGCTTTTGTAGTCTCTCCTTATATAGCAGCATGAAGAAACCAAACAAGGGGGTGTTTTTTTTTGGGGGGGGGTGGCCTGTTACCAAAAAATGAGAGTGAAAGAGCCAGAGAGCTTGCATTTCACCTTTTGTTTTTAGTCTTCAACCTTCATGCGGGAAAACAAAACAAAGCAGAACAAAAGCACCATGTACAATATTAGCTTGGGCATATATCCCATAGTATAATTCCTCAGTTTTTTGCTTTACAAACTGAGAAAATGAGATTGTCACCTAATGTTAAGGTGGCTGCTTTATTATGATTGGATTCATGTACTAAATAGTGGTTTTTCTGAGTTCTATTTAAAACGTATAGAAACACGCTCAACCAGAGGCATGGCACAGTGGCGGAGATCACATTTCACCTCAGCACCCAACTGGAGTTTGCGTTTGTCCTCTGAAAAGCAGGCATTCAATAAATGGCCCGATTGTGGGTGCTATTTTGTTAAAGAACACGTTGATGTTTCCCCAAATTCTTGCTATCTGTGATAGATGAGGATCCCAAAGAAGAGGAGTGGATTCTTTTCAGAAGTGATTTTGAGAAAGATTTAAACTCCCAAGTCATTGATGTCAGCATTTTTCCTAAGTAATTGGATAGCACGAAGAAAAACCTTATTAGTTCACCCAGAAGTATGAAGTGAAAAATAGTACAGATTATAGGGTCACATTTTATTTCTAAGGGCTTCAAATGCAGAAAAACATGGGGGGGGGCGTGGTCGAGGAGGTGCCGTGTAATCTGATCTGTTTCATGAATGCCTACAGCAGTGGCCTGAGCCACAGACCGGGGCTATGTCAATAAGCGCTCTGCGGCTTTCTGAAGCCAGGGTCTGGGCTGGAATCAGATTGACAGGCTCCCCAAGGGAAGGCATTTTTTGAGAAAGATATTAGAGTTTGGCGGAACTTTGGCCAACTAGCTGCCCTGCTACCATTTATTAATCCTCTTCCTCAGAGAGAGAAACCTGGTTTTGCTGGGGGACTCATTCGGACATACTGTAGCAATAATACGAGGGCAAAATGCTTGTACTTTCCAACTGAAACTTCCCCTCCAAAGCTCTTTTGTGACTGAGAAGTCGACAGGCTGGAGAAATGTGACACAGGGCTTGGCATTTCACAGTGCTAGAAAAAGAAGAGAATACCTCCATATGTTGTGAAGAGTGGTGATAATAATAAAGGATCTAAAATGTGATTCCCTTAGAGAGCTCTCATACATGCACATACTTTGAAGTTGCACAAGTCATGTTGTGGGCTGGTGAGAGAGAGAAAGAGACAGAGAGTCAGAGGGAGAGAGAAACCAAATTTACGAAGCTAGTTCCTCTTCTCTGGGATATTGTAGTCTGCGGTTCTCTCTTACTAATCAGATGCATGCAAATTGTGGTTCTGAAAATAAACCCAAAATTAACAGGAAACATCTAAGCTATCTAATGTCTGATTCTGAGCACTTTTACTTTTCCTAATGTGGTCTGTTATTCCTGTATTCATTAAAAGTGCAGAAGTTCAAGTGACTGGTTGTATGACCTGTGCTAAGGAAAATTTTTTGGAAAAGTTACATTTTTCACTTGCAAGCTTAGATCATCTAATAGCCCTCCTCATTGCCCTTCCATCTATCCCCAAATAAATTTCCATAATATTTTTAGCCACCTATGAAAACAGTTCAGACGGAGGTACTGAGAAATGGTGACAAGCAATGACAGGAAATGCCGTTTGCGCTGGTCTCCTTCATAACTTAGTGAGGCCACAGCTGGCTGATTTGCTTTTAACTTCCTGTTTGGGGGCTACTTGGGTCAAAAGTAGCAGTGTTTTCTGTATAGAGATTTTTTTTGGCTTTATTCTGTAGGGCCACAATAAATCTGTCACTGGACTGCATGTTTTGTATATTTTATGGACTATCATGTGGTTTGAGTTTAATTTGGAAGGCAGTGCTTTTACAATCAAGATTCCCCCCCCACCACACACACACACACACACACACACACACACACACACACACACGTGCAGCTTTAGGGTCTGGGGTTGCATGGGCCTTTGAAAGTTTATAGCTCTATTTACACAATAGTGATTGCTGAGAAGGGCATTTCCTGCCAGTTAATGACTGGTCGGAAAGGCCAACAGTCCAAATCCAGGGAGAGAGGACCATTCATTAAATGCCACTAAGGGACCAGGGCGCTTTTATCACGAAGTGGTGAGGAGAAAGTGAAAACGCAGTCTGCCTTTTGAAGAGCCCAAAGCAGCGCCGGCAGAACTAGATACGGATGTGCTGCCTTGTGGTATGAAGAACGGAGCTTCTTTTCATGACAGGGACCAACTGACTTTCCCACAGGGTGCCAAATCAAGATGTGGGTGAGGAGGGCATTTCCTTTAGGTTGATGACCCAGTGGAGAGGGGACAAATAAAGATAAGGGCCCTGAACTTGCCAAGTATTAGCTGCCTGAAAATGGTCAACTCACAGGTGTTAACAGCTACCTTAAAAACCTTTAAGATCACATGATTGAATTTCCTAATTGGTTGAATAACTGATCATTGCCAAAGTGGGCAAGAATTTAGGGATGGAAAGAATGATCTCTTTTCAAGGTCAGTTTAGCAGGACACCGATATTCCGTTTCAATTCCCTAATATAAAGAAAAGGTAAATAATATGTATGTAGAATGCTTTGCCTCTTGTGGAAGCACCTTTGAGGGCTGTAATATTAACCATTTAACCTAAGACATTCCCAGGAAACAGTTTTGTCCGCAGCATAATTCTTGCCTGCTATAAAGCAGCTGAGGTGTGAAGAATTTGGCATTGATTTAGAGCAAAAACAGAATAGGACCGAGATTAGGTTCACATCCAGGAATTACTGACTTCCTGGCCTGTCCTTTGCTCCCTTAGCTTCCTAAGCCTTCAATTTGCTAAAATGTTAAATGTTTATAAAGGATAAACATCCGTTCTAAGTTCTTTAATAGATACCTCCACGTAAGGGAGGTTGTGGGACACCCCGACTTCAGAACTTGGCTTGGTCCTTTACCTTGAAATTTTCTTTCATATCTACCAAATTTGGTGGGGGAATGGCAGGGGTAGACTGGACCTCTAAAATACGGGCCATCATAATAGGCCAGACACCTGGGTTTCTTCATGGGATTGAGAAATCTGTCACAGGCGGCACAAACCAAATATTAAGTTTCATTTTTGGGTCTGGAAAATGTCATTACATGCTTTTTAAATAGTCAGTAATCCAAAGATTGCTGGTCATAACCAGTTCAAAAAATAAAAGTTTTCCAAAGTTTAAAACACGACAAATGAACTGTATACCAGTTACTGTTGTTATTATTAGATGAGGCCTCGAGCACATTTATAAACAAAGAAATGACTTGGATGAACTAAAAAAAAGTTTGAAAACATGATTTTATTATTTTGAGCATTCTTGCATTTGAATGTTAAGATACACTAAAATTCTGCGAGCTCAGATTAAAGACAATATTCTGATTTACAAAATGTTTTGGATTAAGAACAAATAAGGTTCTTCTGAGTAGATGTCCTATTACCTGAATTAACACACATTTGTAATTAGCAACACAGCTGCATTTAAATAATGATCCAGAAACCTTAGAAGTATCTTGTTCTAGGAGTTTAAGTACCCCTTCCATCTTCTTGACATCATGTTTTGTTTAGCAAACCCTTTCTTTGTAGGTTATCCCAAAATATATTTCAAGCTGGTTCGGATTCAGTTACCACAGTCTGTACTAGTGGCCTCAAAGTTAATGAAGATTTACCCTACTATAAGTGAAGCCAATACCATTCCCTTGTGGCGTGTGAAAAGTCTGGTCTATCAGTGTAGTCTTCAAGTGGTGGGCAATAAGTCATTAGTGCATAATGAAGTCTGTTTAGTAGGTTATGACTAACATTACTTTTAAACAAAATTGAATAAAATATATAGCAAGAAAACATCGGAATATATCATGTAGTAAGCTTAGATATTTTTTGTGAGTCTTATTTCAGATCTAGGCACATACGTACTTAGTTAGGATGTAAAATGTATTTCTTACTATTTGTTGCTGTTGAAACGGTTTAAAAGTCAATGTTTTAGTAGATGTTATTTCAAACCAGGTCAGAAATGTTTTTTCCTCTTTTTTTTGAAGGGAAAGTGGTCAAGGGATACTGGGGGCTTGGGTGCTGACATACTGAATGATGTTAGTTAAGTACCTTCACAGTTGTGTGTCTGTTTTTCAAACTGAGAAGTGAGACATATTGCTGTAGGAATGCTGTAAGATTTAACGTCTATGATATGTTGTAGTCCTGAGGGTATACGCTTTATGTAAGTATTATGTATTTACCAAGTGATATTGATAGACCATGAGACACAGAAAATAATGCTAGCTAGGAACAGAAGACAAAAAAGGACATCTTAGAAAAACAACAACAATAGCTAAAAATCTTGGGATGGCTGGATGTGAGGCGCTTGTAGCAGCAAAAGAATGGTGAAAAAATTTAAATGTAGAAAAAAAGCCCACATTAATATAAGATGAGTTTAATGAGTTCAAAAGTTGGTTTTGGTTTTTACAAATCTAAAATGGTCATATCAAGAGAGAAGAAAGCTGATTTTTAAATAAATATAAACGTACACATTTACCATGTGTTGGAAGAAAACCTGTGGGTGGCTATTTTCTTCTGCAATGAACAAAGGCACACATTAAAATGAATTTTAAAACTGTGGATGGGAGGCATAAGCCAAGAGTCTGTTAAATATACCTAGGATATTGATGGGAATGATTACACAAATAAAGACAATGGTAGTCACATAGCCTTTCTAATTACTTTTTTGTACTGATGAGAATTAAGCCCAGCAGTAGGAAAAAAAAAGATTTACTCATATGAGGTACTGAGTATAATCCATTAAGAGACTGGAGACCACCTTAGAAATCTGGACAATTTGTGCATATTCCTTTGAATTAGATCATTGTGAGGGGGAGGAAAATATTGCCTTCTGGGGTACTGTTGCATCTCTCCAGTACGTATGATCATAAGGATCTTGTCCTTACCCACCCACCCCCATCTCCAGTTCTCTGCCAGTGCCATGAAATCTCTTTTATGGCTGAACATGCTGACTTCATTCCCAAAGGTCTTTCACTGTGGACATCTTTCAGAGCCTTAATGCACTGCTGCTTTCTCCACACGGAGAATTTGAAATGAAATTAGGCTTTTCATCGCAGACATTTAAATGTTAAACTTAAGTTACTGCTCTGGAAATAAAATACAATCTCAGCTGTAATCAGTTGGTAACTAAATTCTGTCAATTGTAAATGAGTTCTTATCTCCCTCTTCGGATATACCATATTTAAAACTTGTTAAGAATAGAGAAAGGCTTACACATCTAATGGTTGTGTAATTAGCAATCAATTTATTAAATGGGATGTAAAACAAATTAAGCACCCTAATAAAGTGTTATACCATCACTGACAAAAACGTTCCATGCATTACTCTATTCATGATGATAAAAACTAAAAAATGATGGATTAATCTGCATACATTTCCCGATCTTTGGAGCGACAGGTTTTAACTATTTCTTATTCTGTTTGTTAAAGCTGTTTAGAGAGCACTAATATGTATGTTTTTAGGCCACAGGATAACTCTGCCTATGGCATCTGTTTCACCATAAACAACATTTTAGTAGCGTAGAGTAGGTAGAATAAGATGTGGGCAGTTTAAGTGTGAGTTATTCAGGATTTTCAGTTGCAACAAGCATGTGGTTGTTTGTATGTTTTGGGCAAACAAAATTAGTCATTGCTTTGGGGTGTCAGCTACTTTTTAAAATTTTTAAATTTTTTATACAATTTTAAAGGTTACACTCCATTTACAGTTATTACAAAATATTGGCTATATTCCTTGTGTTGTACAGTACATCCTTGAGCCTTTCTTATACCCAATACCTCCCACTCCCTCACCCTTATATTGCCCCTCACCTCCCCACTGGTAGCCACTAGTTTGTTCTCTGTATCTGTGAGTCTGCCTCTTTTTTGTTATATTCACTAGTTTGTTGTACTTTTTAGATTCCACACATAAGTGATATTATACAGTATTTGTCTTTCTCTGTCTGACTTATTTCCCTTAGCATAATGCCCTCCAAGTCCATTCATGTTGTTGCAAATGGCAAAATATCATTCTTTCTTATGGCTGAGTTGTATTCCAATATATGTATTTATTTTTATTTTTAAATTTTATTGAAGTATAGTTGATTTACAATGTTGTATTAGTTTTGGGTGTACAGCAAAGTGAGATATATGTGTGTGTGTATATATATATATATATATATATATATATATATATATATATTTTCAGATTCCCTTCCCCTGTAGGTTATTACAAAATAATGAATACAGTTCCCATGCTATACAGTAGGTCCTTGTTGATTATCTATTTTATATATAGTAGTGTGTATATGTTAATCCGAAACTCATAATTTATCCCTCCCCTTTGGTAACCATAAGTTTGTTTTTGAAGTCTGTGAGTCTGTTTCTGTTTTGTAAATAAGGTCATTTGTATCATTCTTTTAGATTCCACATATAAGTGATATCATATGGTATTTGTGTTTATCTGTCTGACTTACCTCACTCAGTATGATAATCTCTAGGTCCGTCCATGTTGCTGCAGATGGCATTATGTCATTCTTTTTTTGTGGCTGAGTAGTATTCCATTTTGTGTGTGTGTGTGTGTGTGTGTGTGTGTGTGTATACATATCACATCCTCTTTATCCTTTCATCTGTTGATGAACACTTAGCTACTTTTTTCACTTGTGAATACTTGGCAAATTAATAGTGATAAGAAAAAGCTATGGAAGAAGGTGTGCTAAATCCAACTAAACCCCAAGCTGTCATTCATTTCACACATCATCCTAGCTTTTCTCAGTCTGTGAAATATTATGATCCCTTGTGTAACACATCTGTCAAATTTCATTTAAAACTTCAAGGTATACATGGAACACAAGACCTTCGGCAGGTGAGTTTATTTTGTTTATTGTGAATGAAAATTTCCCTCAGAAGGCAATGAGACTGTGAGGGCAAACTGTCTTCTAGAATGAAGAAGGAAGGTGGAAAGAAAGAAAGAGATGCTAGATTTGCTAGTCTTTTGCTTGGATAATTCCTTTTATCATATTCCTCATTTTCGTGGGACCCTATTGGCCAAAAGAAAATTAAGATGTTGGTATTGCTATTGGCAGAGTTTTTCCTAACTGATAAGTGAGGAAAACCTCTTGGTTCCAAGAATCACCACCATTAGTGCTTTCAGGAAGCCTGCAACGATTGGACATAAGAAAAACAAAAGCCTGGTCATCTCAGCTCCAGGACAGGAGCTCTGGTTCCTGTTGTTCCTCATGTTGGGTAATAATTCAAACAAAACAAAACAAACCCTTCTTGAAATGAGAGGTTGGTTGGTTGGTTTGTTCTTAAGTGAAAATAAGCTGGGTTTCCTTGAATCCCTGTAGAAGGAGTGTTGTGAAGCACACATGCAGACTTCGGAGTCTTCAAATTTTTAGCTTCCTAGAGCAGGACAGAACTTAGGTAATAAGAAGTCAGAAAGTAGAATCAACAACCATTGCTTTTGTGTCGTTGAGGGTCCGTTTCTGACTTGCTGGGTGTGAACAGTGGTATAGAACTTAACCACGTGAGATGTCAGAGGCCTGAGACTTCCCTTGACACCGTCTTATGCTGGCAGGCCCAGACAGGGTGACATTGGCTCTCGGAGTTCTTGGGTGGCAGTGCTTATTACCACCTTCGCCTCCAATCTTAATATCTGTAGGCAGGAGTTTATATATAGGAATAAAATTTGAACCCCCATTTTCACGCCCAATAAGAACGTCCTATAATAGATGTTTAGAGTCAACTGACATTTATCGAATAGTTACTGTAGCCAGATGCTCTGCTAGGTGCTTTCATTATTGTTATGACAACATTTCCTCTAGCTATGAAATGCAGTTGGTTCTAGCCAGGCAAGTACTCTCTTTGGCATCAGTAGATATCAGGCTAAAAATTGCACCTTCAGCTCTTTGCTCACTTTTTAATACAACCCCACAAACACAAAATCATTTCTTCTTTGTCTAGTCATATTCTCTTCATTATTTGGGGACCATCTCATGACCCATGGCCTGCCACTTCTATCAGCGAAGACATTTATTTCCTTTACAGTCAAGCCAACATTAATCTCTTAATCATCTTGATAGAACAAATGACTGGTTTAGCTATCTGGTGGATGGTGCTGCAGTCGGGTGGGAGATAGCAGGATGAAGAGTAAGGCGTCAGGAGTGTGAAACGATGTTGAGTGAAAGTGCTGCTGTAACAGCTATGTAGCAAAACCTAGAACAAAGTTGGATTAAACTTGTCTAAAATGCAGAGAAAATAACAGAGCAAAACCTTGCGAGTCAGCCTTTCACCCCTAGGAGTGGCCAGGGCACCCCAAGGAGAGCATCAGGGGAGGAATCTCTCTGTGCCACAGAAGCAAAGGAGGAAGAAAGTTTCTAGGGGGTGGGGGGGCAGGAAATCGACAAATATCAAAGGAATTATGTAAGTTGAGGCCACTGGTTTTGGTATTTAAAAGGTCGTTGGTGACTTTTTAGAGACCAGAAACCAGTTTACGGAGGGTTGAGGAGTAAATGAAAAGTTGGGAAATGAAAGTCGTGGGGATTGCTTTTTTGAGATAGTTGATGATTAAGGATGAGAAATGTTGGAACTTAACAAGGAAGTAGGATCAAGGGAAGGAAGAGTTTTGTTGCTGTTTTTAGGGTAGGAGTGACTTAGATGTGCTGACAGGGACGCAGAGGTGAAGCAGAGCTTTCATCCTATCTTTACTCATCAAGTGTAGAAATGTCTGTAAATCAGCAAATATGCATCGAGTGCCTATACTACTTGCCCAGCGTCTTGGTTAATATGCACAGTATTATTTGTGCAGTCTGATTAAGTAATCTGTGAAGAGCTCTGGTGTTTATTCTTTTTGCCCTTAAGGTAAAGGATTAAGCTTGTCATTAAAGAACTGGGATAGGTTTGGACAAAAAAAAAAAAAAAAAGACAGTGGAATTCACCCAAAATAATAGATAGGATTGTTTTTAAATGGCTTTAGAGACAAGTCAGTGCTACTGAATTAGTGAAAATGTGACTGGCATCTTTCTATAGGTCAGGCTCAATGAAAACAAAAGAGAAGGTGAGAAAAGCTATAAAAAATAATAAGGATTCCAATATAACTGCCAAGGGTGGACTTTTACTCTATGATTTCCCTTTAGACTAAGATTCAGTGTCAGTCCTTCATCAAGTTAGAAATTTTAACATGTGCAGCAGCTTCCCTGGGTCACATCTGGCAACTTCAGTTTTTTGTGGATTTTATATTTTAACATGTAATTTAAAAAATAAACCTTGGGTCCAGATTCAATTCCCCTCATTTTAATCACTATCCCAGTTCTTTCTTCTTGAACATATTTTGTTCTTCCTTTATTAGAAGCTGATGATTATTGGTACAGATATCTCTAATGTAAGCCTTGTATATAATGTCTAGGGTGATGTTTGATTCTAGTCAAAAAGAAATGGTTGCTGCTTTGAGGTTCTGAAAATGCTTTTTACTCTATAGAGAAGACGATGCAAATTTTGTGACATGTTGAAAAACTTAAATCTTTGAAGTTATTATAAAGGTACTAATTATCTAAATCAGGATTTCCTAAACTGTGTTTATTTTTGCCATATATTCCAGGAAGAAAAAAAGGGTTTCTTAGGTGGAATGCCTGGGAATTGATGGTTAAAATGAATACCATATTCTGAGGATTAAATTGTACTAAAGCTACATTCCCTCTTCCCCCCCAAACTATATATATACACACACACACGCACACATACATATATATACACACACATATGTATACATATATACATACATAATATGAGTGGGTGTGTATATGTATATAATGTTTTTCAGCTTTTGGTTTTTTGTGCTACATTTCAAATTACTGTGCAAACATGACTTGTTGATAAGAATTTAAGACTACTCCATCAACAGGAATCAAAATGGTTTAATAACATCTTCCTGCCAAGAGAACACACTGCACAAAGTCAGCAGTAACTTAGATTAAAAGATTCCCCCTACTACAGGGGAAATGTTAAGTGTAATTCTAAAATGACTATGAAGAATTTGCCTTTAATTTCTTGTTTATGACTTGTAGTTTCAGCTTCTTCCTTACCATTTTGTACTGGAGAAAATAGATTTCTGTACTATCCTAAATAGAGAAGCACACCAAATGGTTTCACATTTAAGTTACCGACAGTATATTTTACTTTGTTCAGGTAAAAATAGGCAGCAGATCCAAACTTGAAATAATAGCCTGAATGGGCTGATTAAATCTGTGATCAACAATTTTCAACTCTTTGCTTGATAATTGGAAGAATTGCAAACTAAGGCAAGTTTATATGGTTGGTTTCAATTAAGGCTATTGTTTTGAGAGAATCAGACAGCTTGGTAATCAAGTTGTGAACTCTACGCATCTCTTAACGAACTAATTTAATCTGATATCTCTTCAAAGGCTGTGTTCCGTGTTACCAATTAACTATACCTCTCAGGCATCCCAGCTCCTCTGCCAGGGTCTGCTCTCTGGTTGATAATTATTACAGTTATTTATTGGATTCAGTAAAGACATTGAATTTGCAAATGGATTCTTTTGGGGTTTGTATAGTATCAATAATAACAACCCCAGTGCTCAGTGAAATTATGTTTTTTAACAACAAGCTTTACACATTGAAATTAACTAATCAAAATTATTAACATTCATTTGAATGTTTAATAATTAATGATTTAAATAATTAAAATTAAAATACATATAGAAAATGTATTTTTTCTCAAAGTCTTTACTGCATTATCTTTGTGCGTGTCTGTGTGTTTGCGTGTATGATTAACGACTTGTTTGTCGAGCTTCAAGTGGAAAAATTCCAGCAACGAAGACAAAAGTGAGTGATGAGAGAGTATTTCCAAACAGACCTCTCTTAAAATGGCTTTTCAGTAAAAGCCTTTGCTTTTCTGCCCACTTCTGCCCAGCTGCATTAAGTTGAGAGAAACATTTAATTTACTTTAGGATGCCAAGTACCTTGTCTTTTTCAAAGCAAAGGAAGTCTGGTTTTGTCGGACTTGATGTCTTTTTTTTTTTTTTTTATTGAAAGGACTTGCCGACTTTGAGAGGTAGTTACTCATTTCTTCAGATTCCAATTCTATTCGATTTCTCTTGTGTCTGTTCATCATCGGAGCTCCCTCGTATCTCAAAAGGTAAGCTTGCGTTTGGCCCTTTAGCCTCAGTTCCTGGAACAACATTAATGTTCCTAAATATCCGTATTGACATCCAAAGGTCTGTAGCCTCTTTTCTTGGAAGGAATTTGATTCTTCCAATATTCAAATTGAAAACAGTAGTCTTATATGTGCAGAGCAGTAGATAGAAAAAGGGGAAAGGGGGCAATTTATCTTGACTCCAGTCAACAAGCTACACAAATTCATATGAAAAAAGCGAATCTGAAAAAAATGCATGGAGAAAAATTAGGTACACCAGCTATGTGTGATTTTTGCAGTTGATTTTCTACAGCGTATCAACCCTGGCACCCCTCCAAAGCAGCCTTTGACCAGGAAATCACTATATGTACAACCTTGGAAAATTGCCTCAACAATAAAATATCTTAGACAGTGTATCTTCTTTTTGTTTGAAAAGCATATTTACAGGTTACGTGTTTATTAGGAGTTTATAATAGGGTATCCTACATACTAAATGCCTCCCCCCCCCAACACATATTCACACAAACACACAGAGGAACAGTTTTAACTTCTATTTAAACCTGAGTTCTGTAGTAGATTGCGGTTGTATTATAGATATGTAGTATCTTTGGATCTTTTTCAAGTATATCTTCCCATGTAATATCTGACCTAAAATAAAACAATCATACCTTTTTCTTTAAACATAACATTAATTGATAACCAATTTTTAGTTGCAGAGAAGGCCTAACTCTAGAACAATTTACTAGGGAGAAAAAAGGAAAATAAAACGAATATTAAGACCATATTAAGAAGTGATAGGAAGAGGTGATGTAATTTTGTACTCTTTTCTAATGGAAACAGCTACTGACTTTGTGCCAGGCACTGTGATAAGCACTTTACACATATTATCTCATCTCATCCTCATTGCAACCCTGTGAGGTCGGTGTTATTATTTATCTCCTTTTTACAGATGGGGAACCTCAGGCTCAGAGAGATTAGGTAGCATGCCCAAAGACATTCTGCTAGTAAACAGCAGCGTCCAAACTTGAACTTAACTCTCTAACTCCATAGTCTATGTTTATAACCCCTGTAGCTATATTATGGAAACATAAAAAAGGCTTCATTGGGAACCTGAGTTTGCTGCTTGTCTCTTTCATTATGTATTAGTGATCTAGGACTGAGCACTGGATAAAGACAGTGCTGCTTGAAGGAAGTAAACATCTGGAATGACCAGATGCTGCAGACTTTGCAATACACTTCTAAGTTAGAGAACTATGAATTGTTAGAAGTGGAAGGGGGTTGTTGATCTACTTTTAAAGAGAAGCAATGGATTGGGACATGTTGGGATTCCCACTTATTCTGTAACCTTTATGGGGAAAGTTGATTTCTTACATAAAGACTCACGCTGACCATTTCTGTTCTTTGGGGTGCCTCCTTTACTGGTCCCGCCATATACTGGGCACTTTGCCTTGCTACCCTGCATGTGGACCAAATCTTTGTTTTCCCACCAGCACAATGTCTGCCATATAGCATATGTTCACTACTTACATTGGTTTAGCAAGTATTTGTTAGGAACTTAGTATATATGAGGTATTGAGCAGACACTGAAGATGAATAACACATGCCCTTGAGGAGCTGACAGTCGAGCAGACAGATAAGCAAGGGTTCCACTATAGTGTGACAGGTGTTGAGATGGAGATGGCCAGACGTGTTTTATGGGGATGCTGAAACCCTGAGTATGGTTCTGTGTCTGGATCTCATTCATCCACTCATCTGATATGCATATCCCATCTGAGGCATTCCCCCCTACACTGGAGCACATCCACTCATCTGATGTGCATATCCCATCTGAGGCATTCTCCCCTACACTGGAGCACATCCAATAAGAAGGCACTCACTTTTTACCAAGAAGAAGTTAAACTGCATTTTTCTAATCTACCAAATGCCATGCATTTTGACATTAAATCTATGAGTGCAGTGCAATTACATATTTCATTTGTAAATAAAACTTAAGTAGAGCTGTTGTTAGTATTGCTTGGCACCTCCAGAAATCATATTATATCTTAAGAGAACTTAAAAGTACTGGGATTCATTCTGTGCCAAAATATATACCTAGGAATAAGCCTTTAAATTTTAGGTTATGTTTGTTCACTTTTGTGCCCATGGGAGGCAGTACAGAGTAGTGATTGACAGCAAGCATTCTAGAGCATGCCTGAATTTGACCCGGCTCTTCCACTCATCCACTGTATGACCTTGGACCAAATTACTTAGTCTTTCAGTATCTCAGTTTCCTCATCTATAAAATGGGGAAAATGCTGGTATCTACTTCATAGGATTGTTATGAGCAGTAAATAAAGTAATGTACATGAAAATGCTAAGGTTAGTGCCAGGCACGTAGTAAACACAGTGTGCATATTTCCTGTTATTATATTTTTAATTCATCTGAAATTTCATGCTTTATTACTCTGTTTTTCATAAATCATACACACTCATCTTTAAATGAAATTCAAATCATTGGAAATTGATGTGAACTTTTCTCTTACACAGAGTCTATAGTCCTTTGAGTCTTTTCACACCAAAAGCCAAGTAGGTTCTCTATTATCTCTGCTTGGAAATGAGAGGTCAACTTTGACATTCCTTTCTGCTCCTTTTACAAGGCCACAGCGTTTTACAATAAATTACATGACTATCTCCTATCAGTTATCTTGATAAAATTTCCGAAGCTCATGCACTATCTCGTGCTAAGGGATCAATGCTGTTAGAATGTGTGATGTGTAGTTTAAAATCCCCAAGAAATAAAGCATACAACAGAGTTGGATTTACATTTCTTGACTGCATTGATGCCATTCTGTTTGCCAGTCTTGTGATTTACATGGGCATTTTTTTAGTCAGCCACTAGCATCATTGGCCAATATGCTGTCTAGGGGCCAGAATTTAGTGGTGACTTTCAGTCTCCTACTGCTGATTAAGGTTTTTGGCAGTGTTTTGGAATTCTACTTGGCCAAAACAATTGACAAATACAGAGTCATTTAGAATAATAATAAACTAACATCGAGATTACTGTTTTTCCTTAGTTCACATTATTGTTAGCCTTTCAACTTTCTATATTATGTCACATTTATTATTTCTAGTACAATGATGATATAGTCATTTTCGGGATTAAGCACATGAAAAAATGCTGAAAATGACAGGAAGGAGTGAGGGAGCCAGTTTGGCACAGAAAACAGAAGATTGGTGGGACTAGATGCTATACTAAGTGCAGCTCATCCAGGGTCCAGGGGAAATCCACTTTGTTCTTTCAGCCTTTATGGGCCAAGTTGTTGCAATGTCCTCATCATTATACTTAGATTACAATTTTATCTTTGTCATTAAATGGAAACATATTAATATTGTGCCCACCAAGAAAGCTTCCTCAGTAGCAATATGTAAATGGGTTAATTATAGCTTTCACATGTATGGTCGTTATCAATTTTTAATCTGAAGTTCCCTTAAATAAAATATGTAAGCAGTTAAGTTGGGCTTAGAAATTTACCAACAAGTAGTCTTTATAACCTACTGTAATTATCTCTAGAAATCATCATGTGTTCAAGTGACTAACTCTCCAAAGCTTGTACTAAGATAAATAAACAGAAGCAGCAATAACCAGTTCCCTTGTATTTCCTAATCATTGGCATGCCTTTTAGTCATATTTTAGATTTAAGGAGGGCTCTGTCTCTCCCTAGGAATCCAAACTATGCTTTCTCTTAGTTGGCTTCCTGGGAAATCTAAGCCTCCCTCTCGCTCAACAACTTAAGTTCCAACAAGCTTTTGTACATCCCTTTACACTGTGCATGTAATATCAAGGGATCTGAGCATGTGGCATGTGTTAGCAAGCACCTAGCACAAAGTATCAGTGTGATGGTCCAGCAGTATACATCCGTATGGGCATATCTTACTGAAATATTTATTGGAATAATTCCTTATTGGTTGGTAAATAGGCACTGACCAGAGCACGCTTTCCACTGCTCACTTCCTGGTCACCCCCATGATTCGGGGTGGGGGGGAAAGGCAATTCCTAGCAGAGTAGCATCAGTCCTGCTTGGCTTGTGCCCATGCTAGAAGTGTTGTTTAATATTTTGGATATCATTCTTGGCTCATAGCCAATTGTGAGATCTATCCCTTTCCCACCACCCATGCCATTGGAGCTCTAAGACCTTCACGGTCTTTTCATGGACTGTTTCCTCCCAGTTGCATCTTAAATGCTAACTAGCATTCTGAGAGAAGAGTCATGTCCCATAAAGAGATGGGGCACTACTTCCAGACCTCAGCTTCTAAACAGACACTTGAGATCTCATGAAAGCCAGATCCTAAAGCTTTTGAACTATCCTCGTAGAGAAGCCCCCAAGCGCTCCCTAAGAGCATTCCAGAGCCCACGTCATTTGTATTTCAAGACACAAATCTAGCATGTTTGAGTTAACACCTTACACAGAGCAGTTGTCTGCTATGTTTTCTTTGACTGAATCTGGTTTTGTAAAACAGAGAATTTAATCAGTGTGTTTGTAGGGCAGGTAACAGAGGCAGTTGTACTCTTGAAGTCACAGCTAATAAACACTTGCCAGTGAGGAGGAAGACAGACTATAAAAGTAGGCATAAGGATTCCAAGCACACAGGCATTTGGGACATTTAAAAAGTGCTCAACATTTCCTTCAAGGCATGACTAATGTTTCTCTGTAATGATGACCTAGAATTATCAGAAAAAGTATAACTTTTCTTTTTTTTACTATCTTATGTCTAAGGAAGCAACAAAATTTAAAAAACATTACAGAAAGATTTGTCTCCAGATAGACGATGAGACAAATATTCATGTTTAAGAGTTTTGTTTTTTGAAATCCCAATTTTATTGAATACCTCCTTGCCCGATAGTGTTCCAATAAATGAGGTGTTATTGTAACAAGACCCTAATGTGAACTTATGGACTTTTGTAGTATCTGATGGGCCAGCAATATTAATAAAAATCATTTGTGATAGAAATTATAGCATTGAGAAAATTACTTTGGGACCAGAATCATTATCATAAAGAGGTAGCTACTTTCAGTTTAAGCACTTCCAACTTCATAGAGTTTGTTTGTTGGGGGGAAAGAATACAGAATATCAGTCTTCTGTGTCCTCTTTTTCAATGAAATATAATTGAAGAATTATTTTCTCACTAATAGTAGTATAAGGCAGCCTGGTGAAAAAGAGTCTAAAACTGGTATCACCACTGAATTTTTGCATGTGCACCTTTTTTTTTTTTATAAATATGCATTTGTATCTGGAGGGAAAATTATTTTCTTTCATCAGTATCATACACACTCCAAAATATTTGTTCATTGTTTAGAAATAGAAATGTGGGCTAAAAGTAGAATAAAGATGAACACTTTACAATGTTTTTTGAGTTTCAGTTTGCCAGTGGAAGTTTTTCCAAATAACAGTAACACTTTGCTTATGCAAGGATTTTCAAGTTCTGTGTGGATGGAATGCTCGTGCTACCCTGTGTTAGAGGGAGTAATCTCCTGAAAAGAATACCATACAGATGGAAATGTCGCTTGTGTGTGCTTAGCGGAAAACCGCATGCATTTTCTTCAGAAGCAGAGCTTTCAAAGTTAAGTTCAGCTTTGTATCATTCACAGTATAATGAGCAACAAATATTCTAATTTATTTAAAAGAGTTACTGCTATCATAACAAAATAAATACATAGTAGTTTATAAGATGTGCCCTAAATAGAGTTTTCTAGGTGTGAATATATATACTCAAAGTAATTTACTCGAGGGAGGCTTTTTGATCGGCTCTATGTTAGAATTCGATTTTTACGCTAACATGTATTTGTGAAAACCTACTATGCACTCAGCACTAAAAAGTCTGTTTTAGCTCCCTTTTTTCTGCATTACTCCCTTCCCTTTTCTTTTTTGATCCTGTTTTATCATTTCAGCTTACATGTGCTTTTAGGAAACGGCATTTCTGTTGCATCAGATAGTTTTTAAAGCATGCTCTTCTTACCTCTGCTTAGCATAACTGGTGTATTTGGATAGCAAACACAGTACACCATCTTTAGCAGGTACAGCACTATTCCACTTATTACTAATCGTTTTCCTGATTTTTCTATTGGTATGAATAACCTGGTAAAGAAATGGAATATGGAATTAGTTGTTTTCTCAGGTTTAAGTCTCATTTCTAGTTCCTACTAGATGCGAAAATTGAATGTTCTTCCATTCTTTATGTTATCAACCTTTGCAATTGTAAGGAGCAGATTTTCTTGATTTTAGCTAGCATTATAAGATATATTTAATTTTGAATTTACATTGTAAGATCATCATTTTCCTTTTACTGAGGGTTGTTGATACATTTTGTGAAATACAGTGAACTGTTAAATGGAACTCAACTGTCTGAAACCCACAATCAATAAGAATTTTATCTGCATTTGGTCATTAGGAGAAATAGAATATGAATTTACCAGAGATTATAAGAAAAAAAGCTACCTGTGTTGTAGCCTAAGGTCAATTCATATTCAAGCCAAACCCCAACAGCTTCTATTAACCTTGAGAAGAATTGATGTCCAGGAATGCTGGCCTTTAGCCATTATAATATATCTAGTAATGAAAGAAAGATTTAGTTGGGTTTACTGTATGTTGTTTATTAAGACCAAAAGCAAAAAAAAAAAAAAAAAGAAGGCATGTATTGAAAAGATTTCTACCAAAGTGGTTTCTAGTAACCATGACTTTTAAAAAGGATCACCCAGGACTTCCCTGGTGGCACAGTGGTTAAGAATCCGCCTGCCAATGCAGGGGACACGGGTTTGAGCCCTGGTCCGGGAAGATCCCACATGCCGCGGAGCAACTAAGCCCGTGCGCCACAACTACTGAGCCTGTGCTCTAGAGCCCGCGAGCCACGACTACTGAGCCCGCGTGCCACAACTACTGAAGCCCGCGCGCCTAGAGCCCGTGCTCCGCAACAAGACAAGCCACCGCAGTGAGAAGAAGCCCGCGCACCGCAAAGAGTAGCCCCCGCTCGCCACAACTAGAGAAAGCCCGTGCACAGCAACGAAGACCCAATGCAGCCAAAAATAAGTAAGTAAATAAATAAATAAACAAATAAAAATAAAAAAATAAAAAGGATCACCCAGTGTTTTTATTAATTGAATCTATTTTATATGAGCTATAGATTTTGGACAATAGCGTGCTTTATCTTTTCATAAAACTGATGAAGAAAAGCTATTTCTTCTCATGCAGCCATTTTTTATGTTCACAATCTAATGCCAGATTATTCTCCTCTTATCCCTTAAAAAAATTTCAGCCAACCTCTTTTTAGGTACAGTGATGGCTGGACCTTTGTTTAATTTACCATCTATACAGATCATGTTTGTTTGATTATGAATGAGAAATCCACTCATTTTCTAAATCTTATCCATTGATAGCAGTTGCTGTGCAATTGGTTCAGCTGTAATAATATGAATGTATTTTAAATACTACCAAAGTGAGAAAAGCAGTTATTGTAAAGGCATGGCCTTAGTTATTTGGTGACATTTTTGAGATATTACCTATTTCTTCCTAAATTATGCTTGTAGAGCTAGCCTTAGTTATTTGGTGACATTTTTGAGATATTACATATTTCTTCCTAAATTATGCTTGTACAGCTAGCCTTATGCAGGCAAGCCACTATGCTTGCAATTCTGTTAGCTGCCACTAGGTCGTGCCTGTTTGTAAATTGTAACCATCTGGGCTTCCCACACGTGAATAACAGCGAGAATAGGTTTATAGTACACAAGTGAATCAGATTTTTTTCAATGAAAATTAATTATTAAAATGGTCAATATAAATATTCCATCAGTTACCTATTATAGACCGGTTGATACACCATTTTTAGTAATATTTAAGGAAATGAAAGTGCATGACTATGAGTACCTTTCTCCCATCAAACTTTGTTATTAATAACCTCATATGCTTTCTTTGGTTTTTTCCTTTAGGGAGAATTTTTCTCTTCCTTTTAACTTTGTGTATTAAGATGCTTTAGGCTATATGCCTTTATACAGCTTCCCGTAGGCTTTCTGCTTATAGCTTTCTCTTCTACTGCCCTAGTTAATTGCTTTGCTGCTAGTTCTAGTTGCCCTAAATGACGAAGGTCTGATTTCTTTAGGTCTCGGGTGAAGTATTATTTCTTGGCACTTTTTATATAGGAAAGAACCATGTCATGTATTCAGTACAGTCTCACTAGGTTTAGCCCCTTTTTAGCCAGCAGTCATAAGATTCTATCCCTTACCCCAACAACACACGCACACACACACACACACACACACACAAACACACACAGCCTGAGTGCGTGCACCCTTCCCTCCCTTCATGCACTGGTTTCCAGCAGTATAATATACACATGTAGATAAGTGGCTGTAGCTTCGTTTGGTCTCTGAAAAATCCCGTGGTGGTCTCCCACCAGCTAGCTGCCAGCCACTGTCACTAATTCTAACTCCTGCTTTCCTTTGGACTTTGATGTTGGATTGTTTTAAAAGCTAATTTGCATCAAATAGTAAAGATTATCTATTAACTTCCCTAGCAAGTTCCTGGCAGTTTTATAGTCTGCTTTGTAAAAAGATGCCATTACTCTATTTCTTCTGAACCTTTGAAAGCATTTATTTCAACTTCCCTTTCAATAAGTAGAATGGTTTTAAGTAGAGACATAGTGGCTTCAGTTCTTATGATCACATGTGTTCTCATGCTGTGAAAATTAAGAGTTTAAATAAGAAGAGAAAGAAGAGAGAGAGAGAGAATGATACTGATGGAGGAAAGGAAGAAGGGAGGAGAGAGAGACACAGAGAGAGAGAGAGACAGACAGACAGAGAAACAGAGAAAGAAAGAAAGAAAGAAAGATATTAAAACTTCTCCAAGATGTAGAACAAAGTATTCAATTTTGGTTGTTAGAACTGAGCTCCTGTGCTGGCTGTGTCACTAACTTTCTTGTAACTGTGACCAAGTGATTTATCATTTATAGTCCTGTTATCTTGTCTGGAAAATGAAGGAATTGGCCTGTAGATCATCATTGCCCACATTGTGAGTCTGTGACTCAGGCTCGTATTAAAGCAAAAATGTGGGGAATGTATCTTAGCTTCAGGTCTGCTTGAGTTCATGACTAAACAACTCAACTACCAATAAAAAGCACAGATTTTTATGCATTATAAAAATGTATAGGTTCACTCTTTCTCATCTCCTTTCCTGCATTGCCTGGACCTGCTGTTATCAAGGCAGTGCTTCACATTTGGGAGACACTGGTAGATATAGCACTTTCGTATTCACACTAAAGGAAAACAGGAACCCTGGGGTGCTTATTTCTTTCATTCACATAGACACAATCATTCTGATTTACAAGAAATATTACCTTTGGATAAGAGAGAGTATTCTAAGAGGGCACAGCTTGTCTCTGTATTTCTAGGAGTTTGTGGTTATAAAGCAAGGGACATTCAGAACTTAGTCGTATGCTACCTCTAATAATTTGGAGAGGTGAGGTTGTCTCCTCAAATAGATTATAAACTCCTTGAGGGAAGAGAATCTATCTTATATGCGTTTTTTTGTCGCTCAAAGACCAAATGCAGTGCTATGCACATAGCCTACAAGTTAGCAATGCACTTCCTCTCTCTGATAAAAAGTGACTGACTCATGGCATCTTAGCCTCGTATGGTGATTTTGATGTTTGTAGTCCAACTTCCCATGCAGTGTGATAGAAACCCAGTGCAGAGGAGCGCACCACCTAGCGAAGCAGGTCAATGCACTGTTGGACAGCTCAAGCTCTGAGCTGGTCCTTCACTGTGTTGAGCTAACATGTGTCTCTCTCTGTACTCTATATTTTCACCCCTAGATCCTTCTGGAGAAACAGAAAACAAGTCAACTGCTTGCCTTTATATTGTTCATCTCCAAAGTTCCTCATTTCCTAAGTATTTAGATAAGGAACTTGATGGCTTCAGAGTAAATACATAGCAAAACATTAAAAAATTATTTTTAGTCATTGTAGTCATGGGATGAGGTTTGTGAGATTCCTTTTTCCATATTGAACAAAATGAATTCTGATGATTTATTTCAGAAGCACTTTTTAGTGGCAAGCACTCTTCAGAGTGCTTTATAAATATTAACACACTTTAATCTACAATCCAACCCTGTGAGATTGATACTGTCTTTGACACCATTTTATGGATGAGGAAACTGAAGTACAGATGATTTAGATAACTTGCCCAAGGTCTTTCAACTGGTAAGAGGTAAGATTATGAACAAGGGCTTCTTGTTCCAAAATCCTATTCTCAACCACTATGCAACGATGGGATATCTTTTAGGGTTTTGTAAAGTTTATTTTTTAAGCTGGGTCATGTAATTTTTTTCTCTTTTTCATTCTCATAAATTAGTACCTAGCTGTTTAAAGTTTCCAATTTTTCATGAGACTTATTTAAAATTAAGTTTCCTTTTTAAAGGTCTGGAAAAGGTACTGCTTAAAGATCTTTCCTTTATTGTTTGTTTTTGCCACCTTGAAGCACTATACCTTTATTTTGATTATATAAAACTTTTTCCGATTTAGTTAACTGATGTTGCTAATATCTGGGAAAGTTCTACTCCAGTCTCTAAGTATGCTGTTACATCAGCTCTGTTTTCTGTCTCTAGGGAAGCTCTACTTTTTTCCATCTAGGTCCTTTGCACTGTCCTACGCTGAATTTATTTAAATGTTTGCTTTGGCTCAAGCCTAAAACATCAAATAAATACCATAATTTGCTCATTTATATATTTTTCACTTTCTTTAAATTCCTAACAACTGGCCTACCATGTCTAAAACCAGTTCTATGTCATTAACCTGGATCTTGGATTTATGGAGTGCCTACCTCACACCAGGGATTTTCACATCTGTCCTATGATTTAATCCTGCAAGGAAACTGAGATGCTGAGGTTAAATATCTTGACCAAGGGTCAAATCCAGGTATTTGTGATTCTAAAGCTCATTTTATACAATACAGAACAACTAGCCTTTCTTCACTTCCCTGAGCTTTAGTTTTCTCATCTGTGCAATGAAAATAAATGGATTGAGAGCCTATTAAGCGTGAGGTACCAGGCCGGGTCCTGCGCAAAAGTGGTTCACAGAAATAGCTACACAACTATGACATAATAGGCTTGTGGCGGAGAGTTCTGTTTGAGCACCCGGTGATGCCTTCTTCTTGGTAGAGGTGAGAAGCTGCCCCTAGAGGAAAAAGAGATTTCTCCCTTTCTAAAGAAGCACATTCTATAATTCTATTCTACCATAAAATAGATACATTGAAAAAAATCATGTTGTACTCTTCTTTCTATAAACAGGTTTATTAAGTGTGTGGCATCACAATTATAGTTTGCTAGACTACTAAAGTCCATGAGAAGAGGAACCATGTCCAGTGCCTTGTATATAGTACTTAATACATATTTGGAGGATGAATGAAGGAAAAAAGACATTTTTGTAAATATATGGACTCTTACCTACACACGACTGACAATTCAAAGATTTTTTAATGAGTAACTACTACCTTATGCCTACTGCCACCTCTATTATTTATATAATTTTCAACTCAGCTAACACTTATTGAGAACCTAGTTGTGCTAGGTACTGTGCTAGGGAAGGTAACAGTGAACGTACCTACAGTTCTAGCAATGTTTAATTCAAATTAGCGTTGTTCTTGAATGCAGTTGTAGAATGTAGAACAGTTTTAATAGAATGGTGGAGATGGAAGCCATCTTGTAGTGAGTGCAGGAGTGATTGAGAGTGAGGAAGAGGAGGACTCATTTGGAAGATATTCCAGCAATGAAGGCTTAGGAAGCCTTCCTTGAGAGAGAGGCAGAGCTGAACTGTAGAAAAGTTGCATGCATGTTTGTGGGAGAGACAGAATTGCAGCTCAAGAGATAATGGGAAGGGCTTCCCTGGTGACCCAGTGGTTAAGAATCCGCCTGGTCCGGGAAGATCCCACATGCTGCGGAGCAACTAATCCCACGAGCCACAACTACTGAGCCCGCATGCCACAACTACTGAAGCCTGCACCCCTAGAGCCCGTGCTCCACAACAAGAGAAGCCACCGCAATGAGAAGCCCGCACACTGCAACAAAGAATAGCCCTCGCTCGCTGCAACTAGAGAAAGCCCGTGCGCAGCAACGAAGACCCAACACAGCCAAAAATAAATAAATAAATTTATTTTTTAAAAAAAGAGAGATAATGGGAAGATTCCTGAGAAACATGGTCACACATGGAGTGAATGAGTTCCTGAGGATATTATGGTTTGGCCTATTCATCAGTAACCTTGTGGGCCTAAACATAAGGTTTTTTAAAATGAAAGTTATATAACATCTGGATTCCTGAAATCATGTCATCTATCCACTAAGATTATCTTTTCCAAATTTGTTTGAAATTTTGAAAATAAAATGCAAACACGAGGAGCTGTGGCTTATCTGTGTTTATACCCTTGACATCTAGTTATGTGGCCCCGAAGTTAGTCCTTAATAAATGTTTGTTTGAAGAATGTATTTATGAAAGAGAAATTATGGAGAACTACTATCAATATGTATTCAATAACTGGGTATGAGCCATCTACCTGAATGGTTTAGAGTCCTTCATTTACTTGCCTGAAGGTAATGAGCTAGATTTGATCTTTCAGGATTACTTGCAACTCTAGCGTTCTTAAAGTCTTTATCCTTTGATGAACGAGTCTTGTTTGACTTTTGACAAACCTAGTAACCCAAGCTGTATTGTTTCAGTGATTACTAATGTGAAAGTTGTTTTGTTCCTTGAGGCTTGAATGGTTTTAGTGGAACAAGTACATGTTATTGATGATATCATACATATTTGGACCCTGGGAATTTAAGTTCAGTTTTATGTCAGTGTGAGTTGAAGAAGTTTCTATTATGCTGAGAACTTCATGATCTTTTGTGAGATATACTGTTATTTAAGATAGAATCAAGGCATTTTGGTTTCCTTCACTGATATATTGAATTATATGGCAGTCCAATTTAATCATTTTAGTCATTCAGTACTTGGTGATATAGATGATATCATGTTAACCTAATTTCCTCATCATTCCTAAAAGGTATACTCACATGATTTTAAATTGATGAACACAACATGGTAACTACAGTATAGAATTTTATCAGTTTTAATGGGATTCCATTCACCTGAGTATAAATGTAAATGCTCTCTCTAATCCAATATTTAAGCCATTACTCCTTCTCCTTCTCCTCCTCCTTTTTTGCTTGGCCATTTAAAAATGAGTTCATTTTTTGAATGATTCTTATCTATAGGTATTTTCCTATTTTCCATATATGTTGGTGCTTACCTTAGTGTACAGACTTCCTTGCTGGTTTGACTTCAGCATTTTCCTTGAGTTTTATTTTCAAATCCTGCTTTCTTTTCAGGCTCTTACTCAGATCATGTCGTGAAATCCTCATGTGGAGAAATCATTTTTATTTTGTCTTCTTTTGATTTGCATACTCCAGGTTTTGATATAACAAGCTTACAAATTAGCAACAGAGAGAGCTTTAATAGGTGCTGGCTACTTTGCTGTAGTATTATAGCTTCACAGTTTTTTCATAATTTCTCAGTCTTGGTTCAAAGTTTTCACTTTGATTTGGATAACCATTTTTTTTTTTTTTGTAGAGAGTTTTATTATTGGGGGAGGGATTTAGTATGCCCAAAGGCTTTTATGCTTCCCTTCTGCCAGCTGGATGCCAGATTTCTGGACCACATGTTCTTTTGAATGGGTGATTTTAAACCCAATGTGTCAAGCATTTTCTAACTTATTTGCCAGACATGCATGAAAAGATATATTCAAAAAATTATAAGCAATTCAGGATCCTCTGGCTTCCATGGATAGGAAGTAATGAGCTTTCATATTGTAATTACAGGAAGCTGGGAAGAAAATTGAGAAACTGGAGATTTTTAAATTAGTGCCCATAGCTCTATTATTATGACATCTGAGAACTTTAAATATTGAAAAACTGAATACCACTATTTGGTGACAAGTCTGGAACTGAGATTTGTGACAGATTTTGTTTTGAAATTAGACTTTAACATTGCTCCTTAATATTATCTACTTCATAGAGTATTGGGATGATTGAATGAGATAATGAATATAAAACTCTTAACACAGTGTCTGGCACAGAATACGAGCTCCATAAATGTTAAGTATTATTAACCTCTAGAAATACCAGTTGTTTAATAACTAAGATACCACTTTAGAATACATCATTAAATCTGCTCAGCAAAGCAAATTTATCCTTCTTATTGTGTTTTAGTGGTTATTTTGTGAACCCTAAACTCACTTTTGGAATTTTTACTCAATAAAATTCCCAGTGTCTCAATTGATTCGAAATTGATATAGAGAATATTCTTAATGGAATAGTTGGTATGTACGTTTATCCTGACCACAGAGGATAGCAGGAGAAATGGACTCTCATAGGTAGAAATAGGAAAAGAGAAGCCAAAACCAAACATTTGGTTAGCAGGAGAAATATGCCAGATCATATGTTTTGGCTAGCAACAGACTGTGGCCAGGAGGGTCAGTCAGATGGTTATAAGCAGGTAAACTGAGTCTGATTCTAAGAGGTTAAATTAAAGAAGAAATTAAAGAAGAACAGGTAGACCATCGTAGAAAAGTAGTCTAAAGTTTGTCTACAGTAGAGAGGCAGTTGGGACAAAATCGTGTGTAAAGAAGGTGGTGTTCTCTGAAACTGAAAGAGGGTGTCAAGGCAGTTGCACTGAAATTAATGGAAGACACAGACTCACAGGGGTCAATAAATCCTTATATCAGTGGCAAGGGACTGCCTTTCCCCAGGGATTCAAAGCTTCAGAGAGTGCCCTTCTGGTTTTCAGCAATGTGAAATTCATCCATAGCCAGGAATTAAGCTCAAACATGGATATGTGTTGTCAGTGAAAGAAACTAAATGAATCAGGACAATTGGGTTAAACTTTGGGGATCTGCCCACCCATTCTGACCGCAGATGGACAAGATATCAGATATGATGAAATCGGACCATGCGCTCTTCATGTGTACACTAACAGTTTCAGGCATTTTAGCCAAGTAGATGAACCTTTCTGGGCCACTGTTCAAGGTTGAAGTAATCAATAGGTTACTTTGCTCCTCACTGGCTTTGATAATTCTTTTTATTTTATTTTATGTGTTTATTTTATTTATTTATTTTTGGCTGCGTTGGGTCTTTGTTGCTGCTCGCGGGCTTTCTCTACTTGCGGCGAGCGGGGGCTACTCTTCGTTGCGGTGCACGGGCTTCTCATTGCAGTGGCTTCTCGTTGCAGAGCACGGGCTCTAGGAGCACTGGCTTCAGGAGTTGTGGCTCGCGGGCTCTAGAGCTTAGGCTCAGTAGTTGTGGCGCACAGGCTTAGTTGCTCCGCGGCATGTGGGATCTTCCCAGACCAGGGATCGAACCCGTGTCCCCTGCATTGGCAGGCGGATTCTTAACCACTGCACCACCAGGGAAGCCCTGGCTTTGATAATTCTGCTGTGACCACATTTACAGTTATTTGGGGTATTTTCATATTTGATGTGGGCTTGATTTTTCTATACCTTCCTTTTTAAAATCTGAAATCTGGATTTAAATTATACACCTTACAGAAGTAGGAACATAAGTTATTTCCCCATTTATTGAGGCAAACCAGAGTTGAAATTGATAGATTTCACAGAATTGTTCTTATAGAAGATGAGTATTACATTTCAGGGTTTAGGTGTTGCTTTCCATTTTCATGGTACAATTAGAGCAATCTTCTTCCTGGCTCCCCTCTGCTTCGGGGGTTTTGTAATCTTTCCTTTGAGACTTGTTGAGATTGACTGAATGATAGAAGAGAACTATTCTATCTGGGCCAGGAAGACAACTTTATAATGACAGTATTATAGTTACACACCTTTCTTTAGTGTTAGCAAGGGCATTGACTACTTGTCCAAAATTCAGTTAAAAGATGTTAAAAAGACAGCCTATTTTACATTTTCTCTAAATTTTTCTATAAAGAAACACCCATAATTTCCAATCCAGTATAAATCACTCTGAAATATCAAGAGAAAAATGGAATTCTTATTTTAGAGGCTGTTAAGGATACTCTCAGGCCAGTGTGAAATGTAGAACTTAAGATTCTGACCTGTCTGTGCTCCGAACTCTTCACTCCTAATTCTTTTTTTAAAATTCAATTTATTTAAACAAACAAAAATATTCACCCATTTCTCCCACTCCCATCCCCCACCTCTGGCAGCCACCGATCTGTTCTCTATATGTATGAACACTTGGATTTTATATGTGTGTGTGTGTGTGTGTATTTTTTTCCCACATGTAAGAGAAACCATATGGTATTTGTCTTTCTCTGTCTGACTTATTTCACTTACCATAAAGCCCTCAAGGTCCATCCATGTTGTCACAAATGGGAAGATTTCATTCATTTTTATGGCTGATAATATTCCATTATATATACATATATATCACAATTTCTTTATCCATTCATCCATCCATGGACACTTGGGTTGTTTCCATACCTTGGCTACTGTAAATAATGCTGCAGTGAACACGGAGGTGCATATATCTTTTCAAACTAGTGTTTTCATTTTCTTTGAATAAATACCCAGAAGTGGGATTGCTGTATCATATGGTAGTTCTATTTTTAATTTTTTGAAAAACCTCCATACTGGTTTTCATGGTGTCTGTACCAATTTACATTCCCACCAACAGTGCACTAGGATTCCCTTTTCTCCACATCCTCACCAACATTTGTTATTTCTAGTCTTTTTGATAATAGCCATTCTGACTGGTGTGAGGTGGTATCTCATTGTGGTTTCTCTGACGGTTAATGTTGTAGAGCATCTTTTCATGTATCTGTTGGCCATCGGTATATCCTCTTTGGAAAAATGTCTATTCATATCTTCTGTACATTTTAAAATCAGATTATTTGGGGTTTTTTTGCTATTGAATTGTATGAGTTCTTTATATATTTTGGATATTAGCCCTTTATCAGATATATGCTTTGCAAATATTTCCTCCCATTCAGTAGGTTGCCTTTTTATTCCATTGGTGGTTTCCTTTGCTGTGCAGAAGCTTTTTATTTCGATGTAGTCCTACTTGTTTATTTTTGCTTTTGTTGCGTTCATTTTTGGTGTCAGATTCAAAAAAATCATTGCCAGGACCTATGTCAAGGGGCTTATTACCACCTATGTTTTCTTCTAGGAGTTTTATGGTTTCAGGTCTTATACTCACATCTTTAATCCATTTTGAGTTAGTTTTTGTGTGTGGTGTAAGATAGTGGTTTAGTTTCGTTATTTTGCATGTGGCTGTCCAATTTTCCCAACGCTGTTTATTGAAGACACTACCCTTTCCTCACTGTACATTCTTGGCTTCTTTAGTCATAAATTAACTGACCATATATGAGTGGGTTTATTGATGGGCTGTCTATTCTGTTCCATTGATCTATGTATCTGTTTTTATGCCAATACCATTACTTACTATAGCTTTGTAATATAGTTTGAAATTAAGGACCACGGTGTGGTGCCTCCAGCTTTGTTCTTTCTCAAGATTGCTTTGCCTATTTGGGGTCTTTTATGGTTCCATATAAATTTTAGGACTGTTTTTCTATTTTTGTAAAAAATCTCATTGGAATTTTGGTAGGGATTGTATTGAACCTGTATATTGCTTTGGCTAGTATGGATGTTTTAACAATATTAATTCTTTCAATCCATGTGCACAGAATATCTTTTCATTTATTTCTGTCTTCTTCAACTTCTTTCATTAATGTCTTATAGTTTTCAATGT
The DNA here is from genome assembly GCF_028021215.1 of Eschrichtius robustus. NCBI lineage: Eukaryota > Metazoa > Chordata > Mammalia > Artiodactyla > Eschrichtiidae > Eschrichtius > Eschrichtius robustus. Next base: position 116,113,292 of record NC_090845.1, on the reverse strand, counting down.
ATAGGTCTTTTACCTCCTTGGTTAAATTTATTCCAAGGTATTTTCTTTTTGATGCAATGGTAAATAGGATTGTTTTCTTTTTTTTTTTTTAACATCTTTATTGGAGTATAATTGCTTTGCCATGGTGTGTTAGTTTTTGCTTTATAACAAAGTGAATCAGTTATACATATACATATGTCCCCATATCTCTTCCCTCTTGCATCTCCCTCCCTCCCACCCTCCGTATCCCACCCCTCTAGGTGCTCACAAAGTACCGAGCTGATCTCCGTGTGCTATGTGGCTGCTTCCCACTAGCTATCTATCTTACGTTTGGAAGTGTATATATGTCCATGCCACTCTCTCACTGTCCCAGCTTATGCTTCCCCCTCCCTGTATCCTCAAGTCCATTCTCTAGTAGGTCTGCATCTTTATTCTCATCTTGCTCCTAGGTTCTTCTGACCATTTTTTTTTTTTAGATTCCATATATAGGTGTTAGCATACGGTATTTGTTTTTCTCTTTCTGACTTACTTCACTCTGTATGACAGACTCTAGGTCCATCCACCTCACTACAAATAACTCAGTTTCGTTCCTTTTTATGGCTGAGTAATATTCCATTGTATATATGTGCCACATCTTCTTTGTCCATTCATCTGCCGATAGACACTTAGGTTGCTTCCATGTCCTGGCTATTGTAAATAGAGCTGCAATGAACATTTTGGTACATGACTCTGTTTGAATTATGGTTTTCTCAGGGTATATGCCCAGTAGTGGGATTGCTGGGTCGTATGGTAGTTCTATTTGTAGTTTTTTAAGGAACCTCCATACTGTTCTCCGTAGTGGCTGTATCAATTTACATTCCCACCAACAGTGCAAGAGGGTTCCCTTTTCTCCACACCCTCTCCAGCATTTATTGTTTGTAGATTTTTTGAAGATGGCCATTCTGACCGGTGTGAGATGATATCTCATTGTAGTTTTGATTTGCATTTCTCTAATGATTAATGATGGTTGAGCATTCTTTCATGTGTTTGTTGGCAATCTGTATATCTTCTTTGGAGAAATGTCTATTTAGGTCTTCTGCCCATTTTTGGATTGGGTTGTTGGTTTTTTTGATATTGAGCTGCATGAGTTGCTTGTAAATTTTGGAGATTAATCCTTTGTCAGTTGCTTCATTTGCAACTATTTTCTCCCGTTCTGAGGGCTGTCTTTTCGTCTTGTTTATGGTTTCCTTTGCTGTGCAAAAGCTTTTAAGTTTCATTAGGTCCCATTTGTTTATTTTTGTTTTTATTTCCATTTCTCTAGGAGGTGGGTCAAAAAGGATCTTGCTGTGATTTATGTCATAGAGTATTCTGCCTATGTTTTCCTCTAAGAGTTTGATAGTGTCTGACCTTACATTTACGTCTTTAATCCATTTTGAGTTTATTTTTGTGTATGGTGTTAGGGAATGTTCTAATTTCATTCTTTTACATGTAGCTGTCCAGTTTTCCCAGCACCACTTATGGAAGAGGCTGTCTTTTCTCCACTGTATATTCTTGCCTCCTTATCAAAGATAAGGTGACCATATGTGCGTGGGTTTATCTCTGGGCTTTCTATCCTGTTCCACTGATCTATATTTCTGTTTTTGTGCCAGTGCCATACTGTCTTGATTACTGTAGCTTTGTAGTATAGTCTGAAGTCAGGGAGCCTGATTCCTTCAGCTCCGTTTTTCTTTCTCAAGATTGCTTTGGCTATTCGGGGTCTTTTTTGTTTCCATACAAATTGTGAAATTTTTTGTTCTAGTTCTGTGAAAAGTGCCAGTGGTAGTTTGATAAGGATTGCATTGAATCTGTAGATTGCTTTGGGTAGTAGAATCATTTTCACAATGTTGTTTCTTCCAATCCAAGAACATGGTATATCTCTCCATCTATTTGTATTATCTTTAATTTCTTTCATCAGTGTCTTATAATTTTCTGCCTACAGGTCTTTTCTCTCCTTCGGTAGGTTTATTCCTAGGTATTTTATTCTTTTTATTGCAATGGTAAATGGCAGTGCTTTCTTAATTTCACTTTCAGATTTTTCATCATTAGTGTATAGGAATGCAAGAGATTTCTGTGCATTAATTTTGTATCCTGCTACTTTAGGATTGTTTTCTTAATTTCTCTTTCTGATACTTCATTATTAGTGTATAGAAACACAGCAGACTTTTGTGTATTGATTCTGTATCCTGCAACTTTACTGAATTCACTTATTTGTTTTAGGAGTTTTCTGATGGAATCTTTAGAGTTTTCTATATGTAATATCATGTCTTCTGCAAATAGTGACAGTTTTACTTCTTCCCATCCTATTTGGATTTCTTTTATTTCTTTTTCTTGCATAATTGCTCTGGATAGGATTCCCAATACTATGTTGAATAAAAGTTTCTGAAAATGGGCATCCTTGTCTGGCTCCTGATATTAGCAGAAAAGCTTTAATCTTTCAACCATTGAGTATGATGTTAGCTGTGGGCTTGTTCTATATGGCCTTTACTGTGTTCCTCTCTACCCACTTTGTTGAGAGTTTTTATCATAAATGGGTGTTGAATTTTGTCAAATGCTTTTTCTGCATTTGTTGAGATGATCATATGATTTTTATCCTTCATTTTGTTAATGTTGTGTACCACATTGACTGATTTGCAGATGCTGAACCATCTTTCCATCCCTGGAATAAATCCCACTTGATCTTGGAGTATGAACCTTTTAATATATTGTTGAATTCGGTTTCCTAATATTTTGTTGAGAATTTTTGTATCTGTGTTCATCAGGGAAATTGGCCTGTAATTTTCTTTCCTTGTGGCATTTTAAAATTTATTTATTTATTTATTTTTGGTTGCGTTGGGTCTATGTTGCTGCGTGTGGGCTTTCTCTAGTTGCGGCGGGCGCGGGCTACTCTTTGTTGTGGTGTGCAGGCTTCTCATTGTGGTGGCTTCTCTTGTCGCGGAGCACGGGCTCTAGGCGCACAGGCTTCAGTAGTTGTGGCACGTGGGCTCTAGAGCGCGGGTCTTCAGTAGTTGTGGCGCACGGGCTTAGTTGCTCCACGACATGTGAGATCTTCCTGGACCAGGGCTCGAACCCATGTCCCCTGCATTGGCAGGCGGATTCTTAACCACTGTGCCACCAGGGAAGTCCTGTTGTGGCATTTTTGACTGGTTTTGATATCAGGGTAATGCAGACCTTGTAAAATGAGTTTGGAAGAGTTCCATTCTCTTCTATTTTTTTGGAAGAGTTTGAGAAGGATTGATATTAATTCTTTGAATGTTTGGTAGAATTCACCAGTGAAGCCATCTGGTCCTGGACTTTTGTTTGTTGGGAGGCTTTTGATTACTGATTTGATCACCTTATTTGTTATTGGTCTGTTCTGGTTTTCTATTTCATCATGATTTGGACTTAGTAGGTAGTATGTTTCTAGGAATTTATCCAGTATTTCTAGATTGTCCAATTTGTTAGCATATAATTCCTCATAGTAGTCTCATAATCCTTTGTATTTCTGTGACATCAGTTGTAATATCTACTCTTTTATTTCTGATTTTGAGTCCTCTCCCTTTTTTTTCTTGATGAATAATTCTTTACTAAAGCACCCAGCTTTCCAATTAACTCTAGGCAGTTAGCTTACAGATATAAGTCACAGTCGTGTATAATATGAATGTGAAATAATGCCTCTAGCAACAGTAACTTCAGACATAGAGGATAGAACTCTTGTGTATACTTGCTTAAGAAATTTACTTTCCCAGAAAACTCCCTTCAAGTCTTACTAGAACTTTTGGCATTGATGTATTATTAAATTACTTGGTCCTTGAAATCAGGGTACCTTTGGTCCTCTCCCAACTTTTTTAGCCATAAAACTTTTTTCCTCTATCCTTTTACTAGTCTTATAAGTGCTCCTAATAAGGATTGGAGGCTTTGTACTGAGATTGAGAATCTGAATTTATTGGGCATAATACCAGTGATGAAGTCAGGTAAGGAAGCCCTCACTGGATGCTTACTAGATACAGTGATGAATCCCTTTACATGATCAAATCACTTAGATGCTACTTTAGTTTACCTCTCTGACAAATAGTCATACTTATGTGACTCACAAATTTGACTAGAGAGTTACTTGAGCTGTTCATAAGTATTTAAAGGATAAATAAACATTTTGTGATAGCTTCTGATGATTGTTTTCCAATGTGTGTGTGTGTGTGTTGGTGAATAGTGAATGTTCAACCAAATCTTATCAGTGAGTAAATTGGCCCTGAAAATTGAATTGAGTTCAATTCAGTATGTACTTTGGGAGGAGCATGAACACTTTCCAGCCACTGGGGTGCTGGTTAAAGTCCTGTAGCAGGAATTTACAGGATGCCATTACAGCCAAAAAGTTGCTATCTAAATTTAACTCCTGGCATGAGCTTGTTCTGTAGCAAAATCTAACTGAAAAAAAGAAATTCTTGCTGAAATTTCAACTACATTTTTAAAAGGAATTTACCTTGCAGAGAGTAAGACTGAAAAACATTTGAGTCACTTCGTAAAATAGGAATACAGTTATGTGTCCTTAATGATGGAGGTCATTGATAAATGTGTAATTAGCAAAATGAAAGCAAGAAGCTGCACTTTTCAATTTGTTTCTTTACCCACTTTTCATGGCAGCCTGACTTGAATCACTGCCTGTCCTGTCCTCACAGAGCCTGTGAACTAGAGAAACACTCTGACGTCCACCCACTTCTCTCTCATCTTTTGTTCTTCCAGAGTATGTCAGATGCGTAAACTTTGCTCTGATTGTGTGTTGTGGGCTCCTTAAATAAAACAATTTTGCAAGGGCAGATCATTGTTACCATACTGCATTTATGGCCACTAAGTTTCTACTCTGCTTAAAATCTTTGAGAGCGGCTCCTATTTCTATAATAAACATTACAGTCCTTGAGCCATTTTCAAGGATCTTCAGAAACAACCCACACATGATTTCTCTTCCACAGTATGAACCTGCCATCCTAGCCCGCCCATGTCTGCTCACCATCCTACAAATACCTGATACCTAATCTTCTCATCTCATCCTCATTTGTGCTGTTCCTCTTTCCAGGAAGTCTCTCTGCCCCTCCACCGTCACCTAGGTCCTTATCATTCTTTAAGGCCCAGCTCCACTTTCTCCTCTTGGAAAACTCCCTTGACAACTTCAGGCCTGAGTGACATCCTCTTCTCAGAACTCTCCTCGCATTTGTTGTTAATGTTACTGAATTTTGCTCTTAATTGTCTACATTGTTTGCTTTTATTTCATATTATGTTGTTCTTGTCTCCCCAACTCAAAAGAGTTTTCTTGAGTACACAAGCAGTGTTTTAAAGCTCGTCTGGTTCCCCAGAAGCATGTGACACAAGTCTGTGCATATTGTTGGTGGACACAATAAATGTTTGTTGATTAACTGACACTTTCCCACACGAACATTTTCATTTCATTTCATTTATTTATTTATTTATTTATTGCGATATAGCTGATTTACGATATTATAAAAGTTTCAGGTATACAAGTGATTCACAATTTTTAAAAGATTATACTCCGTTTATAGATATATAAAATATTGGCTATATTCCCTGTGCTGTACAATATATCCTTGTAGCTTATTTTATACGTAATAGTTTGTACTTCTTAATCCCCTACCCTTATCTTGCCCCTCCCCCCTTTCCTCTCCCCACTGGCAGCCACTAGTTTGTTCTATATATCTGTGAGTCTATTTCTTTTTTGATACATTCACTAGTGTGTCTTATTTTTTAAATTCCACATATAAGTGGTAACATACAGTATTTATCTTTCTCTGACTTATTTCAGCAAGCATAATACCCTTTAAGTCCATCCATGTTGTTGCAAATGGCAACATTTCATTCTTTTTAATGGCTGAGTAGTATTCCATTGTATATTGTATACTATATCTTCTTTATCCTTTCATCTGTTGATGGACACTTAGGTTGCTTCCATATCTTGGCTATTATAAATAATACTCCTCTGAACATTGGGGTGCATGTATCTTTTCAAATTAGTGTTTTCATTTCTTGGGATATATGCCCAGGAGTGGGATTGCTGAATCATATGGTAGTTCTATTTTTAGTTTTTTGAGGAACCTTCGTACTGTTCTCCATAGTGGCTGTACCAATTTACATTCCCATTAACAGTGTACAAGGGTTCCCTTTTCTCCACATCCTCACCAACATTTGTTATTCCACATGAACATTTTTAAAGACCTCATTTGCTTGAATTTTAGGGAATCATAATAGGTATTTGTTAAATGGATAAAATGAATGATGGATATGATTTTTTATTTATTTTCGCCACTCCCCCCATCCCCATTCGTGGCCAACCAATTGAATGTATGATTCTCAGGACAGGGATTTAATCTTGTTCAACTTTGCATCCCCAGCACCTAGATCAGTGCCTAGGTCATATTAGATGCCCAATAAATATTTGTTGAATGAATATTCAGCAAAATCACCCTGCATATATTAAATGCAATGTCTTGTGACATTTTGTATTTCTCTCATCTCAAATGCTTGAGCATTATAGGACTTAAATTGCCAAATATGTTAAGTTCCTACTGTCTTCAATTTTAAATCCAGTTTTTTGGTGATCTTTTAATGGCTCTGGGATTTCTGTCCCATGGACATACGCAAGCAATTAACCAGTGTTGTTTGATAACAATTGTGTGCAGAATCCAGGTTTTAGGTTGTTTTTATATTAAATTGGATTAGTTTAAAATATTTAAATGGAATTTATTAGCAAGTTCTCATAATTTCATATATTATTTTAAAAGAGATATATCTTTTTTTTTAAAAAAAAGATGAACTCTGACTAACAAAACCAATCACATTTGTTGCTAGAGCTATGTTTGAAAGAGACAGTGTAGCACCTGTTTTTTTTTTCTTTTTATGACCATATATATGCACTGAGGTGGGTCTTTTAATTGTTTTATGAAATAGAATAACTTGATTTACCTGCTTTTTGTAAAAGATGTATTAAATTTGTTACCCTGGGAATATTGTGAAAAATATTCAATGAAGCTTAAAAGAAAAGCTTAATGAAAAAGTTCTGCACGTAGGTGAAATGTCCTTATTTTCACACTCATTTTTTTCAGACATAAAACTCAGTTTTCTATAGGATGCTTGTGAAATCATGGCTTCCATCTGCAGTGCTGAGGACCTCTCATATGCCTTAAAGAACTGGATTGGTGGACCACTAAGCTAAACATGTGAGGGAAATAGAACTTGAAGCAAATTAGAAAACTTGAAAGCTTTTAAGCCTTGTCAGCCTGCCAATTCAAGCAGCGTGTAGCAGGGGTGTCATATATTCGTAGAGCCAAAATAAATGGCCACAAGGAATTCCTTGTGGTAATACAGATGTAAGGAAAACTTAAAATGGAAAGAAAGAAAACATTGTTTTCATTTTTTATGCCAGAGGTCGATAAATACATTTAAAGAAATGCCTCTTCAGATATTGCTTTAGGTGCCAAAGAGCATCTTTGTGATCTTCTGGACCAGGCACTGGCAATGTTTCTATGCTATGTGCTGGCTTGTGAAGGGAAGGCAAAAGAAAGGAGGAGACGAGGAAAGTGTAAGAAAAAGTGGGATAAAAGTAACTGCTGGCAGTGGCCTTGCAAGCCACTCTGGAACAAGGTACTATTTCCATTATATCAGTAGAAAATATTTATTTATTTTGTTTTACCATCAAGAACAATTCCATGAGAAAATGTGTGAATCCTTAAAAATATAGATAATCTACTTAATAATGAATCTAGTGTGTATGTAATTTTAAAGTAAAAACTATTTTTAAATTGAAGTATAGCTGATTTACAACGTTGTGTTAGTTTCTGGTGTACAGCAAGGCGATTCAGGTGTGTGTGTATATATATTCTTTTCCACTATAGCTTACTATAAGATATTAAATATAGTTCCCTATGCTATACAGTAGGACCTTGTGTTTATCTGTTTTATATATAGTACTTTGTATCTGCTAACCCCAAACTCCTAATTTCTCTCTCCCCCTCCCTTTCCCCTTTGGTAACCATAAGTTTGTTTTCTGTGTCTGTGAGTCTGGTTCTGTTTTGTAAATAAGAAGTTCATTTGTATCATACTTTAGATTCCACATATAAGTGATATCATATGATATTTGTCTTTCTCTGTCTGACATTTCACTTAATATGCTATTCCCTGGGTCCATCCATGTTGCTGCAAATGGGTATATTTCATTCTTTTTTATGGCTCAGTAGTATTCCATTATATATATATATATATACCACATTTTCTTTGTCCAGTCATCAGTTGATGGGCACTTGGATTGTTTCCATGTCTTGGCTGTTGCAAATGGTGCTGCAATGAGACAGTCTTCTCGCCATTGTATACTCTTGCCTCCTTTGTCAAAAATTAATTGACTGTAGGTGTGTCGGTTCATTTCTGGGCTCTATTCTGTTCCATTGATCCATATGTCTGTTTTTTGTGTCAATATCATGCTTTTTGATTACTGTAGCTTTATAGTATAGCCTAAAGTCAGGGAGCATGATGCCTCCTGCTTTGTTCTTTTTCCTCAGGATTGCTTTGGCAATTTAGGGTCTTCTATGGTTCCATATGAATTTTAGGATTATTTGTTCCAGTTCTGTGAAAAATGTCATGGATATTTTGATAGGGATCACATTAAATCTGTAGATTTCTTTGGGTAGTATGGTCATTTTAACAAGATTAATTCTTCCAGTCCAAGAGCATGGGATATCTTTCTATTTCTTTAAATCATCTTCAATTCCCTTTATCAATGTTTTATAGTTCTCAGCATATAAGTCTTTTAACTTCCTTGGTCAGGTTTATTCCTAAGTATTTTTTAATGTGATTTTTAAAAGGGATTTTTTTTTAAAGTAAAAACGTTTTTTATTTTCCTTATGTTATATCTAATATAGAATTTTTATAAAGGAGCATTAATTAAAATTCAAAAATAACTCTTTTATTTTCAAGGAAAAATATGTACTTTGGGGATGTTTCTTGTTTCTTCCTGTGGCTCAAAGTGAAATCTCCTTCACCCCCACTCCCAGTTCAGTTTCATCACACTGATTCTTGGGCAAAAACATTCCAAAAATTAACCTACTATCCAAAGATATAGAGAGAAGTCATTTGGTTATCTCATATTTTTACTCTAAATCCAAGATAAGATCTTGCTGTTATCAAAAGAGCAGGAATAGACCATTCTTTATGGAAACTGAGTGCTCTATATATCAAGAATCGCAGGTATTAACATTTCAATTTGAAAGCTAGAATTATGAGAAAATACTCAACTTTACAGATCTGATAGATATGAAACTGAAAGAGGTGGCCAAAGCTCAGCCAGCCTAGAGGATGCTCAACTGACAAAAATCCTTGCTTGGAAGGGTTAAGTTACCATTTAATCTTTGACCTTTCGAAGTAAGAATCCTGAGAAATGCTGTAATGCTCTAACTTCCAATGAGAAGATAGAGTCAGCAAAACTAAGTAAGACATGATCTCTACTTTTATGGAATTTATAGTCTGATAAGGGAGAAAACTTAAGGGCCTATAATAAGAATGTGATCCGTGCCATAAGAGAGACACAGTATCGTGACATGACTAAGAAGTTGGGCTCTGGTCGCAGACTGCCTGGGTTTGAACCATGGCTTGAGGGTAGCTACATGAAGTTGTCCAAGACTTAACCCTTCTCCACCTCTGTTTCCCCATCTGTAAAATGGAAACAGTAGTACTCTCTTCAAGAGGAATCCGGAGAGCAGTAAGACTTGGTGTGAGTAATTTCTGGGGTGTTCCTTTTAGTGACTCGTTTCTATGCAATGGTGTTTGAGTGTGTGTTTAAGAGTATTGTTAAGTTACAGTGCTTGGTGTACCATTCATGGGAGAATTAGAGATCTGTGTTGGAATCAGAATACCTAGAGTCTGCTTCCATCCCTTCATAAACTCTCATAATCATTTCTCTTTGCTATGACTTTGGTTTCTTCTCTATTTAAATGAGCATAGGAAGTTCTACGACAGCAGGGACCTTATCAGTCTTGTTCCACATCTAGAACAGTGCTTGGCATATAGTGGATGTGGATAAATGTTGGTGCAGCACAACTCAGGAATATTATGAAGATGGCACTGCAACAGGCATGAATGTAGTTTTGAGAAGGAATCATAAGTACTACACAAAAATGACTGGCTTTCGTTGTTTAAGATTCCCAAGAGAGATAAGAGATAAGAAATGATCACTGCTACATTTCTCTGCCAGGATCTAAGCATGAGATTTAGAGTCAGGATCTTGCCTGGAGCCATGGTTCTACCACTTAAGGCTTTGTAACTTCAGATAAGTAATTTAGCTTCCTTGAGCTTCATTTCCTTCATTGGTCTTTTTGGGTTATCACCCATGCTTTAGAGTATTTTTTAGAGCTCCAAAGATCAATGAAATAAAAACACTTGCAAGCTGCAAATACCATACAAGTACAAATGTACTAAGAAACGGTAACTTTTCATGTTCTACATTAGAGGGCTATAAATCATGAAAAGCAAACTCGTATTCCTATTACTCAAGTCTAAAGTAGTGAAGATAAAGTTGTATTGTCCCCCAAACAAAGTTGATCTTTAAAATGGACCCCCTCCCTGTCTTTTACACAGAGACGAGCAGAGCGGCAGGACAGAACATCTCTCCACTGTCACACCAGCTCTTTTTAGTTGTTGCACCTAGCTTCTTCTGTGCCAGCTCCAAAAATAGTTCCAGTCTGAAGGAAGACATGCAGATATGCGCTGGCTAGAAGTGTTTTGAGGAACTGGCCAGGGTCCCATCAGAGGTTACAGGTCAATTTTAAAAATGAAGAAAATTCCTTCTCCCATTCCCCGTCTTACATAAAATGCATGGCCAGAGTTCAATTCCTGTTTGTATTTTTTCATTTGTAAAAGTTTAAAATTCAAATTTAATATTTATTATTTGTTTCTATACTTGATAGACCTCTGTAGAAAAATCTTTCTCCAGACCCTTACTCACTGTTTATGTTCTGAGGAAAAAAACCCCATTATCTATCTATCTATCTATCTCTCTATCTATCTATCTATCTATATATATATATATATATATATTTCTTTTTTGTTGTTTTTCTTTCAAATGTGTTCAGGCAGCCCATGTAATTTAGTTATAGGATTAAATTTGAATATATCTTTAAATATAAACTTACAAACTCACAGAACATACTCTTTTAGAGTACTTTCTATAATACAAGTGTGGAAATGAATTTACTCTTGAAATTCAAGTTAGGAATGCTACTTAGAAGAATGTGTGTCTAAGAAGAATCTAAGAAAGAAAAGATTGGGGTAGCCAATTCCATCACTTATGAAGCTTTTTTTTTTTTTGGTTGTCATGTCTCTTTAGACTTAAAAAAATAGCTTTATTGATATATAATTAACATATTATCCAATTCACTCATTTAAAGTATACAGTTTAGTGAATGGGCTTTGGTATATTCAAAAAATTGTGCAACCATCACCACTGTCTAATTCCAGAATATTTTCGTCACCCCCAAAGGAGACCCCATACACATTCAGCAGTTGCTCCATTTTCTCCCCTTCCCCAGGCCCTCACAACCACTAATTTGCTTTCTGAGTCTATGGATTTACCTATTCTGGATATTTAATATAAATGGAACCATACAATATGTGGCCGCTGTGACTGGCTTCTTCCACTTAGCGTCATTTTTGGGAGGTTCATTCGTGTTGTGGCATGTGTCAGTACTTTATTCCTTTTTATGGTAGAATAATATTTCATTGTGTTGACGTATCACATTTTGTGTATCCACTCATCTGCTGATGGACACTTGGGTTGTTTCTACCTCTTGGCGATTGTGAATAGTGCTTCTATGAACATGAGTGTACAAATATGTCTTCGAGATCCTGCTTTCAATTTTTTGGGGTATATACCTAGGCATGGAACTGCTAGGTCATACGGTAACTGCTTAACATTTTGAGGGACTGTTAGACTGCCACAGCAGCTGCACTATTTTACATTCCCACCAGCAATGTACGATAGTTTCAATTTCTCCAATTTTTCTTTTTTATTGTAGCCATCCTAATGGGTGTGAAGTGGTATCACATTGTGATTTTCATTTGCATTTCCCCCATCTGGCTGTTTAAAATAGATATATATTTTAAATATTTTTAGAGGTCATTCACCTGACAACCTTAACCCTCTAGAACATGGTCCTGAATGGAACATATTGCAAAAGGGTTTCCAAACCAGTAAGAGTAGTCACAGACCTTCTGCATGAAAGCCCTGCACTTTGCCCGCAGGCCCCTCATAGAGTGAGTAACTAACTCTTATTCAACACTCATGATTGGCTGCTATGTATTCCAGAAAGGAGCTGGACAATCCACCATGGCAGATATTGTGGCAGGAAGGGAAGTGACAGTAGAAGTGACAATTAACAATATGCCACTGAAAGAGAACTATAATACTTCCCAGGGCATTTTATGACCCTAAGTCTTCAACCAGAGGCCAAATTATGTTCAGTATTTTTTAAGAAGGCAAAGTTACATATAATACATTTTAGAAATATTTCCATGAAGAATGACTTAGAGAAACACATGTTTTGCTCTTAAATGGATAAGCCTGCATGAATTTTCTATATACTTAATTTCCTAATGGTATCTGAAAAATTAGGTGATATTGAGTTTCATCTTGAATGCAGAAAGGATAAAGCAAAAATTCAGATTCTGTAAAATTATTGAAGAAACTGTTTAAAAAAGTAAATGAAATGTTTTCAAGAACTTTAATTCTACTTTTTTGATGAAGTTAACAATTAGTTGATTTGTCTGATACTCAGAGCTTACTTTTGCTTTAGAAAATCCCTGTTATTTTGGTATGTGTTCATGGCATAATGCCAGTAAATTAACATTTAATCTATCTTCTCAGCTGAGTTCCTAGAAATTGTTGCTGGTCGACACTGGTTTAAAGTACACACCCTAAAGCTGCACAGTATTTAATGTATGACCAGTGTATGAACAGTGCTTTCGGTCTCACTTATTTGTCCATGCTGAAACCTCCTTCTGAGTTGTTCCAATATCCCTTCATAAAGACTAAGAACTAATAGAGCATACACAGAAAAAAAAATCCAGCATCTTTTCAAAGGGTTTCTTTCTTGATCTGAAGCACATTTTACATTTCACAGTCTCTCCCCTACCTCGTTTGCAGTGGGTCTCCAGCTAGTTATGTCATGACTGTTTTATGTGATCATCAACAATTACATTTCAAATACACAGTTACCTCTTGGAGCATCTTAAATTTTCCTAGCAATTTCTGTTTTCTGGATTTTGAGAGCAGATCATCAAGCCTTCGATCAGATCATAGTAAAGCCAGTTTAATGGCAGGTCTTTGGTAGCCTCTAAAACCTGAAGACACACAGGCGGATCATGGCTACATAAAGGACTGACATGTCAGGCTCTGGCTTTTTCTGTGCAGTGGACCCCTGAATGAATTTCTGCCCCCAAACAGACCAAAGTGAAATAATCTTTTTTTTCTTTTTAATTGGGTTGTTGCCCAGTCTTATATTTCAACAGTAAATCGAAGTGGTTGCTTCCTTTTACTATGTACAGTTCTACACTGGGAAATGCCCTTTTTACTGACAATGGCTGACTGTCCTATGTTGCACTGTCAGTATCTAGATGCTTCCTGTTTTAAAGAGGATATGTTACTGCTTTTCCAAATCTAGAGTTTAAAACGGAAGCATTGTGTTATATTAGCTAATTTTATTTTATTTTATTTTTTGCAGGTTTCTGGAAAGTGCCTTTTCTGAAAACTCTGCTGATTGGATTCCACTTTCGAGCTGCCTCTTTATAAACCCCTCTCCCTGCCACCATCACTGCCACCTCTCCCCACCCGGCCCCCCCCAAAAAACCCTGGTGTGCTTATAGTTCATTCTCAGCAACTCGTTCATTCTTTTTTTCTTTGATTCTCAATTTTCATAGTCATTTTTCCTCCTCCCGATTTTGCAGCAAAAAAAAAAAAAAAAAAAATTGCAGTTGTAACATCCTACCAATCTTAATCTTTAAAGCCAAGAGATAGGTAAAAAAACTTTTCTCCCCTTGACCTGAGACCATTCCACACATTGACAGGCAGCCAGCAGCGTATGCTTTTTGCAAGAATAATTGAAAATATCAACTGGAGAGCACAGAATCCTTTTGAAACTCTGCCAGTTATTTGAAGTAACTTCAGCAGAGGAAAAAAATAAAGCACTCAATATCTTAACCTTGATGGCTGCCTTCTTAGGAGTTGGTCTCTGATTTTTAGTTATTCTGATACGATTTTTATTTTATAGTGGGCTTTTTGTTTGACTAGACCAAATTTGACTTAAATGAAAACTTAAGTGCTAACAAAGAAACATTTCACCAAAGCAACCAGTTATCTCTTCACATTTAGCTTGAATTTATTTTTAACCTTTCAACAACAGCAGTAATAGTGTTGTAGAGAGGGAGCACTTGATTTTAACTTTGCTTTCAATATGACGGCTGTCAATGTTGCCCTGGTTCGTGATACCAAGTGGCTGACTTTGGAAGTCTGTAGAGAATTTCAGAGAGGAACCTGCTCTCGAGCTGATGCAGATTGCAAGTTTGCCCATCCGCCAAGAGTTTGCCATGTGGAAAATGGTCGTGTGATGGCTTGTTTTGATTCTTTAAAGGTGAGTCTCATCTAAATGCACATCATTTTTAATTGAAACTTGTTGATTTCTATGGTTTTTTTTTTGAAATATGTTGTGCCTTGAAATTAGTCAAGTTAATTATAGCATGAAAGGAGTAAGTTTGTTTGTTTTTTAAGACAGGATGTAGACTTTGTAGAACTAAGCCAGACTAAAGCTCACCCATCAAAGCTCACCGACCGAGATAGATAGACTTAAAGAAAAAAAAAATTCAAGAATTTTTGTAGGAGTGAGAAATTGTAGCCTTGCTGTACTTTACGTCTGTGTATATTATTTAGATTTTAATACAGTGGTCATAGTCCTCAGATAACTTAGAGAAGTCCTTTACTGAAATATAGCTTATTATCTATGTTATCAAAATACACTTGGCAGGGACTGATCAGAGGATAAATGAAGTCAGATAGAGAAAGTATAAGGTGAAAATCTCACCATCCAGGAGGAAAATGATGGCATTTTGAATTTTCTTAGTTAAAGTATATTTTGAACCTTTAACTTTAAACATATTGCTACAAAACTAGGTTCACGTAATTTTCTTCCTGAGCAACTGATTGACCAATTTCATATTTGTGAGCACATTTTATAAGGAAAGTTCTATTGCCAAGGTCATCAAACCTGAATATTATGTACATGAGTATAAACAAAATATGAGGACAGGTGAGGTATTATGTAGAATAGAACATATATGATTGCAGAATGAAAAATGCACTGATTTTCATGTTTTATCCATGGTTATCCTTAAATTAAGCATAAACATGTACACATTAAAGCATAGGAGTAAAAAATGGTAATAGATTCCTGGTTTAATTAGTAAGATTTGCTATGATTCATTTTAGATTTTTTTTCAAAATATGTTAAAATGAATTAAGCTTAATAACCGTTTCAATTTCTTGATATTGTTTTATCCTCATCATGACCAATTTTAGCTCATTAACATTTTTATTTATGGCTGCATTGGCTAATAGAGATGTATTCCTTTGTGTGATCATTTATTCAGAAAACATTTTATCATGATATCCTACTTAAGTAGTTACTTTTGCTTATTTCGTGGTTGCTAGTTTTTGTTGCAGACCATTCCAGTTCAAGAATGGGAACTAGTTATAAAGATAATGGCAATTCCTAACGTTGAAAATGTCTGAATTGCTCTTTTTTGTAGCAGATATTATGACTAAAGGGCTTATTCTGTTTTCTTCATTTCATTTTCATTCAAGTTTCATCTACAATTATTTTATGTATTATTTAAATCTTCTGTGTATTATTTAAATCAAGGACTGTGCAGTGCCTTAAATGGAAAAGAGCACTGGACTAGTTCAGGGGGGAAAAAAGGAGATGTCTTTCAGCCAGTTCATATAGAGGGTCCAGCACTGCACTAGTCACTTTACAAATCTTGTTTCAAGAGTCCCAGCCCCACTACTGTTTTTGACTTCAGCTACTTAATCTGACAGAGCTTGAGTTGCTTCATCTCTAATGCATGGGTAATTTTTCTCTACCTAACTTCCATGATCATTGTGGAGATTCCAATGAGATAACATAAATGAAAAGCCATGTATCACTATAAAAGTGAATTAAGGACTTCCCTGGCGGTCCAGTGGTTAGGACTCGGCGCTTTGACTGCATGGCCCCGGGTTCAATCCCTGGTCGGGGAAGATCCTGCAAGCCGTGTAGCGTGGCCAAAAAAAAAAAAAAAAAAAAAAAAAAAAGTGAATTAAATGAAAAGTTATCTTCTTACCATTAACTAAAATGCTTATTTTAGGAGTTCTTCAAAACAGTTCTATTTAGTTAGGGTTTTATTATCTAAAACTACACATTCATGTTTCAAATGGACATGCCCACATCCAGTTGCCATGAGTGTGATGTTAGTTCTTCAAGCTGAGTATCACTGTTTTTATGGCTTACTCTTAGATATTAGAGTTCCTTGCAGGCTTTGTAAATTCTGTCTTTTCAGGTGTCTGGCGGAAAGAGATGTGTGATATTACTAATCATTGATATACTTCAGATCAGTTCTCCCATTTAAAGGCAAAAGAACGCCATAATGGAAACATTTTGAAGAAAAGTAATATGAAACGTGATTGTTAACAAAATGCATACTGCACTACCACTTTAAAGCTTAGAAAATGTTTAATTCAGAGACTACATAGATAATGGCCAATGAATAGTAATAAGCCACTTAATTATTTAAGTACACTGTCTACTCAGTACATCCAGTGTTTTTAAAATAATTTTTGATATGTTAAAATCTTGATGACCAGTCGCACAAGATAAAGATGATTTACATAATCCTTACATTCTCAAATTTTAATGAAAATCTTAGTATTTCAAACATACAGTGCCTTTCAAACAATTAATTAGTCATTTAGATAGCACATGCATCACAGTTCCACGTCTGCATAAAAGCTTTGTAGTTCTCTTATATTATTCCTTATCCATGATAAGCATGAAAACTATACCAAGTTGACAATAGTTGACCTACCTACGTGGGTTGTACTACTATCATATCTATAATACACAAATAACAAAATAACATACCTCGATGGTTATTGCAGCATTTGCTACCCACTTTGAGTTTCTGTGATTGAAACACTTTTGAAATGTATCTGTGCACTGTTTCTTCTTCCATGAGTGGTTAAATAATTGAAGCAATCGCTTGATGAGTTTTGGGCAGCTGCTTTTGTTTTTGTTGTTTTTATAAGGATTCCATTAGCGCTAGGTACTCTACCAGATGGTGATGGTTCTTTGCCTTCATAATAGGCACAATAGTTAACAATATCCCATACTCACCTCATAATGAGGGAATGTTATGAAAATAAGGAGGGCAAGGTTGATGGCTAATTGTGCATTGTGCTGAAGTGCTGTGCCCATCACTTTGTGAATGTTGAGTGTTCAGTGATGAAGTTTGCACCATCTTCAGATAGAGATCTAGACAGCACAGCCCCTAGATTAATTTCCAGCTACGTAAAAGAGTCTCGCGTCATGTTGATATGCAGCTGTTTTTTGACTCAATTGCCTAGTCGGCTTGGCACAATTTATTTCGGATTTTCTCTCCAAAGTATTGCTTAACCCATTCTGTGCCAATTTCTTGATATTACAGTTTGCAGTTGATCTCGGTTGGTATTTTTAGCGACTGCCCCTTGACTTTAACAAAAGATCATTACTGAAAATACCAACCTAGAATCTGTGATTGTTTTCATAGCCAATATTATCTTCATGTATTCTGCTTCAGCAATTTCATGTGTCTTAAACCTTCTCCTCCATACTTGAAGCACTGTGATACCTGCCACTTGTTATCTAGGAAGGATATAAATGCTGTCATTATTTAATTATGAAAGATCAACACCCATCACATCTGCCCACCACACTCACCACCTTGGGTAGTTTTGTAACAAAAATTTCCTGGCAAGGGCCTTAGCAGCAGGTGTAGTCAGAGGCCAGCCATGTCAACCCATATACATTCCTAAAAGATGAGAACTGGGTGAGGAAAACACACAAAACAGCCCCATACTATGTCTTCAAGCATCACATATGATCGCAAGCATAATAATATTTTGGCAAGTGAAACCGGTTTTATAGACATATGGATGTGAATCTATCCTTGTAGGTCAATTTGTCCTGAGTTACCAGTATGTTCTGCACTAGTATCACTAGTCACAGAAGTTTTCACCAGTTTAAAATTTGATTATTTTTGAGTGAATATTTATCTCATCCCTGTTTGCTAAGGGAAAACTTACCGGGAGCAGAAGACTCCTAGCAACATAATCCCAAGGGTTGCTGAATTATGCAAGATTTAGAATCATGTATGAGCTTGATCAGAGGGGTCTGCCTGTACTGTAAAGATACATAGACAGCACCTGTCATCCTGAGACTCAAGGAAAATAACATTTTGCTTAAGGGCCTCTATCTTCTATTATTGACCTTAAAAAGGACATATCTTTGACAGGTAAAAGTCAATGCTATTTTGGACATTTCAAAAATCTCTTTTGAAAGAAGAATGGAATTACAGTCAGTACCCAGTGAAATACATATTGATAGCTCAGCCTCACTTGTTAAACTTTTTATTTTGAAATCATTTTGGGCTTACAGAAAAGTTGCAAAAATAGTACAAGGAGTTCCTGCATACCCTTCACCCAGCTTCCTGTAATGTCAACAACTTACATACCATACATAGCACAGTTATCAAAACCAGGAAATAACTCTAGTTCAATACTATTAAGTAAACTAGAGACCTTATTTGAATTTCACCAATTTTCCCTCTAATGTCCTTTCTCTGCTCCAGGACCCCACATTACATTTACTTGTCATGTTTATTTAGTCTCCTCCAATCTGTGACCATTCCTCAGCCTTTCCTTGTCTTTCATGACCCTGACACTTTGGATGAGTACTGGTCAGTTATTTTGTAGAATGCCTCTCAATTCGGGTTTATCAAATGCATTCTCATGATTTGACTGAGGTCATGCATTTTTGGCAAGAAAACCATAGAAATGATGTGCGTCATATTCGAGGGTACTTGATGTTGATGTATCTCCTCTCTCATGTTAACCTTAATCACCTGATAAAGATGGTGTCTGCTGGGTTTCTCTGCTGTAAAGTGATCAGTTTTCCTCTTGTGAAAATCGATAAATATCTTCTTCATTTATTCAACACCTCAACATACCATTGATGGTAAGGGTCATCCCAATATCCAAGCTGTCAAAATGTGGAAGTGTCCATCTTAGAAGTGATGGGTAACACACTTCTCTACTAACTGTCAATCAAGAAAGGGAGGGAGGAGAAAATGGACCAAGAGATGAGGAAAGACTGAGAAACTGTCACAGATTGGAGGAGACTAAATAAACATGACAAGTAAATGCAATGTGGGATCCTGGGTTGGATACTGGAGCAGAGAGAGGACATTAGGGGGAAAATTGGTGAAATTCAAATAAGGTCTCTAGTTTACTTAATGGTATTGTAGTAAAGATAATTTCCTGGTTTTGATAACTGTGCTATGTGTGGTATGTAAGTTATTGACATTACAGGAATCTGAGTTAAGGGTCTCCAGGGGTGCTCTGTATTATTTTTGTAATTTCTCTGTAAGTCTAAAATTATTTCAAAGTTAAATGTTTTAAAAAGAACTTTCTTAGTCTTGCACATGCATCTCCTGTCTTTTGATGCTCAGAAATACAGTGGAGTATTATTGTTTCTTTTTAAAAATCTTTTTAATTAATTAGTTAACTAATTAATTTAATTTTTGGCTGCATTGGGTCTTTGTTGCTCCACGCGGGCTTTCTCTAGTTGCGGCGAGCAGGGGCTACTCTTGGTTGCAGTGCGTGGGCTTCTCATTGCGGTGGCTTCTCTTGTTGTGGAGCACGGGCTCTAGGTGCGCGGGCTTCAGTAGTTGTGGCTCGCGGGCTCTAGAGCGCAAGCTAAGTAGTTGTGGCACACGGGCTTATTTGCTTCACAGCATATGGGATCTTCCCAGACCAGGGCTTGAACCTGTGTCCCCTGCATTGGCAGGCGGATTCTTAACCACTGTGCCACCAGGGATGTCCTATTGTTTCTTTTAATTTTTCTTTCTTCTTTTTTTTAAACTTTGGGTGTGGTAATGAGAAAACTCTGAAATCCATGCAGTGGCTGGTCTTGGGACTAACCTCAACTAACTAGATGGGTTGGATAATTTAAATAGTTAAGAAAGCACTCATACCCATAACAGCGCTTCACAAACCTAGCAAATCAAAAATTTTGAATGTAGAACATTCATTTCAGATTGTTACCATTTACAGATAGGAAACTGGAGGTCCAGTGAGGGAGAGTCCCTGTCCAATGTCACATAAGCAGTTATCAAAAGATCCTGAGAACTCCAGTGTTCTTCTAATCATTTCAGTCTTTTTTCCTGTGGTGAAGAAGGAGATGGAGAAAACATCATTTGGGCTTATTGTGTTCTGTTTGTTTTTGATCTTTGCAGCATTCGTTTAATTCTAAGAGAAGAAACATACTGCTCAAAAATATGGAACGCGTCACGAATTTTCGTGTCATCCTTGTGCGGGAGCCATGCTAGTCTTCTCTGTATCTTTCCAATTTTAGAATATGTGCTGTCGAAGCAAACACTGGGCTATTGTTTTACTAAACCAAAAGTATCCAGTGCTTATCATGTCAGGCTGTCCCACGTGACATTGGGATGCCCTGTTTTCAACGTTTTGTGTTTCTCCTTCACTTTCTGTTACTTCAAAAGGGGGGAAAAGTCACCTTTCCCTTTCCTAATCTCTCCCTCATTTATTGTTTCATGACATTGTGTTTAGATGAAGACTTTAATTAAAGTTTCGTATTTAGTTCTCTGACAGTCATTTGGGCTATTAATTTTGAAAGGAAGGAGGAAGAGAGGCAGGATGTTTTTATTTTTAGACCACGTTATCTAACTTAGTGATACTAAGCTTTGTTTAATCACCAAGAGTCAGAACACGGAGCTGTCTCTACTCCCTCCTCCATCCTTTTCTCCAAACCCTGCATTGCTGAGTTAGCTAGCCAGAATCGGGGACTGTAACGGGCTGTGGATCATGTATATCTTCACTGCATGAAACTCTTTGATGTCTGATGCTGTTGTAGATATACTCATTAGTACAAAGTCCTGGCCAGCTAGCGAGGTACCTGTCACAGATTAACTGAAAACATTGAAGTAGCAGCTCAGCCTTGTTATGGGTCAAATACAGTTTTGTAAAAGAATTTGGAATCTAATCCAATGAGTTTAAAATGTTGCTTTATGGAAGCATAGCTCAAGATCATTTCTCTCTCCCCCTTGCAGCCAAGGCTGCAGTTGGCTACCTGGTAAGAAAGGACTTGTGATATGGCCAGGGATGTATTCTTCAACCACAATTTGGTACCATTAAGATGGACCCTTTGTCACAGGAACCCCATTTAGTACGAGAGGTCTGAATATCTGAAGTTTGAGAACTGTCTACTATATGTCAACTCTTTTGTGTGGAAGAAGCTCTTTACATGTTAGGGAAATAGATGTCTGATCTTACTTGATCATATAATAATTCTCTCATGTCACATAGCTATATGAAGTCATTATAAATATTGTTTTTTTTCTTTACTTCACGTTTTTGTGAAATGTGGATACAAGGTACTTCTGTGCATCTGGAAATAGCAATTAGTTCTTCTAGGAACATGACTTTATTCATAGAACATCATTTACTCACTGCTGTTTTTGCCCTTACAGATTAGGTTTCTGATTGTAAAGTCCCCAAGTTTGCCTTGTTTTCCTCTATCTCAGCCGGCCACTTGATTGTTGACCTACAGGGTTATATATTCCAGAGGAATTTTAGCCATCTGTTCTTTCCTCATTATCTCTAAATAATCTTTTCATTTTTTTTTTTTTTCTGTGTTTCCTCCACTGTGTAATCAGTCTTCGGTTTC
Organism: Eschrichtius robustus; assembly: GCF_028021215.1. Taxonomy (NCBI): domain Eukaryota; kingdom Metazoa; phylum Chordata; class Mammalia; order Artiodactyla; family Eschrichtiidae; genus Eschrichtius; species Eschrichtius robustus. The sequence continues at coordinate 116,091,243 of NC_090845.1, read as the reverse complement.
TTAAATTTATGGTTTTTGTTGCTGTTGCTGTCTAATCCAGATTTGCAACCCTGCTTAGGTTTTCAATGTTTTTATTTCTGTGCCTTCAGTTCTCACCACAGGATCAAGTTTTACTGCTAGACGTAATGAGAAGTTAAACTCATGCTTTTTCCTGTCTTTCTTGATACTGTTTTCTTAAAAGTCAGTAAACGATTCCATTTGGTCTACGACCTTTTGTTTTGTAAATAATCTCCACCCTTTGGACTTAACCATGTTGTCTAGAGTTGGAGTAAATTATTTTTCCAATATTATTCCTGATGAGCTTGTATAATATGGCTTAGTGTCATGTCAAACTCTGTTACTTACTGAAGTAAATGTGACAATACGATCCATCGGTTTTTGCGGCTGTTGCTTGGTCATAGGCATGTCAATGTATGCTTTCAATTGGACTTTTTTTTTCTATTGTAAATGGACATATTTTTTGTTGTTGTTGAAATTCAGATCTTTATTTACCCGCTGGGAATTTGTAGAAAAGAGATTAGCCTTTTGCTCCTACACGCGTTCTTGTGGGTAGACAGTGGACAGTGAAGGCAGTTTCCGCACTGAAAACCATCCAACAGCTTGAAAACATAGAGTCCACAGTGATATGTGTTAAATATGACAAATTTCCTGAACTAAGTAAGAGATATCCTATGTGTCAGCCATGATTTGCCAGCTAACTAGATAGTACTAAGGTTCTAATTTCTGTCTCTAGGATGCAGAAGTGCAAACAGAAAACCTTTTTCTCTGTGACTTTAAACTCTTAACCCATCTTTTATATGTGTCTAGGTACATTGAGTAGGCAGCATTATAGTATCAATCATCTCTTATTCCATTCCAAATACATTTTGGAGACTATATTTTTAAGATGACATTGTTTTAAGATCACATTGTCATAGTGCCTTAAAATTGTTGTTCATCCTATTTATGAAAAAATAGTAACCCTGAAGTAACCGTTTGAGAAGGTTGAATATGTTTAAGAACTCTGTGTGGTTTTAAAACGTTTGCTAAATACCTATCCCAGAAGTTGTTTTTCTGTTGTTAATGTTTATAGTTATCACATACTTTATTCAACGAACTTAAATTTTTTCCAACTTTTGTAAAAACATAATCTCTAGAGTTTTTTTGTTTGTTTGTTTGTTTGTTTTTCCATTTCCTGGTTATTTCGCTTTTTCTATTAGCCGGGAAAGCATTCTATATAGAAACAAATTCAATCTTAACTTACTTCCAAGTAACTGAAAAAAAATTTTTAACTGTCCATTTTTATTCTGCTAGTACCCCACTAGAGGAAGGATTTTGTCCAGCTTTAGTGAGATTTAATTGACATATAACATTGTGTAAGTTTAAGGTGTACAACGTGATGATTTGATACAAGTATATATTGGGAAATGACCACAATAAGGTTAGTTAACACCTCTATCACCTCACATAATTGCTCTTTTTGTGGTAAGAACATTTTAAGACTTACACTCTTAAGCAACTGTCAAGTATATAATACAGTTTTGTTCACTATAGTCACGATGCTGTATCTTAGATTGCCATAACGTATTCACCTTATAACTGGAAGTTTGTACCCTTTGACCACATCTCTCCATTTTCCCCACCCCCAATCCCTGGTAACCTCCATTCTACTCTGTTTCTATGAGTTTAGCTTTTTTAGGCTCCTCATATCAGTGAAATTGTACAATATTTGTCTTTCTGTGTCTGGCCTTCAAGGTACATGCATATTGCCAAAAAAGGCAGGATTTCCTTCTTTCTCATGGCTGAATAATATTCCATTGTATATATTTTGGAATATTGTCTTATTTTTCTTAGAGGCCTTAGAGGTAGTCTTGATAAATGCCTTTTTCTTGGGTGAACAACAGATGTAACCATGGAAATGCTTGATGTGTGAAGCATGGTATCAGCAAGTGGCATAAACATAGAAAATGCTGACTTGTAATAACAGCTCTAACCAAGGCTCCTTGTGTGGCCTTGAGGAAGTCATGAGAATCCTACCTACCTCTGTTTCTCTTCATACAAGAGCAAGCAGCAGTACTCAATTTGCAGGACTATTGCTTGTGGTTTACTACAAGGATTTTGTGAATGTCAGGGGTCATTTAATGCTGAAAGTCCTGTTAAATCCATTAAGAGTTCTATCTATATACATTCAATTCCCCAGAGAAATGATTCATTCAACAAACATTTATTGAAAACTATTACTTGTTAGGCACAGGGCTGAGTACGGCACAGAATGCAAAGTTATGGAAGATATGGTCCCTGCCTGACCTTTTAGTATGAAGCTGCTTGTGTTATGTGCCGTAAGCCAGGTACAAACGAACCACTAAAAGAGTCCAAGGGGGGAGGGAGGGCTGGGATTACATCCAGCTGTGGTGGTTAAAGAAGTAGTCATGGGAGAGGTACCGTGTGAGATATTCTTGGAAGGAGAGACAGGAAGACATTCCAGGCAGAAAGGATAACCTAAGCAAAGACAGAGGGGAAAAAACTGTAGTGTGGATTTGGGGAGTCGAGTGTTAAGTCAGCCTGGCTGAAGCATAGAGCTTGTGTTGGTAGAGGAGTAGCCTTAAAGGGAAGTGAGGAGCTTGAACTTGATTTTGTAGCTCTGAGGAATCTGACAATTTTGAGTAGAGAAATGGCATCATCAGCCATTTCATCATAGGGGGACCTCTCAGAAAGCTGCTATTGAAGCTTAGAAAGCTTCATATTGAAGGTATGAAATGATAAGAATTTGAATTAGGAGGTGGCAGTGGGAAGGAGAAGCCAGTGATGCAGTTGAGATGCTCAAGTCAACATGGTTAAGTAAGAGGGGGGTTGGTTGAAATACTACTTCCACCTACTGCTATTTTGTTCACCTTAATATCCAATTTCATTGAATTTGAAATGAAGATTTGTCATACATTTTTTTGGTTTCACATTAGACGGTGTCTTGTTCACCACCACAGCTTTTGTGCCTAGCACACATAGTACATATTGGGAGCTTGAAAAGTGTTCACTGAATGAAACATGAGCTTGTTGAACCGCTTTGGCAGAGGGAGAACCAATATGGGCTCCCCTGCAAGGTGCCTAGTCGTCTCTCCACCTGCATCTGTACTTCTACTCCCAGTTCAGTTTTTACCTAAATATGAATGAAAATTGTATACACCCATGTGCCAACTTTCCTCACTCAACCACATTTTAACCTAGATTTCATGGCCTACAGATTGCTGATTTTTGTGAATTTAATTCTGTCCCTTAGCATTATAGAAATGTCCATTGGCCAAACGCCTTGGATACTCTCCAAATTTAGCATTTTGAGTGTTTTTACCCTCTATGTGGATTTTTAAAAAATTTACTGAATGGCCACTGTTACATATTATTTTAAAGTAACTAGTGTGATAATCTAGTAATATTCAAGCATCATTTTTTGCCTTAAAATGTTTGAAATTGAATTTTACAGCAAGTGGCTAGCTTGCAAATAAAGGTATTCTTGGAAGCATGATAAGCACTAATAAGGTCATTCTGAGTCAAGTACCAGGTCATAATCTGCAGAAAAGGGTTTTGTGTAAAAGGTGACTGCCTAATCCAATAAAAATATATATTTAAAGTTTAATCAGTAACGATTGCTTCGAATGTACAGTGATATTTAAAAAGTCTGAAGAGTTTGAGCATAGAAAGGCAAAGAAAAATTCTTAAAGAGAGAGCCTGTGCATTGACATTTTAAAATAAACTTACCTAGCAATCTGCTTTTTAAAAGAAATGGGAAAATAAGAAATGGGAAACTAATTTCAAGATGGAATGTTAAAAAAGGGTTTCTAGGCTTATGAGCTGTACCTTGGTATTTGTGCAGTCAGCTCAATCTCTTATACCTTCTCCATCTTCATCTCCATTTGGCATAGTGATTTCTGTTTTTCAGGACAGACATCCTGAGGCCTTGGGTGCAATCCTTAGTAATCGAGATGTGATTCAGGTTTGGGCAACTGACTCTACTTCAAAAATAAGAAAAGTACCTGGACCATTTTAGAAAAATGTTTCAACACAGAAGGAAACTTAAAATGGTTTTAAGTATTTAAGCAGCATTCAGCTGATGTCATTAATAGTTTACAATAATATCCATAATTGTGACTTGCATATTTTAATAGGCAACTGACAGCTAAGACAAAACCAAGACCCTCTTTCACTCTTCCCAAATTCTCAAGGCCTCACTCCGGTGGCACATGACATTTATTCCATCTACGAAATATTACTGATAAAATGTATTTAATCATATTTCACTATTCCTCCCCCAAATCTCCTATTCTTCCACTAGAGAAACACTTAAGGAAAAAAATGACATTACTTCCATGCCGGAGATTGTAGAGAAAAAAGAAGAAATTCGGAGACACCTATTTGAGAAAAGCTTTTCATTCTGAAATACTTCAGCTCCAATAATAATGTATTTGAAGCAAAACCAGAATGAAAGTGTAATGAATAAAATAACATACTAATGAAGGGGGGGGTGGTGATAGAGAAAGTGAGACTCTGCCAGAGAGAGAGTTATTTGTGCCATTTTTATCACACATTATAAACTCCTTGGCTTTCCTTGAAGCAAAAATGAAGAGCTGTGATTAATTATGGCTCAGAGACGTCTCATTCTCCCCATCAAATTTCTCCTCCTCCTCAATAGCACCTCTAGACCCCTAGTTTAGTCACCTTTGATTTCTACCCCACTGTTTTCCTTTGATTTTTGTCCCATAATGTCAAGTGCTAGAGCCCCTCTCAGCAACACTCCTCAGGTCTCTGCAGTTGCAGAAGAGATAAGATAGGCAAACGCCTTGTGGGCAGGTTCCCTGTGCTATTCATTGTCTTCCATAGTATCCAGCAGTCTTTTTTACAGAGAGGTGCTTATTAACCAGTGTACTTTCTTTTATCAAGCAATAAGAACAATGCAGTTCAATACATTTTCCTCTTTACAATGGTTGCCAGAAAGCTCAGAGCTCCATTTAGGGCCCAGCTGAAGCGATGAACCTTATCGAGATTTTTGAAGTTTTTGATGTAATTATCACCACCTTCCCCATTATATCACTCTTACTCTTTAGGCCCATGACAATGGTGTTTTTGGAAGTGTGTCTTTCTTGTAAGTTGTTTCCAAGCCCTTTTGGAAGAATGTAGTTGTATAACTAGTGAGAGGGCAAGGGAAGGGGCTAATTCTATCTCTGAATTTCTTATTTACAGCTTATTAAGCTATTTGAGTGTTTTTCATTTAGACGTGTCAATGTATTGCAAGCATTATGGTATTGCAAACTGGGGGCTTCAGATTTAAATAGGCTGCCAGTGATACTCAGAAGTAAACCGAGTACTGCTGAGACTATTCTTAATCGGAAAGGAAAGGATAACAAATACTTGGAACTCCTTAGCCAGGTATTTATTTTCTTCACAATGAAAAGGACAAAGTGTTGTATGGGATGTCCTGTTTCCTTACTGCATCACTGCAGGGTACAACGGATGAACTTTGTATTTGGTGCTTGCTTTGAGGTTTGGGAGTCTATCAATACTTCACCTTTTGGTTATCCATGTTGAAATGCTGTGGTCAACATTGGGTTGTTTGCTTATTTGATGTGAAAAGTATTTCCCTCCTTTGAGCTTGTCTTTTATCCAGATGTCTTTTTTGGGGGTGAGGAGAAGAGGTAGTACTTTCAAATGAGTGTGGTTTCTGCAGTGAGTAAAGGTATTAATTTATTGGAGAGCCGAGGAGAGTTTACTAGAAAATCCTTTATCTGCTTAAATTTGGGTACGTAGCAAACATTTTGAAAAACACTCTGGGGAGATTTGTAGAGCAAATGTAGGCAACATGTAATACGGAGCTCTTATATACTTACCTTTATAACTAATAGCACTACTTTGTAAACAGAAAATGAATGTGTTTCCTAGGAGTAGTAGAATAGAATCTTGAGAGGTCCAATCCTTTTTTTGTGCGACCTGGACTGGCCTTCTTTTATACGACTGCTAACATCATTACTGAGGTCAGAGATGTGGAATTAAGTTATCAAAATCCCGTCGATATGACCTTTTAGAAACTGATTATCAGCGACATAAGAAAATGCTTAGTAAATAGCTAAATCTATTGTTCGATAAGACAGCGTTCCCACAGTGTTGGGAAAGTGTTGTTGGCTGACTAGCAGCACCAGCTTCACCTGGGAACTTGTTAGAAATGTAAATTCTTGGGCCCCACCCAGAACTGCTGAGTCAGAAACTTTGAAGGTGGATCTGACAGTCTGTGTTTTAAAAAGCCCTCCTGGTGATTCTGATGAACACTCAAGTTTGAGGACCACTGGTTTAGAGAAAACCCTAACAGTCCAAGAGAGTATCAACTAAAGATAATGTTTCTCAGTTTCAGAATTCTCAGCACTCTGTATTACTCCCTCAATGCTTTTTCCTTTTTTTCCACTTTTGTTCAAATGGTGTCATTCTTGGCTTATTGTTTATACTCAGATCTGGTGGAAAGAAAATGACATCTGTTCTGGAAGACTTATATATCTTTGGGAAACTTATTATATTTCTCTCCCTAGGGAGCACCACAGTGCTTATTAGCTGAGATAAGGCTCTGAGACGTACTGCACGAAAAGAGCAGTTTACTTCTGTTACAACTCAACATTTCTCAAAATTCTTTTGCCACAGAACCCTATTTTTGTGGAGCACATAGAAACTTCCCATGGCACATCTCATCACAGGTAGCTGGGCAAGAATAACATTGGTGTGTAAATGTATGAAACCAAGAAGAAAAAGATTATTTTAATCATTTGTCTCTTGTAGCCCTTTGGAAGGACTAGTGACTTTTTTATACCCCAAAAGGTCTATTGTAGGTGTCGCTAGCTGCCACAAGTGGACTTTCAAAGTTTTATATGCAGCAAGTGTGGGGACAAAAAGGGCTTATATATGTATATAACATATATAATATATATTTATTATTAGTTCTTTACAATAGAAATATATATTCAGTATAATAAGAATATTCAATATATAAGTATATATGTTCCAACGTGTTTCACATTTATATGAGTCAATCTTGGCTTCTAAGCAGTTGCGCCTGTTGAGATGAAAAATAAGAAAAATGAAAAACTTCAAATATTTAGAAACAGTTTTATAATGAGATTCATTTTTATTATTTTACCAACGTATATAAATAATAGTCAAAATCCCTTTGCTATAATTAATTACTTGTTAGTATTTTAAGCACCATTAACATCTTCTCTTATAGCCTAAAGCTTGTTTTACTTTATCCTCCTAACTTACCAGGAAAAAAATGACTTGCTTGATTTCTTTATATCCTTTTAATATGTGTTATAAATAAAATATAACAGCAGTTTTGGCAAAATTAAAATATAAAAAGTACCAACCGAAAAACGTGACGCTTCCAACTTTTTCATATGATAGAGATTACTTTGAATGTTTTATTCATTATGATTCTAAAGTGAATTTTCATTATGTGAGATCTTAAAGTAAGCTTGTGATGGTAGAGAAGTGCCTCTTGACTAGATAAACTGGTCTTCTAAGTAGGCACTGGCTTATTGCCAGTTGTAAAGGGAGCAATAATTCCTTTCTCTTTTCAGTTATTTGCAAGGATAAGATTAAAGCTTGGATCTGCTTCTTTATCCTCTGCTCTTTCACCTACTGTTACCACTGAGCTGTGGGAGCAGCAACTGTAACAATATCTGGTTCTAAGAAGAGAAGCGTCCTTGGTTTTCTAACATTGTATATAAATTCCCTCTCTAGGCACATGATAATCTTATTACTCACAAAATCAAGGATGCCTCATATAATAATGCATTATCTTCTGTGGGGAGGTAAAATGGTAAAACATACTTTGTAATCTATTGAAGTTTTTATACTTAATTCACAGCAACAATTTTAGTTCTAACTAACTAATAAAGAAAATAAATATTTTTTTTACTGATTTTACTTCCAAAGCATACTAAATTTCTCTTTTTCCCTTTATTCTTTCAAAGTACTTATGAAGTATGTAGGGGCAGGAATTATTCCTAGAAAAACTGATTAACAGAATTGGAAAATAATTTAGCCATGATCTAAAGGTAATTAGAATCCAGGACACTTAAATCCCAGTTTAGCCCTCTTCCTAATAAAGTACTGCATTCGGGCTTCCCTGGTGGCGCAGTGGTGGAGAATCTGCCTGCCAATGCAGGGGACACGGGTTCGAGCCCTGGTCTGGGAAGATCCCACATGCCACGGAGCAACTGGGCCCGTGAGCCACAATTACTGAGCCTGCGCGTCTGGAGCCTGTGCTCCGCAACAAGAGAGGCCGCGATGGAGAGAGGCCCGCGCACCGCGATGAAGAGTGGTCCCCACTTGCCGCAACTAGAGAAAGCCCTCGCACAGAAACGAAGACTCAACACAGTCATAAATAAATAAATAAATAAATAAAAGAACGTGAATTTCTTTAAAAAAAAGTACTGCATTCATATTTAGTAAAATACTGCATTCATATTAAAAATTTAGATTTATTCCTGCTTTGTCTCGGAATAAGTGTGTTAGAAGTCAAGAGTATGAACTGCCTGCAACCTGATTCCAAACAGCTGATTCATTTCAACATTGGATTTATTTATCATTATTATTTTCCCCATCAAATTGTCTTTAAAAGTATAAGTACCCTTTTGGATTCTACACGTTCAATTGTCTAGTCACTTATATGAGATCTAGGTTCCCTACTACATCATCAGCAAATACCTAGAATATTTTGTCTTTTAAAAGCTGTGGAAAAACCTGAATGCTAAGTTAGAGTGAATAGAATTGTTATGTTTACATCATGTTTATATGTTTACCTGATACATTTACATGTTGATTTGCATTTGAAGTCTTTCGTCTTATTTTGTGAATAATGTTTACTTAACCAAAAATAAATTGACAATATAGAAAAGAAAATAAATAAACATAACTCTTGCTCACAGGCAGAGTTGAAGCATTGAAAAAGTCAAATCCTAGTTCCCAGGCCCACAAATCATCACCCCATGTTGCACCATCTCAAAGTTTATACATTCTCTGATCATTTAAGTCAAATCCCCACTAAAACTGAGCTTTTGGTGGCGTAGTCTTCTGTGAAGTGGTATGTGTGGTGTGTGTGAATTCTTATTTGTCTGTGTTCTGTGTGGAATGAAATGCTTCAGAAGAGCACTTTGTACTTCTTTGTGATAAGGTTGATCTTTTGTCATTGTTTGGGATTTTCTCTGCTTTGTCATAGTGTTGAACCTACAGCACCCAGACATTTATGGTCTGAGTAAACCTGCTTCTAAATGGCACTGCCGTGGTGGTTTTTTTTTTTTTTTTTTTAAGATTCTTCTTTTAGAGTGGTAATAATAATAGTCACAAAAGGCACACAACCAACCCTTTCATTGAGCCCCACTTCCATCTGTTCTGTATGTCCATGGGGTTTTGCAGGACTGTTACTTTTGTCAGGCCATGGTCATTTGTGCTTAAGCTCTCATAACCCGACTCCTGATTCCAGGGCACTGCTTCTCCCAGACCAACTGGCAAAATTCTATCATGCAGACATTTGCTAAAAAGCTGTGCTAAGAGATGAGATATATGTACTAATTGTTCCGCTTTGGTTAGGATGAAAGACTTCATAATCCGTTTAAAGCACTTTGAACAGTGCCCAGCACATGGTAAATACACAGTAAAGTTATTCAGGTGGATGTGGTGTAAAAAACATTGGACACTCGGTTATCTTGTCTTATTCGTTTTCAAGTCACCTAAGATCCCCAGGTACTTAACAAAACAGCCCACTTGGCATACATTTATCTATTAAATAGTTTCTGGACATACCTAACGGCTAGTTGGTATGCAATCTTTATTATAATCTTAGAAGGAAAATAGTGACCCAACAATTAGAAATATTTGAACGAGCTCATTCCTCAGTTTAGTACACCATGGTGTTGTGAGGCATTAGTGTACTGGTTAGGAATGTGAGCTGCAGACTCAGACCACCTGGGTTCAAATCACAGCTCTGCGACATTTGTTCTGTTACCTTGAGCGTGTTTCTTCACCTCTCTGTGCCTCAGTTCTTCAGTAAACCACTGACTTCCTAGGGTTATATTGTGAAGACTATATGAGGTAATGCGTGTAAAGCACTTTGACCAGTGTCTGGCACATGGTAAATATACTTACTATAAAGTCAGTTGTTATTATTATTCAGGTGGTCATGGTGTGAAAAAAAATGCAAACCTGACCACAGCGTTCAATAAATCCCTCAAATGAGTTGTGTCATTATGACTACTTTCATGATATTAATGGAAAATATAATTTTACAAGGGCCTCAACGTGGTCTCTAAATGTGTGTCAACAATCATCACATGCCAAGTTACATGAGCTAAACCTGTAGATACAATTATTCTGTAGCCCACTCATAAATGGTCAGAATTAGTTCACATCTGAAGGGTCATTTGACCTTATATACTAGAGTCTGTAAAACATGAAACAAAACAAAACCAGTTAAATGCTCCAGTTATCTTTAGTAGAAAAATAACTGTGAAATATTGGCACACTGATGTTTTACATGGCCTAGTTTATTTCGCTGTATCACTTGATCAAATATTTTTCTAGAACGGAATTTGATTTACTTTGTATAAGAGACACATAAACTGGGCTCTTTTTTTTTTTTTCAGAAAGACATGTTTTCTGAAGTTTTCTAATTTTATTCTGATTTTCAGGGAAGGCACAATGAAGCTAGGGATTTGTTTTATTTTTCCTATTTTTTCCCCTCACCAGAATAAGGATTCCACTAATTAAAAGGCAGTGACTAGACCTTAGAAACCTTGTTGTGCTTAATATAGAGGGTTTATGGTTTTAAGAAACACTGCATCCTTACAAGTGCACTGTTCGCCCACCAACTCTTCTAGCTGCTTAAACTGACTTGCGGAGAACAATTAATAGATTTTTAAAACTAATTAACTTTCACTGTCCTTTGCTTTACTTTGTTTTAGATTTGGAGATAGGCATTCTTTGGCAGGGGTCATATTTCAACTTCTTCTCTGTAGAGATATGAGACATTTATGGTTGAGGGATTGATTTATTTTAAAACGTAAAACTTCCATTTATCATTTTATCTTCTTTAAACAACCCCATTTCTAGTTACATTGTTTGTGGATGGCCTTGTTTAGTTCTTTAAATACCAGGAACAGTTTCATCATCATCAAATATTAACTGCTCACTGAAAGCAGAAGGTGAGTTTAACAAGGTTGCTATATTTACTAAGTAAGACTGAGAGAGGATCATTTTTAAACATATTTTTTAAAAAGTAGTCTCGGTAGTTTCATCTAGAACATTGTCGGTTCTGTTCACATCTCTGAAATACATTTTGGATGAAACTTAATATATTTGGTAGATATTCAGGCCAGGCTAAATAGATCTTTATTTTTAAAAGAGAAAGAATTTATATCAATAAATTGCTTGCTTTTATGTCAGAACAAAAACAAACAGCAACTTGGCCTAATAAAGAATCACTTGGCTAAAAGAAAAAAACCCACTTTATTTAAATACACAGTGCATTTGGAGTTTGGAGTTTTCTTTGGAGATTTGTCTGATACTCTAAAATGCCTACAGTTTTAATAACAAGTTAGCATAATGGTTTCAGTAAGGCTTCTGGTGATAAAAATATATTTATCATTAACAAAATGTAGAGCTAGTCCATGCCTCAAAGCATTTTAATGCAGTCCATGTCACCAAGTAAACCTTTCTGCTTGGAAATTGCGTATTTGGTATTAGTTTGGTAGTTGGGTAGGATTGTGAGAAAAATGCTTAAAGTGGATACATTTGGCTCTGGCGTTTGAAACATGATTTCTACTTAGGAATTTAGCAAGACCCGGTAAACAACCATTTGGTATCATGCTTTTAAGTTTCTTTATCTGAAAGAAAACTTATGTCTAGCAAAAAAAAAAAAAAAAAAGGACTGATTTTTATCTCTGTGCCTCTAATTTCAAAAATGCAGAGGTAAATCAATAACTGTATCTGCCCTTTATATAACCTCTGGGTGGAGGGATACATGGCTGGCTCTAGAGATAATTATTTAATTTATTCTTAGCAGCATACTGAGCCGTTGCAAAGGTAAATTGTTTACATCTGAACAATAATCAGTGCCTTTCTCACCTTTGACTCCCCTTAAGTTTGCAAGATATTTGTCTACATTTAATTCTTCTTTGAAACGTTCTTTTTACTTGGAGACAGGAAATTTAACTTTGCCAAGTGGAAACCGCAAGGTTTAAGTTTAGTACACAACTAAGACCCTTAGGAATTGGAGGGATTGCCAAATACATTCCTACTTCCCAAGTTTTAGTGCCGTTAAAACTCACTTGAGACCCTTAAGTCATGGAAAACCTAAGGTAACTGGCATGGTTTCAAGGGATAGAAGTCACAGTGTAGGAAAGCCAGTTAGGCAGAGAAGGCTTGAAGTTGTGATTTCAGAAGTTACCTGACTGAAGCATTCAAACAAAAGAAGAAAGCCCCGGCAGCCATTTGGAAAGCTCTGGCAGAACTTACAACTTTGGCAAGGAGCGCTGGGAAGCTGCCTGTGGGATCTTTCTTTGTAGCCATCATAGGAAAAATCTACATCTTGTTAGCTGTGCGGAGATCAAGTATGGGCAGGAATGTTCAATGTCATTTCAACGGACAATCCAGTTCCTTGGAGTTCACTGTGTGCCATGGGGCTTGCTTTGAGCTTTAGTAGGAGGGAGTTGAATTAAGTCAGTATTTTCATAAGGATTCTCTAACGAGATATGTTAAAAGGTATCTTATGGAGAAAAAAAAAAAGAGGCATGGTTTCTGCGATTGAACTGTGTTTCAGTTAACAAAAGTCAGCAGGTTTCTTTACTCTAGGACACGTGAGAGGGAACCTTTACTATGCTCCGGTGGGCTGTTAATCTCCAAGAGGGGAACAGAGTGTGCCATTCCTTACAAGCGTTTCACCAGGAAGCTCAGTTTCTGAGGCTCCTGTCTTGGGAATAGCGGTCTGTGGTACACAGACTGAAGGATCTCTAGGAGCCTTTCCAGCTTTACTATTTAATGTTTCTATGACATGTTGTCTATAACATATAAGCTTCCCCAGTGAAGTACAATTTCATTCTCTCTGACCTTACTAATTCTGACTCTTTGATAATTCCAACAAAGGAGACTGCAATCTTAATAAAAAATAAATTCAGGATTGTGTCTAGTAACTGATTCCTAAATGTTCACCATTGCCACTTTTGTGATATACCTGTTCTGTCATGTGGGGCTGTTATGCATTGCCATTTTTGCTGAATATATTATTTTGTTCATTAGAATTAACCATGCCCCTCTACATCTCCCTCTCTTTTAATATGAGTAATCAAGGGTTGACTGAAAAAGACATCTACGCAAATAATGGCTATTCATGCCATTTTTTGCAGGTTTTGAATATGTATCTGCATCGATCTTATGTGTGCATGTAGAAACATAATACTTAAGCAGATGTTTTCCTGGGCTTTAATGGATGACTTTTGCTTGAATTTGAGTATGCCACCGACAGGACTGAAGAAATTAAAGTTAACCTGCCCTCCTCTCCCTCCCCCCACTAACAAAAACCTTAAAAACATGAAAGCCTCATCTTCCTGTAATAATTCATATGTTCAAAGAATGTATATAAATTTAGAGTCAGGAGTTCGGCATGGTGGTCACTCACCACGCCCTCCCCCGATCCCAGTTTAGAGGAGGAGCTCCAGCAGACAGCCATCAAAGTTATTTGAATATTCTGTTGCGCCACACACGATGGTTGGGAAAGCGGACGGGCTGACTGCGTAGGGAGCCGTGCGAAGCTTTTGGTGGGAGGAGCCAGGGAATAAAAAATTGCTTTCTCGGACAGTCAACTTCCTTAAATTCCTTGCAGCTGGTCAGGTAAGTTGGCGCTGAGAGTGTCTTCTGCTTTGCTCCGGGCAGCTGAAGGCCTAGTAGAGCCTGGGCTGATTCCGTAGAGGGGGCTGCTTCTGACCTTAAGGTAAAGGGAGGAAAAATGGGTTTTTGAGGATTTGACTTTATTTAGCTCAACTCACAAGGATGGAGAATAGATAGGGAGAGGGTTGCCAGATAATATTTTGTATGGGGCATACTTATCCTAAAAAATTAGTCCTTGTTCATTTGAAATTCAAACTTGATTGGGAGTCCTGTGTTTTCATTTGATAAATCTGGCAACCCTAGATAGGATCCCAGGCAGAAGCCCTAGCTGGGAAGAAAGGGTGCAAGCAGCCGGCATCCTTTTTGTCCTGGTTCCAAATCGCTGTGCTTAGTGACTGGATGGGGTGCCCGGAAGAGGAAGCCGCGGGAACCCTGAGAGCCAGAGGTTTGACTGCCTAAGGGCCAAGGGAGAGACCCCTTTATGTTGTTTCGTAACAAAGCCTATGTAGTAGGTAGCTTCTTGAAGTTGCATGATTTTGTGTATTTGATTTCTTGGAGTAACAAATTCAATGCCATTCTTTTTTTCTTTCCTCTTTTTCTGTATTTTAATGACATTTTACGTTGGCAGCCGTCAGCTACTTTGAAGACAGCTTCCGTGAATCCTTAGCATCGGAAACGCCTTCTGACTTTTGGTAACTCGGCACCAGTGTGCTTCAGTTGTCTTTGGGTTTTAATTTGATTCTGGTTGGCTGTTTTGTAAACAGAGATCATACATTCCTGAGGAGCATATTATTGAACAGATACCCAGTTAATATTTTTCTCAAGCAGTTGAAGGTATTTGATTAGACCAGAGGGGAAAAATTGGGGGGTGGGCAGGAAGCAGATCCGGGATTACTGGGGAGACAGGCTTGGTTTCACTATGACCAGCAACTATGATTTTTGGTGTTATTTGCTCTTTAAAAAAATGTCAAGCTAATGATTATTTGAAAATAAATGTTTAATGTGAATGCAGCTGAACATGGGTCTTAAAGCACAGCGGGAACATTTTTCTTGTAAGAAGTCAGCATATGCAATAGAGATGCACAAGAAAGCTCCACCCGATGTGATTATCCTGAAGCCTTGTATCCCACCTTTGTCTCAGTAGCTTCAGGGAATTTGACTTGCAGCTGGTTAGAGAAATGCAGGGTGGGGACGGAGCAGTTGGAGAAGGCAGTTTATTCTAAGCTGACCCTAGAAATGCAGTGCTCCCCTTGTGCAGGCCCAGGTGTTGATTAAATATGAATCTGCTGCAGGTTCCTTTATTCAGCTCTGTGGGCCCCTATATCCTGGGGGTTCTTGTGACCACAGACCCCTGGGAATTAGACCAGGGTTTGTGTCTGTGCCTCATGGCTTCCTAACATTTCTGATTCAGTTATACTGAATTACCAGGATTTTTCAGCCATGATGGTCACACACACCCCAGAGTATGTATTCATAGATAAAAAATTGTTACGAATTAGCTATTTTCTGGAGCTGAATAGAATAACGGTTCACTTGCAACGGAAAACCAGGCACAGCCTCAGTCATGTGTTGCCTCTTGTTCTCTTCTTGGAGGAAGAAGAAAGAACTTAGGAAAGGAAATGGCAAGAGAAGCAATTAGGCCTCTAAGGCCGACTTAGTGTGATGCCCTATAAAATTATTCTCACAAAGTTTATTCATTCATTCAGCAAACTTTTATGGAGTGGTCACTCTTCACCAGGCACAGAAACAGCCCTGGAGGTTCAAAGATGAGGAAGATATAGTCCTGCCTTTAGACAAACTCAAAGTGGAATGGGGAGATAGGCATGCAAACTATGTATCAATGTACACAGTGATAAGTGCTACGATAGAAGGGAGTACAAGATGCGGCTGGAGACACGAACGAGGGAGAGGGAAGTGGGGGTGGGGTGGGGAGAGGGGTTCAGGAAGATCTTTACAGAGAAAGAGTCATTTGAACTGAAAATCCATATTGGGTAGTGAGAGTCTGCAAACTTGGCTTCTGTCCTTACTGAGCTGCTTGTTAATTAGGACAAGCCACCTCATCAATTTGGCCTTCACTTTTCTCTGTAAGATAAAGGTGAGCCGATGTTCCTTACAATCCGGTTCAGCCCTAAATGTTCCCATTCTGGTAATCAGGTTATCTTATTGGGCTGTTGCAGAGAACAATGGTGTGATTGTTGAGCCTATTCCTCCCTTCATCTTTTGGAGGTCACCATTTGAAAGATTTCTTTTTTTTTTTTTAAGTATTTATTTATTTATTTATGGCTGTGTTGGGTCTTCGTTTCTGTGTGAGGGCTTTCTCTAGTTGCAGCAAGCGGGGGCCACTCTTCATCGCGGTGCGCGGGCCTCTCACTATCGCGGCCTCTCTTGTTGCGGAGCACAGATTCCAGATGCGCAGGCTCAGTAGTTGTGGCTCACGGGCCCAGTTGCTCTGCGGCATGTGGGATCTTCCCAGACCAGGGCTCGAACCCGTGTCCCCTGCATTGGCAGGCAGATTCTCAACCACTGCGCCACCAGGGAAGC
The DNA here is from genome assembly GCF_028021215.1 of Eschrichtius robustus. Classification (NCBI taxonomy): domain Eukaryota; kingdom Metazoa; phylum Chordata; class Mammalia; order Artiodactyla; family Eschrichtiidae; genus Eschrichtius; species Eschrichtius robustus. The sequence goes on along the minus strand of NC_090845.1, from coordinate 116,074,815 downwards.
CCTGAAAGATTTCTTGAGGCAGATAGGCGAGAAAATTCTTCTGCCCTCCTTCCAGCTTCTTACCTATTCAGACTTGGTGTCTGGTTTGCACCGAAGTCATTGCCCTGTATATGTGTATGTGGCATGTCAAGAAAGCAGAGTTCATGAGTTTGGGATTAGCAGATGCAAACTATATGTAGGATGGATAAACAACGAGGTCCTACTGTACAGCACAGGGCACTATATTCAATATCCTGTGGTAAACCATAATGGAAAAGAGTATGAAAAAGAATGTATACATATGTATAACTGAGTCGCTTTGCTGTACAGCAGAAATTAACACGACAGTGTAAATCAACTATACTTCAATAAAATAAATTTTAAAAAAAGGAAAGCAGAGTTCAGCAGAGATGCAGTGCCGACTGCAGTGGGGGGAGTGCTTGGCTGGCTCGTTAATTTTGCCTTCAGTAAACTCAGGAAATGGTTTAATAAAGACTTTTTTAAAAAGATTTTTTGTCTGCATCCCAAATTTAAATTAAAAGTTTTATGCAAGATTTTAAGGATGCTTTTTGTGCATATATATCAATATTCATAGATGGTACAATACTGGAGGATATCCATTTTTATAAAGACAGAACTCTAAGAGGAAGAAAGTGGGAAATTTGCCATTAGTATACTGATATCTGACTAATACTCAGTTTATGTTCATGTTGCCTCACTTTTAGCCATTTCAGATTGTTCCTAGCCCTCAATAGGTGCGTGATGGTTGTAGGAACCAGGCAACCTACTACATGTCATTTGTAATTCTAAAATTACTGTTACTTCCTCTGAGAAGCCATGTCTATGCATATGTAAGTATGTTTCAGTGGGGCAGTATAATCAAGAGGATTTTTCATTTAACACAGGATCATTAAAATGAAATAATTTTTTTCATAGAAATCAAATCATCTATTCATTGCCTTTATTTAACATTTAACTTTTAACTCTTGATAGTCTAGCAGAGCAGTGAGATGTCTTAGAAAAGGTAATCCAGTTACCACTGTATTTGAGAGCTTTTTCCCCCCCATAATTCCTAATGTATTTGAAGAAGCAAGTCATTCTGCAAACAACTGTTCCTGTTAATATACTGGTGACTGACAAAGGGTAATTTTCAGCTTCCTGGGGTCCTTTTCTTATTCTGATGGATGGTAGAGCTTTCCCTCATGAACATAAAAAAGTACACTTCACAGGGGTTTTCTACCACCAAGTGCCTGGGAAGTCTTGTCTCTGACAGACTCTCACTCTCATAACTCCCAAGACTTAGGTGGGATTTGAATCTCTACAATGCTACTTTTCTCTTTCAGTCAAGTACTCTTTGTACTCATTTGTGAAAAGCCTGAAGGTAGGAAAAAGGAAATAGATTGAATTTTGGAGGTTTTATGAATGCTCTGCAACTTTTTCCTTTGTCTGTCATCAACTTTTTGATGCCGACGTATTTCAGAAATTTCATTGGTCATTTATTCCCCTGCTGCTTTTTGGGTGCTTTTTCAAAGAGAGTAGATGGGAAAGGGGAGCGGGAAGATTCATAGATATAGTAGTGCTTATTTCAGCAGAGAATCACTTTCCCATTGAATCACTTTGCTATTTTCTTGACTCCGTATGACAGTGAAAAACCCAACGAGAATGATGTGTTTTTTAAGGCCAAAGGAAATGGAAAAGGAGTGAAATTGAGGCGAGCCTAAATGAGCTTGCACTCTAATCTCTTCAATGCTTTAGTTTTGTGTGTCTGTGGAGGGGAGGGAGAGAGGTTTACACGTCTTGACCAGCCTTAGCTGCTGTTTTTAGGATAGAGCCAGCTCTACCAGTGGATGGCAGTTTTCACAGGTACGACATTTAGAGTCGTTTATGACATGGTCTCCTACTTTGCACTGAGCACATGGCACCTCTGAACCTGTGGGTCTAGAAGGAGGGCTTGGACACCATTGACTTGGCTTGGGAAACACAATGGGTGATTTTTTTCAGCCCAGGATGGTGTCTGGGCTGTTATAGACCTGATATGATAGGGAGTCTTGTGGCCCATTCAGGGTGCTTAGCTGGCCTCAGGAAAACATTGGAACCTTTCTACTCCATAGTCGCTGGTTTTCCAAAGGACAAAAACAATAAGTGATTACATACTGCGCTGGGCAGATCCCTCCTCAACCTCCACCCCATCCCATTCCTACGTGCTTACCAAAGCCTTAATCCCCTACAAGGACTGAAAGCAAATGTTAGCGAACGTCAAGAACAAAGTTTGCCACCCTCTCCCCAACTCCAATTAAAGTTTTTTGGCCTATAATTAAGTTTGGGCCTCTTGAAGAATGAATACAGGGGAGATTTGTTATCACCAAGTGTTGTGCATATAAATATATTATCCTGAGTCCTAAAGTCATTTTGAAAAAACTTGAGGGGCTTGGCTTTCTTTTGAAATATTGTGTTCCACAGATAACATTGATGTTAAATTATTTGTTCTCATCTATTGTTTGGATAGAAAATGCAGGGTTTTTTTGTTTTTCTTTATAAGCTTTCTTTAACGTAAGAAGCAGTCTCTGGTAAGGTAGTGTTGCTGTGCGTTTACATTGTTATAGAATTAAATTATGGATTCTGTCATTCAAAAGAGAATGCTTTATAAATCAAGTAAAATCTCATAACTAAGACGAATAAGTTTTTTAAAATCTTATGCTGCCTCATATTCCATACTTTAGTTTTATAGCCTAACTTGATGTAATTTTTAAAGTGTAATTTTTTTTCTATTTGTGTACCATTTTTGATTTGTAAAAATGTCATTAGTTTCCCAAGAAAAAGCTTAAGAAAAGTTATTATATATAAAGGACAGTAACATAACAGCACAAAGGCAGGTAGCAATTCTTTATCTGTAGATTGGCGGGAAATGTGCCAAATACACCACGTTCTCTCACTCCCTTCCATTCTCCTCTCCTCTCTGATTACATTCAGCGTAAATGACATTAAAACTCTAAACTGTAACAAATGGCAAAAATCCTAAGATATTCCTTTTCATTTTTTTTTTTTTTAAACTGATCTATTGTTTGGAATTCCTGAATGTAAGAGAGAGTCCTCATCTAATTTGGGGGGCGCAGGGAGTGGGTTGCAAATTGTGTTCTGTTTAAATGTTTATGGCTGTGTTTGCCACTTGTCTGGGAAAGCTATCAAGGTGGGTTTGCGATCCTAAGGCAATCCTGCTCAGCAGGTGCCTGGTTTCTCTTTTCAGGGCTGCTATGCAACTGTCCCAAAGCCTGGGAATTGGAGCAATGGTCCTAACTGCTAGTAGGCAGCAAGAGGAAAGATAGTCTAAGGAGAAGGAAGGTCAGGAGTAAGTTGTTTAGACCTGGTTAGGGGGCAGGATTTCCAAATGCAGCTGCAGTTAGTGATAAAAAGACCTGAAATTCAGAAGAGGGGTCAGAGGTAGAGATAGAGATTTAAGATCTGAGCAATTGCAGTGAGAGATGAAATTTTACCAGCACTTCATTTCTCCAGGGGAAAGAGATTAAGGAGGAGAGCGAGCAGAGGATTTAGGACTGTACCTTGGGGAAATCTTTAATGTTAGGGTGTGGGAGGAAAAGAGAAACCCCAGAAGTATAAACTACCATGCTTGGCTCTGGAAGCCGCCAAGTGTCACTACTTCCCCTGAGCTGTTAATTCTGAGCCAGATAATCCCAGTTATACTGGGTGGAGGGTGGAGAATCTGGGAACTAAAATCCTTGTGACTATCTTTGCTTTGATGCAGGTTGTAGTAGGTGTAAAAAGAAGCTTATGTTTTCTCTTAGGGGGGACATTACTGGGGGAAACCCTCCATTACCGCAATTTTTAGCGCATATAAGGATGTCCTTATAGTCCTTATATGTGCTAAAATTATGTAGCTGTTTCCTAGGCTACTTAATGAGTTCAGGAAGACTGGGTTCATACCACCCTCAACTCCTACTACCAGTAAATTCTTCCTTTTCCAGGATTTCCAGAGAAATATAAAGGCACGTTGAAACTAAGGTATTATTTGATTTTATAAATAATTTGATTAAAAATTTGATCAAATTGGAGAAACAACAGGACAAGCCTGACGGAAAACAATAGTGACTTCCTTGATTTCTCAAGCTATGTTTTACGTTATACTCAGCTTCCTGCCAGGGGAGGTAAAATAAAAGAGCCACCTCATCCCACTGATGTGATATTTAAAAGAGCAGTTGCAGTGCATCTGGTTTTGCTTTATAGGTAACTCTCTAAAATTTTGAAGGACACACCTTGATTCTCAGTGAAATTATAGGAATGCTTTGATAACAAGATAACTAAATATGGAGAAGTGATTATATAATCCGTTAAGGCATCATAAATAGGGAAAATTCGTAGCATGTGTTGAAAACACTTGATGAACTAACTGACTTTCTCCTGGGAATTCGGGTGGCCTAGCAACTTGCGCTCTTGGGTTCAAAAAGAAGTTGCCTTTTTTTCCCACCCCTCCCTCCAGTAAGCTCATGCGCTATAAAGGATCTTAGCAACTGTGGGAAAAAGAATGGCTTGCAGTTGTGCTTATCTTAAAAGGATTATGGCGGACCTAGTAATCCAAATGAGAGAATCATTAGCTGCTTTGCCCAGTGCTCGAGAGTTAAACAAACACAACAGGTCACATTTGAGAATGTGATAAATACCTGTTCAGTGATATCCTTTGCTACCACATAGTAAACACCATAATTATCAGCCATATCAGCATTTAGGTGATACCAAAACGCATGTTTGGTTCCACAGGACTGACATATGATCCTTTCTGGAAGTGCTTAAACCATCCATAAAACATTCGAATACCGGACACTCCCAAGTACGCTTTGGTCTCAATTATCCAAGTGATCCAGGGCCAGTGCCTCTGGAATCTACAGAACAGCATAGCCCCAAGGTAGAGATTTATTCTTTGATTAACAAAATATCAGTGGATTTCAGGATGTTTCTCACATTGTATGGATTCAGGAAAAAGAACTTTAGAGCCAAAATTGTCCAGAATAATGGATCTAAAAGTTTTAAGGTACATTTATGTGTATATATGTAACATTTTCCCTCAGTTTTCCTGATTGTATATGTAGATCCACACCCTAAATCATATTTAACATGCATGTCGTCTCATGTTGGGGAATTTTTATATAAATCTGTCATGTTATGATGATACACTATTCCTAATGTTTTATATATTAAACATAAGTTGATGCGTATCAGAGTAGAGCAAAGTGGCTAAGAGAATAAGTTCTGGAATCAGACTAACTGGGTTTTAGCTCTGGTTTTGTCACATGTTAGCTGTGCAAGCTTCTCTCAGTCTCAGTTTCCTCACCTGGAAGATGAAGATTATGAGAGTGTCAGTCTTAGGGGCCTTGTATGAAGACTGAATGCATTCATTCAAGTAAAGCACTTATGACAGTACATCACATATGCTAAGAGATTAATAAACTTTTCTTATTTTCTTAGCCACACCAGATTTTTAGAAATATTAATGTAAATTCATCTAATCCTTCATTTTCAGGGTCGGTGTGCTAGAGAGAACTGCAAGTACCTTCACCCTCCTCCGCATTTAAAAACGCAGCTGGAAATTAATGGACGGAACAATCTGATTCAACAAAAGACTGCTGCAGCCATGTTCGCCCAGCAGATGCAGCTTATGCTCCAAAATGCCCAAATGTCATCACATGTAAGTCACAGTGCTGCTTTTTCAAAATTGCATATGTATGTCTTTTATTTTTTAAGGATATATATCTACATTGGAATAACCTTGCAAGGCCTTTGGGAAGTTAGTCACCAAAGGATTGAGGATGCAAGCTGATAGGTTAATTGACACTACAAAGCTGCTGTGCACATGAAGGGAGCAGTCAGGTGCGTTGGATTTAAAACCTGGGTTGCAGGAACCATGAATGTAGTTTATAGAAGAATATTAATAAAGGAGCAGGGACATTTTAAGAGGAGGAAGAGGTTTGATTAGTATTACATATAACCCTTTTAATTTTAGGATATTAATTCAAACAAATTTCCTTGCTCTTTGATGGTAGTTTTGTTGTTACTTTTTAATAGACTTTTTATTTTAAAATAATTTTAGATTTAAAGAAAAGTTGCAAAGGTAGTACAGAGAGTTCCCATATTACCCCTCACCTGGTTTCTCCCACTGTTAATATCTTATATTTCCTGGTATATTTGTCAAAACTAAGGAACCGACATTTACACATTACTATTGACTAAACTCCAGACTTTATTCAGACTTCACCAGATTTTCCATTAGTGTACCCTTTCTGTTCCAGTGTCCAATCCAGGATACCACAGTGCATTTATTTGAATCCTGTCTCCCCTCTCTCCTCTGGTCTGTGACCATTTCTCAGTCTTTCCCTGTTTCCCATGACCTTGACAGTCTTGAGGAATACTGGCCGGGTAGTTGATGGGGGTTTTAACTTAATCTAGCCACAGTTTCCCTTTGCTGAAATTAATAATATTTTGGCGTCATTCTAGACCAATGTCTAGTATTTGTGTGGATCAGTGAGTTTAAATGGATCACCTAAAAAGTAATTTTGTCCTACGGAGAATTCATCTTGTCCTGATACCTTAAAATAAAAAGTTGTAGTTTGGTCTTAGAGTTTTAAGGGGGAATTGAAAACTGTCCCTGTCTACTGAGTTCTTCCAGGTCTCAAATTTAGTTCCATGGTGTCTCATTCTAATTCCAGCTGGCCTACTTCCTTTTAACCATTATCCGGATACTAATTTGAAAGGCTTATGTTTTCTTTTTTGTAACCCACTTCATTGGTGACTATATAATGAACACACTGAAAACTGAAAGATGTATATAGTATTTAGATGCAACAAAAATGTGGGAATAGGTCAATCTGCTCTCAGCAAAGTGTATCTCATTAGAAAGTTGTTTCTCAGAATTCAAGGACATCTGTATAGATAGGGCACCCCTTAATTGGTACATCTTTATAGATAATGCAAAAAACAGGTGCTTGGGGCATTGACAAGTCACTAAAATTTTGTACCATGATACTCTTTCCAGAATGTCTAGAAAATTTTAAGTAAAATAAATAGATTTCATGTTTTACGCTATTCATTTGCCAAAAACATTTGCCTTGGAGTTCAGTGCTGATTAATTACATTGATAAATTCGTTCCCAGAAGGTCACCAGTGAGCTCCCTGGAGTTCCTCTTTGATCTTTAGTAATACTTTACATGGTTGAACTCCTTCAAACTCTGTCCTTAGCTTTCAAACACTGAAGTATTTCAGTTTGTCCTTACTCCTGAAGGGATAAGGAAGAGAAAGTGTTCTAGATACTGAGAATAGTATGAACAAAGCCACAGAGAAATGAATATGCTTGGTGAGTCCAGAAAATGTGAGTAGATGGGGAATAAAGCAAGGGAGCCTTTTACCCACCATTACTACTCTTGGCCTCTTGTGGGATGTCCCAATTTCAGACTGAGCAAAGAATAGGAGCCAGATTTTATCACACACCTGAGCCCAGCATTTCGTATACAGCTGGAGCATATATTTTTTCATAGGTCAAGGGACATCAGTCAACTACCCTATTTCAGGGAATCAGAGAGCAAGGGCCTGGTGTAAAATAGGGGTAAAGACAGAAGGCAGACTATTCATCTTCCCTTCAGCCTCCAGTCAAGTATCTCCATGCCAAGTCTCAACCCTTCATGCATTATTGATTAGGGAGTGGCTTTTTAGAGTCCAATGAGAGATCCATTGAGTTTTTCAGCCTCTTGTGCTTTCTAATTTGATCCTCCATGCTTTCTCTAATAGAATACATTTCCCTTTTTTCTTCAATGAGGGTAATTTCAGGCTGCAGAATATGACTGATATGACTCACAGGAGTACAATTTATTTTATAGCATATCACAAGACCCAAGACATTGCTTAGAAGACCCCAGGGAACAATTGGAAATTGCTTTTCTACCTTGTAGATTATTTAACAATAGCTATTGTGATGTGATAAACTGATAAAAGATTGATTTCTGTAGTTACTATGTGTACAAAAAGCTGACCTCGAGATGTTTGATATGATCTTCTTTTGTGGTCTAGAGAGCTGCCTTGTGGGCGTGTTGTAATTGAGCTAGTGTGAGCAATTTTAAGTGACATTTACCAGTCTGACTTGAAAGAACTGTTCTTTATTATGGATCTTGATTTTACTATGGAAGTAACGTATAATTTTACTTCATTTCCTTGGTACCTACTCTCCCCAAACAACTCTCTATCCCTTCTAACCGCACCCACCTCCCGCCCTGATCATCTGATTCTTTTCTCCAAAATATTCAAGCTTTTGTTTACATTTCCAGTCCTGCTGTTTGTCTGGCTGCATATCAAGACCCATTTGGTATCACTGCCTTGAACCTCAGGTCTGCCCACAAAGCACACTTTGATCTGTTCCTAGGATACCAGAAGAGCACATCTGCTTTTGGAAAATTGAGTATGGTTCGCTTATTATAAGCCCCCAGATAAAGGGAATGTCAACCCAAATGTAGCTAGAGAACAGATTCTGTTCAATGTGACTGAACAATGAATAAAAGCCACACCTAGTCAATTTGGGTGGAATGCTTGCTGTAGCAGGCAAGTTTGTTCACTGTATCTAACAGGTCTGAATTGACATTTGCACGTATAAAATTCCACCTCAGAAAGCTCTTGGTAGCTTTATTGAGGAAGTTTAGCAAGTGAGGCAAAGGGTGTGACTCCCTAGTATTTTTCAGTGCAGTTTAAGAGAGATAGTTGCTGATGTTCACAGCAAAAAAATTGTACGATTAAGAACTCCCCTTGGCATAATTAAGAGGCAGACACGAGCACTGGAGAAGAATTTTAGGGCAAGCAGACACATTGGATTCCAACTCTCAAGCAAAGCTAATGTTTCAAAATTTCAGGTCTTTTCACAACTTGGAATCTTCATTACAGAAAGAAATTTCCAAGGAAGGATTCTCACTGCTGGATGTAATATATGCATGTAAAAGGTGGATATGATGTTATAAGGCTATTAAAAATATTTTTGGCTCAGACATTTTGTGTAATCTAGACCTGTCTATATCTAGTACATTCCTTTTGCTTTTCTGTTTGAATGTGGTGATTCACAAGTCCTCTGGTCTGCTGTATGCTTTTCATGACTTGCATTCCTGTGGCCAAGTCATGGTGTTCCAAACCACAGAGGCTATAAACACGGGACTTCAGTCTTTTTCTTTATCACAGATAGAATCATCTGATGTCTGCCTGGACCCTCCCCACCTTTTTGCATCATTTTTACAATTCTGTTTACCAAATATATTTCTCAGAAACAAGCTTATATGTCTGTCTGACATTAATATAGTAAGGAATGAAGGTGATGTAACACTTTAGGACCAAATGGGGAAAAATAGGAAGTTGCAGTAGATAAGAGGAAGGGAGATATACTAATTAGTGAATAATTTCAGTATTTTTAGGCTCCCGTGTTTTGAATGTTTTTCTTCTTTAATTAAATAGTACCTCTAAGATATTATGTTACTCTATGCAACTTTGGACCGGGACAGATTTAAGTGAATAGAAGTAAAATTGCAAAATATTTATTTACTTTTTAATTTTTGAAAATGTTAAATGATTTTGTAGTTAAAGATGAAAGGATAATATCCTTCCCTCACCAAGATACATTCTACATTTTGCATATTCATCCAGAGTTATAGTTTTTCTAGCTCGCATAAACTAGTTTGACTGAAGTATATATGCTATCTCCCTGTTGTCAGGGCTCTTCTATTAAAAAATTATCATTAAAAAGGTGAGCAAGACATTTTGTAGATTTAGTGGAAAAGGAAATTCTGTCCATTTTCCAGATTAGCAGTCTCATGGTCAGTACAGAAATTACAGTGAATTTTAATGAAGATTCTTCAGTGAGTTTCTCAGTTTACCTACTCATGAAACGATGAATGACGACCTTTACGTCTTTCATCTCGATGTGGTGACGTTCAGTGTTTTGTAAAGTGATTTTTGCAAAATGTTCAAGTCAGTGGACGACGGGCATTATGTAATTATAAGATTAATATGCCCTTAATATAATTATGACTGTCATTATCATGTGAAATTCCACATTGACTGAGGTTGAGCAGATCATATCACAGGAGTGTTTGGAGTGATAACCATGCTACAAGCCCAAAACTTTATCAAGATTTTACTAAGTTTTCTAAAAAATTAGAAAAGATTTTACTTTTAGATATAGCAACTGAGACCTAATATTATGTATTTGTTCCACAAATTGTTCCCAGGTGTAGGCTTACCTTGAGGTTAGTGAAGGCTCAGGGCCCCTCATTTGCGTGGTGACGTGCCAGGGCCCTGGGAGGAGGCGTAGCAGTGTGTTTACAACGTGTTGGTAAAATTTGCCAAAGATACTTGTGTATCCTTTGTTCTGAAGGCCTAAACTTGGGGCCCCACAGATCCTGGGTTCACTCCTGATTGCAATTACTTGTCCAAAATAGAGTAGTTATTCAGGTCCTTTCCCGAGGCTGTGCATGTCACACCGCTTAAAGCTCCTTTTAGAGTAAAGCAAAATAAATCACACCAGCTGGAGGTTTGCTGCCTTGCCCCAACTCGGCTTAATATACAATGTGCAATCTGTTTTTTTAAAAAGTGAAATGAAAATGCTACACTTTTGCTGTCAAACAGAGGGCGTTTGTACACGATATCTTTACGGTGCGCAGATTCTTCGATAGGAACGAATCTCGACACTCTCCCTTTATCCTCCCTCATATATTCCCAGGAGATAAATTAAAATGTAATCTCCTCTCAGCCCATTTTGTGTCCTCCTCTGGATCTGGTTAGCTCAGTTGGTGAGGGGCTGGTGCTAATGAGACCACGTGGGCCCGTTAGCTTTCCTGCTCAGGGTCACAGTCTAAGCTCCAGCAGCTACCTCAGCATGGCTTGCCGTTCATCACCAGTGAGGTGAAGGCAGGAAGTTGGGAGGATCTGTGAAAATCGTTTTCCCTGACGGAGGATAAAAAATCACAACAGCGGCGAGAAACAAAGCCAATGCTTGGCAATCTCACCTAGAGAGGATGATATTTTTTTTTTCTTATCATCACCATCTTCTTGCTCAGATCAGTAGAGTTCAGTGGTTTGTCACTGAGAGGGCCATCAGGAGACCTAGTGTGAAAAAATGTGGTTGCCCTCCCCACCTGATAATAATCTTTCCCCCAAATCATCCTAATCTGCCATAATAATCTTTATAGATGTACTAAATATTATTTGAAAACCTTCTTCGCCTAGTCTCCTCTCTTAAACCATTCTGTGGATATCAGAAACATTAGCAGTTGTCCCCTGGAACCACACATTTTATAATAAGAAGTTGCATATTTCAGTCTGTAGTATCACTAAACCGTTTTTTTTCCCCCAGAACTCTTCATTGGATACCTTTTGATACTGATGATTTAGCCACTCCAATTAAAAACTGCCATGCATACATCTGTGTGGGTGTGTGTATGTGCATGTGCACATGCATGTGTATGTGTTATACAGTAGCCTGTGCTTCTCATACTGTTTAGCATTTCAAAAGACCGTTTGGGAGTGGCCTTCGGCTTAAAGTTTTCCCCAGTAGAGACCAAAACTGATGGATTTTTCAATCTCTCTGCCACTACTTTCGATCCCTGAGTGTTTCTTTTGTTTTGTGATTTTTGATTTGGATTTTTCTAACTGGTAAACCTAAAAGTAATCAGTGGCTTAGGAATCCCTTTTGACTCAATTCACTAAATATTTCTTGAGCATCTACTCTGGGCCAGGCATTTATAAGAGTAAGAGATGGTTTAGAAGGTGAATTAGAAACAGTCTCTACCCTCTAGGAATATATGATCTAACAGTAGTGAAATGGTGGATTAATGTTTTCGTGATCCCCTTCGTTTCTGCTTTGTACCTGATCCTACGTATTTTTATAGCTTTGGGCTTTCTTTTTTCCTCCATAGAGGTATTTTTATATTAGCCATGCAAGGTTTTGTTTTAGTTTGTGTTGTTGTTTTGGTGGCGGTGGTGGTGGTGCTTTGTTGAACCTCTGATAATTATAACCCTTTGCATCCATTTATCCTGGGTTTGCACTGAGGTGTCTCTAGTCTCCAGGCTTCCTGTGGGTTCTTTGCTTTTCTCAGCTCTTGCCATTTCCCCCTCCCCCCAAACCCTTCCTTTTTTCATACCCATTGTTAAAATTGGGTAACCACTTGATTTTTTAAATACTTTTTCTTTCCTAGTGGTATACTAAAGTTAATTGAATTGTCACTGTTATTACATAGTGATTCACCAACAAATAATTTTTAGGGCAGTTCTTGTTCACGTCTCAGGAGCAAAGTTAAAATCCCCTCACCCATCTGAGGAAGAAGTCATTTACCCTTCTGCCAGATCCTTACCTCTAGGAATCAGCTGTGGATTATAATTCCTGACCTGCTCTGCAGCTTCTCCCACCACCTACAGGCAGATCCAAACCATGACTTGTTCCCTCTTTCTTGCGATACTTTACACCTTTTATACGCACAATAATCTATCGACCCTTCCCCTACCTGTCTTCCTTCAATGCTTCCCCTTATTTGGAGACTTCCATGATTAATAAGGTCAGAAAAGCCAGGTCTAGGTGAGGATAACTATTCACTTTGACCCTTGAATGTATTTGTTTTTCTTCGCTCTCTCTTGGGCCACAGTGACTTATTAACAAGTGTGATTAGTACATAAACACCACTGTCAGCTTGCATCTGTTTATAAAGTTCACTCTCAATTATTGAGGGACCAATTAACTAGTCTGGAGGTTATGTGGGCCTCCTGCAGTGTGCCTTTTGGCCACTTCAATCCCCCTAGAACAACGCTCAGAGAATGTGGAGATGACCAAGCAAAAACTGTGAAACAAAAACCATTCAGTTGTGCTCCTTGTGAACAGCTAGTAAAGTCCGATGGAAACGAAAATGATACATTTCATTGTGCTTTGGGATTACCTAAGGATAGAAATATGCATGGGGGCGCTGAAAGGGGCTTCCTTTCGTACTATATAAATGCTTGTAAATGAGTAATAAAATTAAGGTCTTATGAGTGCTAAAGTTAAGAGTGCTATTTTTCTAGTATTAAAATCAAGTCAACAAATTGTTACCAAATGTTTACCATCCTATAAAAGAAAAGGTTTAGTCGTCCACCTTTAGACATGAGTTTAGAGAGAGGAGACCTCAATTATGATGTTGACTTCAGGCCAGGATTCGCCTAAGTGACTTAAGTGCCTTGCATTCATCCAACAATAATTGTAACTGACCTTGGATATTATTCAAGTAACTACAAATAGATCCAGGCTGTGGGGAGATACAGAGGTGGATTTAGCATAATATTTAATTTTTATTTCTTTATACTAGCTTGAGGAATAACTCATTTTAAGTAATAAATCAGTGTTACTAAGATGTATATGTAAACTAGACATATTTATTTGAGGCATCATTTTTCACTGAGTTGTATTATTATTCAAAGGTGCTTCAGAATCCTTTAAGGCCAAAATGTTGTGGCTCCTAAAATTTTACCTTTACAGGAGTCCATCTATCTCCCCATTCTTAGTCACTGAGTAGTTATTGTTTTATAAACAAATAGTTAAGAACATGAATTTTACTAACTACGTAAAAGAACACTTTAGTGAATACTTTAGTATCTGTTTCTAAAGTCGAACTTCTTCAACTTATGGAATCTTGCTACAAGTATTAAATTCACACCAATAGATTTTTATATAATTAGTGCTTTACTTCAGAAATTGATGGAGTGCTTTATTTTTTGGAATCCCGTGGAATGAGGGTCAGCAAAATTTTCTCTAAAACGACTAATAAATATTTGAGGCTTTGTGGGACAAGAAACAAAGTTGAGGATATTATGTAGGTACTTCTGTAACAAGAGAGAAAACAGATATCCACACTTTTTGTTATATAGGTCTATCTATGAGTGAGTGCAGTGGAATTTATTTATGGACACTGAAACACGAATTGCATATAATTTTCATGTGTTATGAAATATTACTCATCTTGTACTTTTTTTCAACCATTTAAAAAGGTAGAGAATAACAAATGCTGGAGAGGGTGTGGAAAAAAAGGGAACCCTCCTACACTGTTGGTGGGAATGTAAATTGGTACAATCGCTATGGAGAACAGTATGGACGTTCCTCAAAAAACTACAAAATAGAGTTTCTATATGATCCATCAATCCCACTCCTGGGCATATATCCAGACAAAACTATAATTTGGCAAGATACATGCACCCCTATGTTCATAGCAGCATTATTTACGATAGCCAAGACATGGAAACAACCTAAATGTCCATCAGTGGATGAATGGATAAAGATGTGGTATATGTATACAATGGAATATTACTCAACCATAAAAAAGGATGAATTAATGCCATTTGCAGCAACATGGATGGACCTAGAGATTATCATACTGAGTGAAGTAAGTCAGAAAGAGAAAGACAAATACCATATGATATCACTTATATGTGGAATCCAAAATGTGACACAAATGAACTTATCTACAAAACAGAGACAGACTCACAGACATAGAGAACAGACTTGTGGTTGCCGGGTGGGGAGGGATGGGGGGGTTGAACTGGGAGTTTGGGACTAGCAGATGCAAACTAATACGTATAGAATGCATAAACAACGAGGTCCTATTGTATAGCACAGGGAACTATAATATCCTATGATAAACCATAATGGAAAAGAATATGAAAAAGTAGTATGTATGTATATATATATATATATATATATATATATATATATATATATACACACATATATACTGAATCACTTTGCTGTACACCAGAAACTAACACAACATTGTATATCAGCTATACTTCAAATAAAATTTAAAAAAATAAAATAAAATTAAAATGTAGAAACCACTCTTACCATTCTGGCCATACAAAAACAGGGCAGGCTGGATTTGATTCAGGAGCTGTGGTTTTCCAACCATTACCCTAGAACACGAGCTCTTAAACAGTAAGTCGTCCATAACCCCACACCAGGGGTGAGTTTCATGAGGTCCTTGAACTTCTTGAGATCACATGCAGTTTACGCACATATGAATTTGTCCGTGGACAGGGTCTACAGCTCTCATCAGACTCTCAGAGAAGTTCAGGACCCGAAAAAGATTAGGTGCCACTGTTCTAGAGGCAATTCACCAAATTTTAGAAAGCATTTCCTAAGGCCCTGATAGTTCCTAGGTACTGTGCAAGTAACTGGTAGCTCACGGGAATTCCTACCCTAGCAGCTAATACTGCAAGAGACATTGAGGGTAAATAATTGTCTAGGTCATCTTTTTATTCATATAGTCAGTTGTCACCATCATTCTTGTTGGTTTTATAAGTCTCAGAGAAAGATGAAAATCCATACCCCCTGTTCTAGGAGGAAAAGTTTTCTCATATTTTCAAATATTTAAGAAATAATTTAGGTTTGAGTGAATATCTGAAACATATTTAAGTGCCCAGACCATTCAGGCTGTAAATAGAAATCAGATTCAACCTGTTAGGTACCTTTTTCTTTAAAATTAAGATTACCCCACTAATTGGTTCATGTTAGCTCAACTGACATCAAAGGCTGCAATACAGGTATAGGAAGGATTAAAGTTGCTTATTAAAATTGAATGTGTGAACTTGCAGGCTGCCTGATATAACAGGTGGCTGTTAGAAACTCAGGAGTTTCCTCCCTGTGCCCGAGGGTTGGGAATAAAAACACCTGCTTCTTCTCAATAAACAGAGTTATAGAATGAAGTTTATACCAAGGAGGAAAATGGTTATAAAATCTACAATACTAACTTTAAAACCTAAACATGGCACAGTATAACCTTACAAACCCTAAACTTTTTCAGCAAGTCCCTTGCACTATTTATATAGACTTTTAATTTTCAGCTTGTTTTCATACAATTGGAACATATAACAAACCTAAGAGGATTAAAACATATTCTAAAGAAAGCAGAAGTTAACCAGGAAATTTCCCCCCAAAAAGGAAGGAAAAAATACAGAAGTTCAGAGCTATTATAAATAGGAAGCATTGCTTACATGTACATTATTCTTAAATATTATTAATTGATTGGTTATTTATTAGTGATTAATGATTTTTAATCTGGAAAATTCACTCACCTGCAAGTTTTCCTTTTAATTCAATAGTTTTTAAAAAATGTAGTAATGGCTCTTCTTGGTTCTGTGACAAGCAAAAGCAACAGAGCAGAAGACAAAAGCAAGGAGAATAGGATGGTAAAAATTTTATTATGAAAGCCAGAGAGGAAAAAGAAGTAAAACAAAGAGTACTATTGTGTGGTTCAAATATAGAGTTTTTACCATTCGAGATTCTTGCTAATTTTGAGACAACCATGAACCATCGAGTTGATAAAGTCTGCCTTATCTATCTCATTATATAAAATAATATCACATCAGCTAATTCCTGGATCTTCATATCTCATTCCATGAGAAGTATGACATGTCCCTATACCCTGTTACATCACAGCGCTAGTTAGGCTGGGTCAGCCCTTGGCTTTTGTCCTCAAACCTTAAAGCACCTCCCTGACTGCCCCGTCATCTTTCCTGCCACCTGGTGTCACCCCTTTCCTCTTAAAGCTCTTGGCCACCATGCCTTCTCTACTTAACCCTGGTGAGTCTTGCCAGTTTGGGGAGGAGGGGGCATGCTCTTTCTGCCCTTCCTAGTTTGCCAGTTAGCTAATGATAAACTCATCTAAGGTAGAGTGCTAATGGGGAAGTCCTTCCTTCCAAGCTGAATGTGGTTTATAACAGGGGTTTCACGGAGAAGGCTGTGCTATTGAAAGTTTCAAGTCCGACTAGGGAGTGGCGTCATGAATATAGATCGCCCCTCACTTCATACTCCATAGACTTCTATTCTACCTGCATTTAGAGCTGTTCCTATTAATGTGATTTAGCAGAAGGTGTGGGCATAGCTTGGCAGTGCAACAGATTATTTTTTTAGTGAAAGAGATAAAAAGAAAGCAAGAGAGAACAATGCTATTAGTAATACATGAGACATCACCAGTTGCATGACAATGCGCTACCTACCTTATAAAGTCACTATTAGAAATGTACTATATTTAACCATGATTTGTTATTCATTCATTAAAATGTTTACATTTATTTTTAAATTATGTCATTGATTATATCAGTCAATCGGTCATTCACTGTATATTGGGTACTATAGGGGAGACAAGAGAACTATCAAAGAAATTACGACCACATTGAGAAGAAAAGACACCCACATAGGGAACAAACTGGAAAACAGCACAGTAAAGTGATAAATTATGTGGTTACAGATAATAAAGGCAGTACATATATGAAACTCTTTGAGATCAGGACTACCTAGAGGGGTGGGATTAGGGAGGGTGGGAGGGAGGCACAAGAGGGAGGGGATATGGGGATATATGTATGTGTATAGCTGATTCACTTTGTTATACAGCAGAAACTAACACAACAATGTAAAGCAATTATATTCCAATAAAGATGTCAAAAAAAAAAAAAGAAAAAGCAAACATTTGACTAAAAGTTTTCAATAATTTCAATTTAGATTAAATGAGAATTAATAACAAAACTGTGTATCATCTAGAGTGAAGTGTTTATAACTATGCTGTGTTACCATACATTATATGTATTTGTCAGTTCAGAATTTATTTTCAATTAGCCTAAATTAGTTTTTTGTTGTCTCCATAAAGGTTGAGTATTTATGGAGATTAACATTTTTTGTGATGTTTACAATAAGATTTGAGTCAAATAAAATAACCTGTTAATAAAAAAAAAATAGAAAAGCCAGTAAGATTCCTTTGCATTTCCAAGACTTTTCTTTACAAGTTATACTCTAGTGTATGTACCTTATAATCCTTTTATCTCTTCCTGCCTAATAGGGATTCTCGTAGCATTTTTAGGGCCCCCTTTTAAACTGTGCACATCATCTGATCCCTTAGATAAAGACAAGGCTAGGCAAGTCAGATTCATTTGTAAAATAAGACCTCTAAAAAAAATGACCGTACTAATTTCATTTTAGGTAGACAGCAAGAAGTTCTTACAGCTCTCACTTTTCAGAATCTACCCCTTTCTTCCTCCCTTCTTGCTTTCTTCCTTCATTGATAGTGGGCCAAGAAGCAAGTGTTTGGTAGGGCAGTTGGGAACCATGGTAGGACCAGCAGCTTTGGAGCCAAGCAGTACTGCGAGGAAGGGGAAGGGAAGGAGGAGGGTGGGATGAAGGGGGAGAACCTGAAGTCTGTGTGCAAAGGCCATGCTTGTGTGAGGAGATGAGGCAGATTGCCCACGTATATGATATCGTTGGTGCCATGGTTTTTAGGTAAAAATGGAAGTGCTAGAGAAAACACATTTGGAACAGACTCCATCAGTGGGATTTAATTTACTTAACTCATGACTGTTATAATTATGTGGCTTGGCGTATCAGCTTACCAATAAATTTGTTACTCAAAGAGATTTGTGGTTTTAAAAGGAACTCCTCCTATATGGGAATTAGTATGAGACTAAAAATAAAGCAGAAAATACAACGGTAACTTTTGATATGACTTGAGCTTTTTGAAAGAATGCTTCCTTGTGTAATAATAGGAATAATCTATTGACCTCTAACACCTTTTTTTCTCTTTTAAACATACAGAATTCTTTTCCTGTGACTCCATCCCTGGCAGCTAATCCTGCCATGGCTTTCAATCCCTACTTACCTCATCCTGGGATGGGCCTGGTCCCTGCCGAACTTTTACCAAATGCGCCTGTGCTGATTTCTGGAAACCCGCCTCTCCCACTGCCAGGACCTCCTGGTCCAAAACCGATGCGTACAGATAAACTGGAGGTATTTGTGTAGAAATACATAAATCCCTATAGGGTAGACATTAACCTTATGCATAAACATTCTTAGAGCCCAATGTTCTGAATGCTTTAGATGAGTACATCTGAATTTGTTTTTTTAAATTTTATTTATTTATTTATTTATTTATGGCTGTGTTGGGTCTTCGTTTCTGTGCGAGGGCTTCCTCTAGTTGCAGCAAGTGGGGCCACTCTTCATCGCGGTGCGTGGGCCTCTCATTATCGCAGCCTCTCTTGTTGCGGAGCACGGGCTCCAGATGCGCAGGCTCAGTAATTGTGGCTCACGGGCCTAGTTGCTCCGCGGCATGTGGGATCTTCCCAGACCAGGGCTCGAACCCGTGTCTCCTGCACTGGCAGGCAGACTCTCAACCACTGCGCCACCAGAGAAGCCCCCATCTGAATTTTAAGCTTATGGAATATAATCTCAGAGAAATGTTAGACATTTTATTACTGCAATTTTACCCTGTTAAGAAGTGCACGGTTGTATAGTAGGTCAAACAATGTCTTAGTGTACCCAGCTGCAGACTGTGCATCTCCTCTGCTATGGCATAGAAAGTCTGGTGGGAATGCTCCTTTTAGCCAGGCTCCAGCTTTGCAGAGTGGGATTACTGTATTCGTTGATGAGTCTCTACTTGCTAGAATAATCAAAAAGTCAGCTTCATTGGCATCTCCTTAAATGCCTTGCCAAGTATTGAACTGGAATCTGTGCATGTCCTTTAGTCATGGTCCACAAGTCTGCTTGTAAAAAGCACATTGCAGGACTTCCCTGGTGGCGCAGTGGTTAAGAATCTGCCTGCCAATGCAGGGGACACGGTTCAAGCCCTGGTCCAGGAAGATCCCACGTGCCGTGGAGCAACTAAGCCTGTGCACCACAACTACTGAGCCTGCACTCTAGAGCCCACGAGCCACAACTACTGAGCCTGTGTGCCACAACTACTGAAGCCCACGCACCTAGAGCCCGTGCTCCGTAACAAGAGAAGCCACTGCAATGAGAAGCCCACGCACCGCAACGAAGAGTAGCCCCCGCTTGCCGCAACTAGAGAAAGCCCCCGCACAGCAACGAAGACCCAACGCCGCCAAAAATAAATAAATTAATTTAAAAAAAGGAAAGCACATTGCTGTGTGATAAAGACACATCTTGGAGCTTAACAAAATAACCCCCTCTTGCAAACTTAGCTAATTACACTTTAGGCTGTGTATCAAGTGGAGGATTAAAAACTGGTTTTCAACAATACTTGCATTTCAATGTAAGGAAAGCAGACAAACTTTTCCTTTGGGAAGATTGGATTTTTTCTTCCTCGGAATAGGAATTTTGTTTAGGTTTACATCTCATAGTGAATATGGCTCGACATTATCCTTCGGCTTTTAAAAGTTTTCCTAAATAGATGACAAAGGAATGTATACTGTTGCTCTTATACGTTCACTGGCAAAATAAATAAAAGCTAATCACCTTCCAAGCATCAATGTGATTTTTTTTTTCTTTAAGGTTTGCCGTGAATTTCAGCGTGGAAATTGTACCCGTGGTGAGAGCGATTGCCGCTATGCTCACCCTACAGATGTTTCCGTGATTGACGCAAGCGATAATACCGTGACCATCTGCATGGATTATATCAAAGGTCGATGCTCCCGGGAGAAATGCAAGTACTTTCATCCTCCTCCGCACTTGCAAGCCAAACTCAGGGCAGCTCATCACCAGATGAACCATTCAGCTGCCACTGCGATGGTAAGAACAGGCCAGGACTCGTCGACTGTTTGGGGATAAATGATTCATATATCCCTCAATTTATCTAATATCCTGGAACCATGATCTTGGATAGTCATGAGGGGACCTTAAAATGAATTGCCCAGGTTATAAGCTGGAAAAGAGAGAACCTATTTATTCTAGTTCACTAAAATTTTCTAAAGATAACTATTTTAAATCTTTCCTAATGATTTTAACTTACTGTGCTTTTTCTCCCATTTTTTAAGAAAGAGTAAATTATACAACTTAAACAGTAAATTATTTTGGAGTGGTTTTTATCGCCTAACTAACCTTAATATCATAAAAAGGCAGGAAGTTGCCTTTCTGCCCCGTGAGCCACCTAGATGGGCACTTTGCTGGTAACATCCTTAATGCCTTTCACAAACAGAGGACTTGGAGGATGGGGTGGAAAATAGGTTCTAATTTCCCAAAGGTTAATGATTTCAAGTCAGCAGCCAGCCAAGGCTGGGGGGAAGTTTCTACATGGTTGGAGAAGAGGCGTGGCTATTGAGTTGCCCTAGTAAGTAAATTTGGGGGAAAAGTTAGTCCTAGTTAACCATGAAAAGGTAGGAGGTAGGAAAATATTTGCATAACACTATAGTGTGATAGGTTAAAAAATAGGAATTATGATTTCTTATGCTTGTCACAGCTGTCGATTATTTTGATAGGCTGTGGGCAATTCATTTCTTTTATATAGTCTGGGCCTTTCCTCATGTAATAGGGTATAAGCCCAATAAGGGACAAAACCCTGAGGAAACCTCATTTTTCCCGGCTGTGGAAAAAAAATCATCTCCATGACCCTGAAGCCCATGACAGAGACCTTTCCTTTTCATAAGAGAGATACATTTCTTTTCAGACATCCCTATTTGTTGAGAAGGTTTTCCTCATACTAAGTTAAAATCTATCTTGTTGTAACTGGAACTTACACTTAGTTTATCGCAAAACATGTCAATCCCTATTTCATAGGAGCCTGATTCTCATGTCTTTTCTCTAAGCCAAATACCCCAAATTTGGACTTGTTCTCTTTCTCAGTACCCCTGCTCTCTCAGAACTGAACCCAATACTTTGTGAAAGAGCTGAGTACCAAAATAGAACAAACTTATTTTCTGCCTTGATCTGGACAGCAGAATTTGTTAATGAATGTTAAAAAAGACTTCACCAAATATTTTTTGTCTTAAATTCTTTTGAATGAGGGAATTTTAAGCTATGAAAATAGGAAGGTATCCAGAATATTCAATGCAGAATTGAAGCCTCCAATTGTTAGATTATTTCTGTTGGTGGCAGAGAGTTCAGAAACAACATACCCTATTGTAAAGGAGAGGAATACAGTTGGCCCCCTAAAAATAAAGGTTCTCATATGCATGGGATGTACAAGGAATGCCATGTCTGTGCCATGGTGTACCTACCTGCCCGATGCTCAGTCATGGGGCCTTCGTATGTATGTGCCTATTTCTGATGATTTTGGTGTGTTTGGTAGAATGCATATAAGTCAGCCCCAAATTTCCATGTAGAGAGTTAAACATACTATATATAGTGAGGTCTTCAACTGGTACTTTTGAACGTCAATATAGAATTCCTTTCTGAGTGACTGATCAGAGCGGCGTCTTAAAGGTAAAGTAACACTGGCCCATAGGAATTTGTTTGAGGTAAGATTAAACAGAGGAGGCTGCATGAAGAAATTTAAGCTTTCTACATTTTAAGGATTCAGAGTTGAAATGCTTTGTGAAGCAGAGATTTTTACCCTGTTCGTGTTCATGTGCACAGCTTGGGTTGACTTTACTGAAAGCAGCTTGTATGCATTTAAAAGGAAAGACTCGAAGGGGTGATATTTATTTCCCAAATGAAAATAGAGATACCATTAGGCCTTCTTATCCGTAGGAATAAGGAGGTCATGGCATGCCCCTTTTCGGCTTGTGGAAGGCTAGATACTCAGCGTAAGTGTGCCCGTCTCCTTAAGAATTTGGAGCATACCCAATCGTTGTTGCCGGGACAAGTTTTTAAAGTACTGTGCAATTTGCTGAGGAAAAAATGTAAAGTAATGTCAAATTTCTCCAATGAATCTGATCCAGGGGGAGCTTTGACTCTGTATTTTAAGCAGAGTGGGATTTTGAAAGAATTGTAGACATGGAAGGAGGATTTTAAAACGCTAAGAGCTTTCAGAATTAAACCTTACAACAAAGCAAACAATACGTATCAAAATGCACAGCAAGTCTCTATAAATGAGAGTTGCGTACATTTTGCTAACCATCTATGGTATCTGGGTGAGGTGGTGGGGGCAGATTAATTCATTTGCTTTTTCCTTACATGTTAGTTGGGAAATATACAGTTATAGGGTTTGGACCTGAAATCCTTGTATAAATTGAATTTTGGATTTTGGAGCTTTAGACTCTGATCTACTGACATCTGTTTTTTCACCTACATACCATTTATCTCCTAGATTTATATTGGAACTTTAACTGGCAAAAATTTCTTTCCTGCTATATCTGTTGCTTCTGCTAATCTCATTTTAATAGGTTGGTAGATGAGCATCCTTTAGATGTTAATTTTAAATGATTATTTGCTGTCAACAGCATCCTGTCACGTCCAGCCCACATGATGAGGTCCTTTTCAGCTTCATTAATTTGTCTAAATTAGTGAAGTTGAAAAGCTTCTTTTCCCCCCTGTATGTTTATTTTCTGTTTTGGACTGAGTATGTACTCATACAGTCAACGGCTTCATCTCTGAAGTTGGTTACCTTGCTCAATGGCGACCCTTGCAAAGGGTTCCCAGGCCAGATCTTATCTAACTGCTGCTTGCTTGGTTTGAGTATGTATTTTACTTTCCTTAATACTGTTTATTAATCCATCCTTCCCTCACAGGCCCTGCAGCCTGGTGCATTTCAACTGATACCAAAGAGATTGGCACTTGAAAAGACCAGTGGTGCCACCCCGGTCTTCAATCCCAGTGTTTTCCACTGCCAGCAGGCTCTGACTAACCTGCAACTCCCACAGCCGGCATTTATCCCTGCAGGTGAGAACGGGGCTCTGGGCACCATGAGTTGCTTGATGTTGCGAATGAATATAGGGCCCACCAGCTTCCAAAGAGCACTTATGTGAGAACGGTCAACAGGTATTGTGGTTAGAAATAAAACAAGGCAGTTATGCTCAGTCTGTTTGTATATGGAACAAACTGTTTTCCTATGATTCCTGAGAATTAATGGTTTTGAAATCAAACTAGGAAACACTGTCAACATTTTTCTTTGGAGCATTTCCTAATTTTTGCTTCTCATGTTTGATTCACTTGTTTCAGTCTCAAACTAATTCCTTGATTCTTAGGTATCACTTTCAAAGACAATGGTCTGCCCTCAAAAAAAAAAAAGTTTCCAAGCTTCAGCATTGCAAAAACAGGTAGCCCATATATCTCTGATATGCCAAAGATAGTTATAATAAAACTACCCTTACATTTATAATACAGTATAGTATATATATAAAACAGGTAGTTTTAGCCTCTAACTCTTAAACCAGTTAATATAAAATATATAGCAGTTTATCACATTTTCCTGACACTTTGTGGCATATTTTATTACCTCCTACATTCAACTATATTTAATAGCATAACAGTTTTGCACTAAATTGAAAAGACAAATTTAAGCCATAATTTTTTCAAATACATATCATAGGGGGCTTCCCTGGTGGCGCAGTGGTTAAGAATCCACCTGCTAGTGCAGGGGACACGGGTTCGAGCCCTGGTCCGGGAAGATCCCACATGCCGCTGGTTGATTCGTAGCTGAAATTATTTCCATGACCAGATATGGGCTCAAATCAGCATTCATGTAGGCCCAGAAGCAGAAGAGCTGAAGTCAAACAAATATCATATATGAGGGGAATTACTTCTCTTCCAGTGGTTCAGTACTTTAAGAACAAGCATATAGTCTCTTAGGAATAAGTTGAAAATACTAACCCCCGGGAGTACGGTAGATTTTTTTTTTTTCTGTCAGAATCATAAATGCCCCAGTTTGGAAACTGTTAAATGAAAGTTACATGCTTTAAAAATTAATTTAGAAACCTTGTTAATTATAAACATACTAAGCACATAGTATATTGTATGCCTGGACTTGAAGAAACCCATTGGTTAACTGATACATTAATCAGTTAATTAATTTTGAAAGAAGCCATAAAAATCCAGTCTTTTGTCTAGTTAACTAACCACAATAGTTCTTCATGATATCATTTAAAAACACAATTTTTAGACTTGTTGGGCTGGATTTGGCTAATTTAAAATCTAGATTTACAAGCAAAAACGTCAGAAGAATCCCTTTCCCCTTAATTAATAGCAGAAGAAAAACTTGTCAGGCTGAGAGCCCCCTCTTGATGAAAAGCCTGTTTGCCATATGTTCACAGTCAAGTCCTTGGTTGCGAGGTGGAGAAAGCAATGATAATAGATTAGTGCCCTAAGTAGAACTTATTGGCACCAGCTGCCAGATCCTGGTGCATATTTTGAAAGTTGTGTGTATAATAAATTAAAATTCTCCCTTTCATAATAAAAATCCCTTAGGATGTATTCGTCCAGAATAAATATGTAATTTAAGTGAGCTAACGCCTTTAAAGAAAAATTAATGTTCATTTTTATACCTAAGAATCCAAGAATTACTTTGATTACCTTGGGTTTGGGATCTTAAGCTGTAATTGTGAGCATGGGAGATTACTGTATATGCATGTGCTGGTTCATTAATACTGCTAAGAATATCTTTCTAGTTAGAAATTATTTCTATCAGTAAAGCTTTAATAATGAAATATCCCTTTTCTTTACTTTTCACGCTTTTCTGCATGGTGTACAGGGCCAATACTGTGCATGGTACCTGCTTCAAGTATTGGTAGGTTTTGTACAAAAATTCTCAACTTTTTACAGTCTGAAAAAAAGTGTTTTTCTGTTGTGACTGTGAAAGAGACAAGCAACTGGATGATGTGGCTGGACATTTTCTGAGTATTGAAGGTTTGATATGGCGCTGTCTGTTACATGTCTTTGTGGAATCACAACAGTCCTACACTCTCACAGTTGGTTGCCACTGTGGTCAAATACCGACCCTGCCATTTCTGTATTTTCACCCTAAAAATAGTAGCTGAAATATTTTGAAACATTTCCTTATCTAGCCAGAATGGGCAGTTTTATTCTTAGCTTTACATCTGTTACTAAGAAATTGTAAAGTATTTAAAATATTTTAAATGTATAATTTGTAAAGTACAACACAACAATTCCTCCAAAAAATAAGTTATCCATAAGATCAAAATCATTCAATACTCAGATGTTGCAAAAAAGCAAAGCTAGAGCATTCTGTAGTGTTTTGTGATGATTTCTATAGTGTTCTAGGATGAAGTGCCATCTGCACGGAAACCAGGCACTAGAGAATCATTTCAAAATGACTCTTTGGGGGTATGTGATTTCTAATAACCAGTTGCACACAGATCCTTTAATTAGCCACCTATCCAATATGGTAGCCATCTCGAAACCATTTTGTACGTCACTAACACTGAAGAAGACAAGAAAAGTGACTTGTTTCCCTCTCAGAACTCCTAGGGAGTTCACAGCTCCTATAGGCTCCATGGGCACCAGGAACAGACCAGGAGAAAATAGCTCTGTTCCATACAGGGAGGAATTATCCCACCTCACCCCACCATCTCATATCAATCCGGTTCCTTTTATCCTTTTTGAGAGTTCGCAGCAGCTTGACCTCCATCCCATTGGTCAACCAAAGTGGATGCAGAGCCCAAAAGGGACTAACAGGTTTATCAAGATAAAACAAAAAAGTCAAAATGACAACTACTAACAGAAGCATCATATGCATATGATTAGAAGAACATACTTCTGCAAGTTCGTGAAGTGTGTCTCCGTCTTCCCATTTTGTGACTCTGCTCCCTCGTCCTTTCACCTAAGAGCTCAGTGTAGGAATGCAAACTGCATGCTTCAGTGGTGCTGCTTCCTGCACAGTTGTTGTGCCCCCAAAGGGAAAACAAGAGTGTTTTTAGAATTGGCATGTGCTACAATAAGGGATGTTGATAGGTAATGGATAACTAGAGATGAGCATGAGAGATAACTACAGAGTTTCTGTTAATCACCATTTGGGGTACACTTGTGGTTTCTGTGACATTGCATGTGTTGATTTTCCTCTGTCCAGGCCATTCACTTTCTCTGCAGACTTCCAGAAAATCTGAATTCAGTCGATATATTATAGATGCAAATTATTACATATGCACACGTGCCATTCACACATTAATTCCTTGGCTTGCTATCCAAAATGAGCTAGAAATAAGGAAAGCATCCCAGAAGCTTTCAAAATGACATAGAAACTAGAAAAGGCAAAGAGAAATCAGCCTGAAAGAGATGTTGCAGCTGCTAGTCATCGTTGCTGTAATATTGCAGTGAAGACAAGATTTTGTCGGATATTTACTGTGAAGTACCCCTTGGAAATGTCGGCTATTTATGAAACAATAAATCAGTGGCCTACGTTGTTTCATAAGTAGCCTAAGTTTCCAAGGGGTTTGCCAGAGGTGTGCTGAAAAACCTGCGTGCATAAGTCCGCTGTATTCTTTATCTGCTCCCCTACCACATACCCACCAAGCAAACTACGATCTTTTTGTATACAGATCAGGTAAGTATATATATAGATAACCGTCCCTTTGCACCTGCAAATCCAGTGACAGCACTCATGTCTGTCATGAGTTAGCGAACCCAAACACCGATTCGCAGTTCCCTACTCCCGTTTTGAATGCACGGCCCAGTTACTTTTCTGCTTGACTAGCTGTTCGTAGCGATTTCTGCTTGACTAGCTGTCCACAGAGATAGCCTTGGTACACTCAGATTTGTCATAGGTACCCATTGCAACCCCTTCTGAAAATTTGGCCCCTGAAGTCAACTACAGTGTGATTCTGCTCAAAAACTAACTAAATGTTGAGAATGATTCCATTTTCCTTAATGGTAACTATAATTGGCTTTCCCCTTTTCTCTTTTTAAATATTTCCCCCTTCCATGCTGTGTTGCTTTGCACTGACTGTGATTGCATGTTGCACCCTGGTGTATCCATCATGATGATGTTACGTGGCTTGTTGCTGTGATACCTGCCACGCCCCATTCCATCGTTTATGTCACGGTTACGTAAATGCTCCACCCCCTCGTGTGTTGCTTCCATGATTTCCTACTGAAAGTGCCCATGATGCACGGTGCTACACCTACCACTGTGTCTGCAGCAACACCATCTGCCACCAGCGTTCCCTTCGCTGCAACAGCTGCAAGCAATCAGGTTTGGCCATTTATTTCACCTGTTCAGACCTAGCTAACTACGGTGTGTTGGTAAGGCACAGTATATGCTTTTGGGATTGGTGAGAGACATTAGTCCCTATTCTTATGTGTTTCTTTAGCCGTTGTTACGTTTAGAATTTTTCTTTCTGTGTATGTTCTAGAGGGATGTTCCTGCTTTGCTGCTCATCCTGAGATGAATCAGCAGAGTGTTCTCTTTTTTTAATTGGTTACAGATGTCACTCTTGACATCTTATATATACAGTTGTTGCTACCACACCAATCCTCAAAGGTATATACTAAATATTTTTTAAATGTTTCTTCATTGGTTGAGAGGAGAGTTTATTTTAGTTTACTACCATTTTTGGTTATTGCGTTTGAACTTTCACTTAGTACTATCATCACCTTTACCTTTAGATCTACTGGAAAGAAAGAAAACACGTTTCTTTCCAAGGCACAGATATGCTTATCATTACCCAGTGATTACATCAGAAATTCCTTCTCATACCGACATTAGATGTGCTTGTGTTGTTTTAATTTTCATTTGCTTGAGGTTTTTACAGGCAGAGTCACAAGGCAAATTATGAATTTGGGGTGAGTCTTGAAATTATAAGGAGATGCTTACAATAATTATTGTGTAACATTATGGCCATTTTGCCTTATTAAAGTGGTAACCACGCTTAAAGACTGCAAGTTCCACTGCTGTTTCAATTACAAGTATGATAAACATTTAGGACACAGAGCATTAATCCATTGGGGAAACAAACCACATTCTAACCTGTGCTTTTTGCAAAATTAACTATTATTGGATATGGTTAGTATGTCTAAATTTTTCTGTGAAATTGGTTACGGTTATTGATTACCATGTCCAAGCAGTGAACAAAATAAATGGAATTCTCTCAAGAAACTATTTTAATCTAAAATCTTTTTTACTACTATAGATACCCCCATTATCAGTAGATGAACTGAATAGCAGCATGTTTCTTTCACAGATGTAGAAGTTACCAGTAGAACAGTAAGTCTCTTTAAGTATTAATATAATATTTGTAGGTTATATCTTTTATCTACACAGTTGCATTTGCTAAAGACTTTGGTAAATATTTTCATTACTAGGCATTGCTTATAACTTAGAGCTTGATTTAAGCATTCTAAATTTTCCAAAATGAAATATGGACAGCAAATATGTGATTTTTCAATATGAAAATGACAGCTGGTATTATTGTATTTTCCCAATGAGCTTACAAATTCCCAGATGTTTTCCCATTATTAAAGGGGTATGATTGGTTAGCCAAAGGCACAGATCGATTTTGAATTTTAATCTTTTAACGTTTTTCTAGCTTTGTTTTAATTGAAATAAAGCAAAGTAATTTTGTCACAATTTGAGTAAGATGGTTATCTTAAAGACAGTAGGCAGTATGCTTTTGCTAAAGACATTAAATAGCGCTTTCACATTCTGCCACTTTATGTTGCTTCCCATGTAAGTCTAGCAGAATTGCTCCAGCTGTTTTCAATTTTGAGTGACATAATTTAGTAATTTAATCATTATTTTCATTCACATCATGGCACCTTTTTTTTTTGGTAATTTTTGTTGTTGTTTTCAGATTTTTCCCCCTTCACCTTTGATTTCCTTTGCCTGGTCCAGAGCCTGTGATAGCAACACACTTAATTTGAGCAATTGTTCACTTGGAGCGTGTGACTTTTAAAGTCACTCAAGACTCTGAGGCATCTTAATTAATAATTATAGGGAGTTGTTATTAAACAAATACACTGATTCTGAGTTGCATCCATTAGTCATTGAAAGCTTGAAGTTCTCACACCGGCAGTGTTTCACCTGGTTGAAGAAGGCAACGGTTCTGTTCTCTTGATGGATTAGTTCCCCAGAACCTGGCTAGCATTTCTCTCCTGCTCAGGACACACAGGCCCAGAAGACTAACTGTTCTGGACAGAGCATATAGATAACTGTACATTAGATAACAGGTCCCTTCAATCATAAGGAGTGTTTTAAAAAAAGACATCTTTGAGTACACGGAATAACTGAAGTAGCTGTATATTGTAATAGTTTTCAGGGGTATCATTTGGGATAGTGGCAACTTGGGAATAGCACCGAACATGAGACTAATAGGCTTTGTAAACACTTGCCTGATTCTCATGGGCTGCTTCACATCAAGGTAAACAAAAGTGGTCAAGTATAGTTAACTTTCCAACAGAACATGTTTGGGAATAGTGATTCTTTTTTACTTGATTCCATTAGAAAATGTAGAGGTATTGGGCACATCATAATCATTGCAATATGTAACAGATGTTGAAAATTTCTCCAGAGTGCAAAAATGTAATTTTGTAAAATACTGTATACCCAGAATTCGCACTTAGGCTATTCCTGCACGGCTCCAAAACATACAGATAAAAAGTTTAAAGTTTGTTTAATATTTGCATATTTCAAAATGGAATCCAGTATGTTTTGTCAATATGTGCTTGTTGGAGGAAGTGGATGGATGGGTGGATGTTCATGGTGTAGACAGTGCCTTAAACGACGGAGTGCATCTCTGTTAACTTAGGGCAACTGTCCACACTGTCACTCAGTGAGAACCACAGACTATCAGACTGTCATGCTATGTGACTCCTTAGTGAGCATTTCCAACAGCTCAATTTTCATACATTCAGAGTGGGGAATATCTTGGCATATGGTTCACACACAGAACTGGAACAAGAACCAAGTATCCTGACCCTACTTCAATAACCCTCCAATATTTCTCACTCTTTTTTTTTCTTCCATTTCAGTTGAAATTCTGAACAACAGAGTTACGGAGTATCAGAATCTCTCCGTGAGAACCTCCATATGGCCTTTCTATATATATTCACGTATGTCCTCTTCTACCAACACAACAGTAAGCATGGTGCAGTCAATATATTAAACAAAACAAACATACCAACCAACAAATTCGAATAAAAACCAAAGCATCAAACAATCAATGGAGATGTTAAAACACCAACAGAAAACTAACAACTACCATCTATCTATCTTATTTGAATTATTAGGTAGAACACCATAACATTTTGTAATTTATCACACTATTCTTTGTGATTTTCCAATAACCATTATGCTGAGTGAATCTCTACAGTGGACTGCTGGCTTATTGTGCATTCTTGGTGGATAAATGTTCGGTCTGTTTTGAAGTGTTACCTTACCGTTTTGTTTACACAGTAGTCTATTGGTTTGATTCAGAATGTAACAAATATATCCAATACCATTTTCCCCATTATTGTATTGTATTGTATTGTGGTGTGTTGTGTTAGGTTTTTACATACTATAGTGTTTTGCTGTAATGTGTGGTGTTTGATTTTAACTAAAATGTTATTAATGGGAAACAGAAACACATGTGCTTGAAAAACATGACAGGTTAGTGTTGATATGCTCTCTCTCTCTCTTTAGAATACTTCTGTAGGTTTCTCGAGGCAGACGTTTAAAAGGCCTCACTTTTGAGTGTGTCCGAAACCTGTTCATAAACATACATGTGTATAATTTGTACCTGTAGATCTAACCTTGCATAGTACAGTCACGTTACTGGATTTTTTTGTGAGAGAGAAATAATTACCTGAAAATAACAGGGAACTTCTTAAAACATTAACCCGAATTTCACTCCTTAAGTAGATTGAAAAACTAGACTTTACCTTTAATTTCTCAGCATATATACTAAAAATTATGTAAAGTGCCCATTACATTTTTTGTGGCTCAAGGATCCTGTCTTCTAGGTTGAGTGTCTAAAACTGAGCCATTTGTCATTTTCAGCTGAAAAATTGGTTCTTGGGAGCTTAAAGGTATTCTAATGACAGGTTATAAATTAAGCAGAGAGAGCGGGGCTTGGAGCTAGCTTTTACGTATTGGAGGAAAGTGTGTAAAAACCATTGCAGTGTAACCTTTGATACAGGTGCCACTTTCTGAATGCAAATGGCTCAGGCTCTTTAGCCTACTCTTTGAATAATAAGTAAGATGCAGTCTGGAAAAGTCAGTCAGGGTGAAGGAGAATTGGTTCCAAGTGAGGCCTTTCCTCCCCAAATGGACAGTCTCTTCTGTTCATCACAGCTGGAGTCTGAGTATAGATTTGGAGAAATGGCGGGACTGGGGAGGGAGGTAGGGAGCCATTTGAAATTACTCTTCGATTTATTTAAAAGTTCTAAGAAGGATGTCCACAGTTGTCTTTAGCCTCAGTTCAGCTGAGTTTCTAGTTTTGTTAAACATTTCAGTGAAGGAGCAAGTGCCTGTGATATAATATGTTAAGTGTTGCCCTTCCCAAACTTGATTAACAGCAGAATCTCTCATATCATAATCAAGCCTCTTTTTTGTTTGTTTGGATTTCTTTGTTTTTATATGTTTTGAAAACTATAATAGAGACGAATAGAGAGGTCTGTAACACCCTTTGGATGAGACAGAGTGGCTACACTCCACAGAGCTGACCTGAATTCACGTTACTAATACTTTTGAAATAATGGTATAACCAAGTAAAATAGTAGTTAATTCCTATGGCATGTCACACACTTCTTCCACCCTACTCAGTAATTAAAGTTACTATTATTAATCACTGGTAGAACCACACGATAGTTTGCATTGATTTAGATAGATTTAATATTTTCTACTAAATATGTGTTCTCTCACTGGAAAGTATAAAATCATCAAATTTGATGTATATACCAAGTTTATTTTTCTCCTTCATGAAAATGACAAGCAAAGGGAAAATCTGATTTAGGATACCTTAAGCCGGCTAGTAGTGTTTGAATCACAGAACAGTGGAACTGGCAAAACCTTTTCACAGCCAGGGCATGTGATTCGCCCAGGGCTGCCTAACTACTTGGTAGCAGCTGGACCCAGAAATATCTCCTGACTCCTGGTTGTTCGCCTTTTTCACATTGTTTGTGCTTCAGAACCTTTGAGACTCCATCCCAAAGCAGATCATTTTGGCTCAGAATACAAAAGAGCAAAATTAACTCCTCAGTAGCTGATATCCTGTTGATCTTAATTATCAATCCAAATCATGATCATCAGTGATTTCTAAATGGTCTTGCTTGTATTGAGCCATTGTCATCTGCTAACAAACAAACAGTATTGTCTGGAGTTAGAGAGCAAGAGGTGTCTTGACTTTCAACTTTTGGTCCTTTGAACCACTTAATTTCTGTTTCCCAAAATCTTAACATTGCTAGAGAAGAAAGTAGACTATGCCTTTGTGAAATTACTTGTATTTGGAACTGAGTTTTGTAAAACCTGTGCTGGTGCCTCTCAGGAAGGGCAGATTTGATCACATGAATCCAGGAGGGATGCACCTGAGCTACTCTAGATGTATTCCTTAAAAGCGACAGAGACATTTTCAGTGTGAAATGAACTTTTTTGTCATTTGACATTTTGATACAACATACTGTCTCACTTAACTTTTTAAACTTCTGACAAAGATGTACATGGACAGTAAACCTAGAGTACAGCTGTTTGCATGTTGCCTTAAGCACTGGAAGACATGAATAATGACGTATTTTTTAGTAAGAGGTTCAGTGAGAGAGATTCAGGGTAGTGGTATTTTTGGTGCAACAATTTTTGATATTGTTGGCATTTTAAAAGTTGCTTTGTGAGTGAATTTAAAAGAAAGAAAACTCAAAGCACTAAGGTTTTGATCAGAGGTGAAAGGATTTTGACAAAAATGCAATTTTAAGATAGCACTCTTTAACTAGTTGTGCAATGACTTATTCAAGTGATCTTTATTCAAGAAAAGAAAAGAAGTCATTAGACTATAAATTTCTGGTGAAAAAGACAAGTCACAAAACTAATCGGTGACTCTAAACAACAATTTACTGGACGTATTGTATATATACAATTCTAATCACTTGTGATTCTTAGTTAACATTTTATAAGCTTTGTAATTTACAAGGGCCTCTTGTTATTTATCCAAAATTAGTGTTTTTGTCCATTCCTCTCAGCCTTTTGCAAAAATATGCAAGCGTGCTGAAACTTGGATAAAACAGGCCATGTATACAGAGAAAATAATCTAAAGGTTTTCTTTTAAGAGGGTTTTAGTAGTGTCAAATTTTTTAAAGCCCTATGTGACCACAACATAAGTATATTTTTTAAAGAGGATTAAGATTCAATTTAAATTAAATGGATTCATAAAATCCATGCAGTATTTGCTTTTGCAATTGGAGCATGATTCCTCAACTAGCTGTTGCATTTCATTGCATTTGTCTAAATTAGAGTCTTTAATTTGTAGTTAATCGTGACATGAAAAGCCATCCTCTCCCTACTCCATCAATCTTCGCCATCCATTTCTGAACACGCTGAAGCACTTTGATCTTGCCATAAGTGTTGTCCGACACCACTAGGCTGTGTTCACTAATGGGCAGCCTCGGCTCAGCAGCTCTCCAATGGGGGCAAAGCAAGTACCTCCTCCTTACCATCAGCAGGAACCAAATAAGATTAGTCTTTACAACATGAATCTCTTTTTCATGGCACGACAAGTAAGCACAGTGATGTCTGCTTAGGGACAACATTGACATCAAATTTTATTAACTAGTATGTAGGGAAGGCCTGTGTGCTACTTGGAACGTTATTTGGTCCTTCCTCCACTCCTTTGGAGAGTACATGAGGATGCTCTTAGGTAAAATGCAGCCACACATTTTCAAGTTATTTCAGTCTGTAGGGTAAGCTGTGATGCACAGAACGAATTGAAACTGGAATCTTCTTTCTTTGATCTCTTCTCCATTTCACACACGTTGAAATAGAAAAAGGGAAATGTGACTGAGGGAAATATGATTTCCCAATTCTGTTGAATAGATTTAGGAAGATAGATAGTGGCCTCATTTTTAATTTTACCAGTGCCTGTCAAAGGCAATAGAATAAACACTATGTAAAAGAGTATGACAACTTTTTTTTTTGCAAGTTTAGTTGACAGCCTAATCAAACTGTAAATATAATTACAAATAGAGGTTCTGGGCACCAGCTCACTAATTGGTGCCATGTTTTCATTTTTCTTATTAACTTTTAAAGTTTTTATTTTATTCCCTTTTCATATCTTTAAGTAACTAGTGAATTTAATTTTGAAGGAGAGTTAGAGAAGCTTTAAGATTTTACTACAGGTATCCAACCCGCCTAGATAGGTCCTCAACTGACACTGAAAAACAACAAGGTATAGAGTGTAGTTCATAACTATTCCTTACAGAACAAACTTAACTTTATATACAAATAATAATGTTTAACTAATTATATTTAGTTGTTGCTTTAGCAACAAACCTACAACATGGCTACCTTTAGACATTTCTTTGTGCGTGAAAATTTTACTTGTAAACTCTGTGTGGTTTTTGACAGATACAGCTCAAAGCTCAGAAATAGATATGGTTGATTTTTCTTTTTAATCCAAATTCCCACGTGAAAACTGAATTTGTGTCCTTGTGTGACTTTTTTGAGCAAAAAGTTTACAACATCCGGATTCTAGAATCAGGCTTTAGAGCTGATAGAATTTGTTGTGTGGATAGGGTTATTCCACAGTATTTAGACTCCAAAACACAATCGTATTTATAATATGCCCCGATCTCTTTCCATAACCTTACTTATTCAGAATCATTCTATTCAAGTAGCATAGCTGTAGCTACAAAAATTCTCTTTTACAAATCTATCCAAATGAGGGTTAAAGAATGACAAAAGCATAGATTAAATTAATTCATCTTTGTGAAACCATCCGTACAGATACTGTGGAATGACCCCATAACAGTGTTGAAGAGACATATGCTGCAGTTAACTGATGGTCTCAGTTAGGGTGCGAACGTGTGAGACACACCTTTTTTGCACTTATGTACATAGTTCATGAAAGCGATCCTTGGAGCATTTTTTTTTTAATATAAGAAGTCTGTGATAATAGTGGAAAAGTTAGTAAGAGAGAGTTATTTCTAAGGCTTTGAGAAGAAGGGTTTTTTTTTTTTTTTTTTTGCTACAAGACTTAACTAAAACATGATGTTGCTTTGCTGTTGTGGAGGCTTTCTAGTTTGCTAGGGCTCGTCACAAGACAAGACTGGTTACAGGTTAACAGGTCAACTTCAGCTAACAGCACTAAACAAAAGTTAAGGTACTTCAGCTTTTAGCAAGATTGCTAGCAGAGATCGTTTGCTTTTAAATTAATCCTCACTGTAAAAACACACACACACACACACACACACACACACACACACACGCGGCAGCAGGTTTCTGGCTGAGGTCTTCTTTTTTCAATGGTTGCAAGGAGTTGTAAATTGCAAGATGGATATTCCCATTCTGATCTAGTTAGATTTCATCTTTCACAGAAAAGGGTCAATTGAGATATATCAGTTACATCAATTAATATGTATTTAAGTGACAAATTGTTAACGTTTGCCACTATTTCCCCTTCAAGATCCAGAAGCCAAAACCAAATTGGCAACTACTGAAAGATGTAATTCAACAGTTAAGTATGGCCAGCACAGAGCATTTCATTCCCTTCAGCAAAGGAAAAAATGCTCCTGGCACAATTTTATAAATGGCTGTTTTCTGACTTACCTTTACCAGATGAGACAGTGCTTCACTGTGCCACTTCAGCCTCTTACTCTTTTAACGAAACAGAAGAGAACTAGCCGAGATCTTATGTACATCAGAGCTGTAAAAGAATATTTCAATCAGATCATCTCTGCCAATTTCAGCTCCCACATCACCTACAGATCACCATTTATCTTTTTGTTGCCTCCAGGCGATGAGACCTAGAAAAGGTCGAGGTTAGAAAGGTTTAAGGATAGATCACCATGAGGGCTTTGAGTCCTTCCCATCTTGAGGCCTGTTGTCCTTACCCTGGAGAAGGAGCCCATCTTAGGATTGAGGGAGTTGTTATTAGTATTGCTACCCATTTTGATAGTTCTCACTTACAGAGACAGGATAATAAGCCAAAGCCAGAAAGCAATCCAAGCCTTACAGTTGTCCAATAGCTCAGGGCCAGTTGGTTAGAAATTTCCTTTCCCCCCCACCCCCCCGCCTTGAGCCCATAACCACTTAGAGTCAGCCTTACAGCTAACAGCCTGACCATCTGACCGGCATTTCCATTGATAGAAAATGTAAGCATTCATTCCTTCTGTAGTTAGGAACTCCAACTTTAACCTTATCACCAACATATTTCCCCAACTTAACCCATGTTCTTGTGTTGACATTTCCTTGTGAAACTATAAGCCACACGAATATATTTTCATAAGGTCAATCGAAATATAGTAAGATTTTAAGTCAGGCAGAATCACCTATAAAAGAGTAAGAATGAACCTAGAAGCATCACAAAAGATAACCAGTTAATTGATGGCATGTGGTGCGTACTGACAGCCACTATGTCACGCTCTTTGGAGCTTAAACACAGTGCTGTCGTTTAAGTAAGTAAAATTAGAGAATGAAAGGACCTCTATTATTAAGCCCAGGAAAGGATTTAGTTTGACTGATTCAGTTTCCAGCCCCTCCACTTGTTCTTCCCTGAAAGAGAACCACCCATCAATACTCCAAAGCAGGGCTATTCCAGAGGAATTTTATCTTTAAATAGAACCCATCCTCAATTATAGCATACCTAAAAGGAAAAAAAGTATCACTGTGAAATAAGTCACAGCTATATCATTATTACTTTAATTTAAAAAGAACCAACTCTGTAACAAGACCTAAAAGTAACCCAACTTTAAGCAGTGCTCTTTTCTCCCCAAACACACAACCTAAAACATTTTTCTGTCATAGAACTGCATGATTCCAAAGCTTTATTTCGGTATACAGATGCTGTTTGTTACTGATGGAAACCAAATTAATTTGTTGCTGTGTCTTTTGTGTCTAGCAGTTGAGAGAATTACATGACCACTAATTATATCACTGGACTCTGGGATTGCCCTTTTCAAAAAAAGTTTCCTTTTATTATTGTTGTTGCTTTAATTATTAGAAAATGAACCATTTGTGACATGCCCCCAAATTACAATAATTTAAATAAGTTTTCTTAAAAAGATGCTCCAAGATATACTCTTTTAAAGGGCTAATTTTATGCATTTGTATAAGAACAATCCAGTATAATGTAGAAAATGGAAGCACATATTTTGGGCAGAAAAATGCCAATTTAAAAATACTTATCAATAAGAAAATTACTAGCCCTGTGCAGCACTTACAGATTTAAATAATGATCACTGTATTTAATAAATATAAACTGTTCCCATAATATTTTGCCTCCAGAATGCAATAGCTCATTCCCTCAACTGCTATCAGTAGGGCAGATGCTTTGATTTGTGGGGGTTTTTTTTTTTTTTCCAAGTTATAGTGCTGTACTGCTTGTTTGTGTTTAGAAGTGTGCATTATGCAATTCATTTTAGTATGCTATTTCTATGTTGTTTATTTTTTGTTCTTTCAATAAAATATATAAATTTCTTGGTTTTGTCTTTTATGAATCCATATTCACACATTACGAGTTCACCTAAAAGCTGTTTGTCTTCTAGTATATTAATGCTAATATTTAGTAATTCTAATACAAGATTTGATTTGGTTCAGTGCTATATTTCATACATAGAATAAATTTATTACTAAATATATACCTTCAGTATTTTGAATTATATAGCTAATACATCCACTGTATTAGATGTATTATTCCTATAATTTTGAAGTCATTAACGCAAGAAAGACACACTTATATTTTAGCAAAAGAACACTAAAAATTTTGTGATAACGCTTACTGGTTTCTGTTGTGCTTCAGAAATTCTGAGGCATATTCTACGATACATTATTATTATTAGTTTGTATTTTCCTATTATTCATTTCTATCCTGCATGTGGAGTGTAACATATGAAACCAGTGTCATTCATTTTATTCTTTTCAAGAGGGGCATCAATGGTCTCATAACAACGGGATGCATGACTTTTTCCATTAAAATGTTTTCTCTCACTTAAAATTGGTTTTCTCCAACAAATGGCACAGGAATGAACGGATAATTGGTTTTGTTCTTTAAAGAAAGCAAAATGTAACTTGGTAATTCTTTATTCGGTCAGATTTGTAAATACTTAAGAACACTAATCAGGAACTTCTCCATATCGCTGCTGTTCAGTAGTCAGGCTGACAGAAAAGTGAGGTGAAGAGACTTTGGATGAGAGGTTGTAACAGAGTAAAGTATTATTCACGTGTCTAGAACAGTAAAAAGGGCCAGGGAGGAGGTTGGGTCCTTGTCCAATATCAGCTGAATCATACAGAGCTACTAGCTCCCTTGCCCCTCGTGCCCTGCTTGACTATTTCTAAGTGTGGTTCCCACTGTGGCATCTCCTGATTAGCCAACCTTGAGCCCTTTGATGTGTTTGATACGTTTCTGTGACTGACTCTCATAATTCCAGCACTAAAACCAGTTCAGTATATAGACATTTACAAGAGGTCTTTGGCCTCTAAAGAATTCAGCTAATGTCCCTCTCTTTGAAGCTGCTGAATGATAGAAGGAAGAATTCAGGGCAGGCATTCGTGATGGTCATCAAAATGGAGTTTCTATTGGTCGGAAGAAAGTTGACCCAGGGGCAAAACCAGATGTCAACCAAGTTTACCTTGACACTTTTCAGCCTTTTCCCAACATCCTTTTAAGCCCCTCCTTTTCTCATCCCCCATGGGGGCCTCTGGCCTTCTAGAAGCCCCATGGTAGCAACTTATCAGGCCTGCTTCCCCAGATACATAATGGATTTTTTTCCTTCAGAACTTTCCTGGTGGGCATCTCAGGCTATGGAGAGCAGCTCATAGCTGCTAAGAGACAAATCACACTAAGGTGTTATAGACCAGAAGTGCTTAATGCACGGCCCCTCCTGGGAGTGCCTGTATTTAAAAAGGCATGACTCTCCAGTGGTCAAATATCAGACGGCCACATGCGTAGATGACGGAGAAATGCTTTACTGAAGCAAAAATCTGGGCACTTGAATCACAGCGTTTAACCAGCAACCAAATTCCCATGGAGGGGTGGTACCGTCATTCACCACATCAAGAAGGTCAAAAAAGGAAGACTCCTGTCATTTTGTTATTGTCAGGAAAGTTCTGATACAATAATGAACCTAAAATACTGACCTGATACTGAGCATCCCCAAATTCCGCAGACCTGAATCCACCCCATGGTCCACCTCTGTAGCAAAGAGCATAACAGAGTGATGGGCCTGACAAAGGGTCACATTTCTGGAGTAGCCTCATGCCTGTACTTGCTAATATCCAACATACTCTGACTGTTTACTTGACTCTTCCCTGTACTAGAAGTGCCCATTTAACTGAGCCCTCCCAGCTTTTCCTTTCAGTGCCTGGACTTGCACTTCTCCCTTCAGCAGGAGGACAGTGGGAGTCCGGGGAACAAAAGCCAAGGGCTCCACTGATAGGAAGGACAGCCACCCTGACAGAGGGGTGAGGTTTGGGAGAGGAACAGAGATTTGATTCCTGTCCTTTCAAGTAGATGCCCCATTCCAAAGTGGATGTAGAAATTGGTATGAGAAGGAAGTTCTGGTCAGCCCAGCATTTTTGTGTTTTGCACGTAAACAGAGTGCAGTGCAGAGGCAGGCAGGACACCCGGGGCAAAACAGACAGATGCAAGAAAAACCAGAGATTTTCCTGATGAGAGAGAGGGAGGTTTCACCCCATAAGTGATTCAGTGCACAGCATGCATGTCCGAGTGCAAAGAGAGAAATTGGTGAAAAATCATAGAGTAACTGGATGAATAGCAGCAAGCAGTAGCGACAGCACCTGTTAAAGCAGACAGCCTGTTCGTGAACTGGACCTGAGAATGCACAAGGAACCTGAGGCGTCTCTGCAGTCAGCCTGCTTCTAGAGACATTATGGCTACAGCAAATGATGGTTAACTCTGAAGATCAACGCAGTTCTCAAGAAGAGGGTGGGGAATAATAAGGTCGGGACTGAGACTTTGCCTTTAGCCTTCATGCCCTGAAGAGTTGGACAATTCTTTGTTGAGGAAATTGGCAGTTAAGAATCATATCTGTGTTAATTTTATATATATATATATATATATATATATATATATATAGTCAGTGGTTACTGATGTGCCTTTTGTTAACTATTTAATAAATGTGTATGTAGTTCATTCACAGTGTTTTGATTCTCAATTTCTGTTTACAAAGTCCCAGGTGACGAAAGTCATTTATGGGTTGTTATACTAGGAAAGCCTGAACTCACATGAATCAATGGTAACTATTGGGGTCTTCCAGCAGGGGTTGCCAATAAATGAGGCATTTGAGCTAACCGGCACACCTCAGTTTGGCTGGTGTACAGGACCTCACTGAATATCAAGCAAGTGTTTATCATAAACTCAGCACCAGCCAATGGCAGAGACCACTGTAATAAGCAACTCCCTTTACCTGATGGAAATCATCAGAGATAGTCTAGTTCCTGAAGACACTACTCCCCACATCCTGGAGAAATGTCCCTGTGGTAAATAAAATATACAAATCCAGATATTCATAGGGGGCTTAGGGAAAGGTCAGTCCAAGAATAATCTTTGAGTAGTAACACACTAAGAAAGCCCTTGACTAGTATTTTTCAATTATTATTGTGTCCACATGCAGTGCTATGACACTAGACCCTTCTCCCTTCCAACCCACCCTGTACGTTACTGCCGGGGTCATTTTTCTAAGGTCGAACATCATTTCCCTGACTGAAATTCTCCCATAGCTCCTCCCTGCCTGTGGAATAACGCTGACCTGCTCACACAGCACACTTGTGCTCTGGCCTTAAGCTCACCTTCTCGTTTCATCTCTCCCCTGCCTTCTGTAACCTGTACACTCCAGACAAACCAAACCTCTGTTGGGGAAATTGAAAAAATGAGATCTTCCAACGCCCAAATCCTCTCCACAAAGGTAGTCGTGAAAGAAAACATTTTTATTATTGAATAAACATTAAAGTGGAATGGGATGAACGTCAGAGGCAACCCACTAAGTGATTGCAGAGACAGAAAGGAATCTCACCCCCCTTATGCAGTCAAACAGATACAACCCATTCCATACTTGTTTTCGGGATAAACAATAACTAGTCCTCAACTAAGAGGACTTGACGGCACCTGTGGTCATTCAGAGTTCGTCCTAACTTTCTCATCCACTGGGGAGGCCGCCTGTGTTGACTTTATCTGTAGGAGAAACAAACTTATCATATCTTTATCAAAGATAGTCTCGCAAATTGGAGCAAGGTGCCCAGGGAAGTTAGGCTCCTAAACTCCCACAGGAACTGAAAGGTGGGGCTCTATCTCCCTTGATGTTTGCATTTCAAAGAGATGGCTCCCAGATCCTCGAGGAAACATTCCGGAGTTGTGAGACTATCCAGAGGCTTATTTAGCCATTATTGAGATTTACATTCATTTGAAAGGGACAGGGAAAGAAATTTGGAAAGAAATGGGAGACATCTCCTCACTTATTTTCAACAAGGAGAATTAAGCATCTCATTTTTAATCTGAATTTGCCCTTACACCGCTCACCGTTTCCCAC
Source organism: Eschrichtius robustus (assembly GCF_028021215.1). NCBI lineage: Eukaryota > Metazoa > Chordata > Mammalia > Artiodactyla > Eschrichtiidae > Eschrichtius > Eschrichtius robustus. The sequence goes on along the minus strand of NC_090845.1, from coordinate 116,032,517 downwards.
ACGCACCCCATCGGTTCCCATATCTTTGTGCTATTTTTCTCTCTATGTGGAACATCTTCCCCCCTTCTTCCTCCTCTTCTTTGCACTCATCATTCAAGGTATATATCAACTACCACCTCTTCCTTGGAGTCTCCTCTGGCCTTACTAGATACCACTGAGATGCAGCTACTACAGATAGTTCCCAACTTTCGATTTTTTGATCTTACAATGCCAGTCAGCCACGTGATCACGAGGGTGACCATCCAAAACACAACCATTCTGGACCCATAAGACTGTTCTGTTTTTCACCTTTAGCACAATATTCAAGAAATTACATGAGATATTCCACACTTTATTATAAAATAAGCTTTGTATTAGATGATTTGGCCCAACTGCAGGCTAATGTAAGCGTTCTGAACACGTTTACCGTAGACCAGGCTAAGCTTCAATGTTTGGTAAATTTGGTGTATTAAGTGCATTTTCGACTTATGATATCTTCATCTTCCAATGGGTTTATGGGGATGTAACTCATCGTAAGTTAAGGAAGATCTGTATTTATTTAGTTCTTACCAAGTAATCTCAAATCTCAGCAGCCACCTCCCCTACAGGGCTTCTAACATTATCTATGTTCCCCCTACATTAAATGGGGCCTCTCAAGGGCAATACCCCTTGTTGACCTTGCTATCCTTTATGATGTCTTGTACAGTGGCCACACAGTAAATGCACAATATATTTTTGGAAAAATAATCGACAAAGAAATTGGGGCATTTTTACTGTAAAGAAGAAAACCCCATTCAAATAAAAGGGATTTATGCAGTGATGCAGGGAAACTTCACAAATTCCAATTGCAGGAAGAACAACCGGGACTCATGTTACCGGGAAGTTATCACATAGCTTGTTTCTCCTCTCTTTGTCTCTCTGCCTCTGTCTCTGTGTGTCTATCTGTCTGTCTGTCTGTCTCTCTTCAGTCTCCTGTTTCTCTCTGCAAACCAGCTTCCTCTGCTTACTTATCAGCACTTGGGTGATTCATCAGGGTTACTCTCAGAATGGCAGTCTTATCCCAAGAGTCTCTATCAATGATAGCCTGCACCGGAAGGAAGGTTTATAAAACATAGATCACTGGGACCCATTCAAGAGTCTCTGATTCAGTAGCTAGGGGATGAGGTATGAGAATTTGAATTTCTAACAAGTTCTCAAATGATTCTGATAATCTGGGGATGCAATTTGAGAATGATGGATCTATTTGACCTTCAAGCTTGGTTCCCCACCAAACTGACTAAGTCATGGGGCCCCAATGCCTGATTTTCATGAGAGATCATTTGAATGGTGAGTCAAATGTTTATCCCTATAACATTGCAGCTGTGGACAAAGTTTGAAGTCACATGGCACATACAAAAGGTTGCCTTCTTGAGGCTGTGGGATGGGAAACTTTTCAAAGAAGGTGGATCTCTGGTATAGTCATTCCCATAAGAATTTCCACACTGAACTGGATTCTTGGTCTCTGCAGCTCAATTCTCCACAGCCAGTAGAGCCAATAAGAACATGATGACCATCTATTGGGCATCTCCAGCCAGTCATCTCAAAGTAAATCAAATCTTTACATCCAGCCCTTAAAATCATAATCTTCCCTCTTAAATATGCTGCTCCTCCACCCAATGGTCCAAGCAAGAAACCTGGGAATCACTTTTGACTCCTCCTCCCCCACCCTCTATCTTTAATCTATCAAGTCCCATCAGTTCTATCTCCTAGTTATTTTCTCTATCCCTACTATACCTGGTTGACAGCTTGCCTCCGGCTGTTTTCCTCCAATCTGTTCTTCACATGACTGTCAGAATGATCTATCTAAAACACCTTCCCAACCTTAGCTCTTGAGACAGCTGTGTTGGACCTGGGGCAGCTAAAGTCTGGTCCTGTCATCTCCAGCAGCATGCAGCTGCAAGTATACCTACCTCAGAATGCCATACAAATCTCATCATGCTATGTGTACCATGATGTAATATGAAGAAAGATTGGAAAGGTCTGATCCAAAACACAAGTTTCACTATATAACTCCTCTGCTTAAAACCCTTGAATGACTCTCCATAGCTCTCAGGATAAAGCATAAACACACCTTACAACAGCCTACAACATCCGGCATGACCAGTCCCTGTCTAGCTCTCCAGCCTCATCTCTTGCCACTGCCTACATTGGACTTGCCACTTCAACAGCAGGTAAATGCTTGGCGTTTCCAGCACATCCCCTACTGTTCTATGCCTGCAAGCCATTGCTCGTCACTTCCTTTCTGCCTGAATGTGCACCCCACCCCTTTTTGGCCTGGCTAGCATCCCTTGAGACTCTGTTTAAGTACCATATCGCCCAAGAAAACTTCCACGTCTGCTTCCCACCTCCACTAGTGTACCCCTCTTTGAAACTCTCATAATACCTTGAGCCTACAATTATCACTGGATTCACCACACTGCATTAGAATATTGTCTGCTTCTCCCACTAGCTTGTGAGTTTCTTGAGGACAGAGTCTGTGTCTTACCCATTGCTATATTTCCAGCACCTAACTTAGGGATTTAAAAAGCAGAATCATACAACTCAACAACAAAAAACCAAATAACTCAATTCAGAAATGGACAAAGGAAGGACTTGAACAGATATTTCTCCAACGAAGATATACAAATGGCCAATAAACACATGAAAAGATGCTCTGCATCATCTTAGAGAAATGCAAATCAGAACTATAATGAGCTACCACTTCATACTCACTAAGATAGCTATAATTTTTAAAATGGAAAATAACTAGTGTTGCTGAGGATGTAGAGAAATTGGAACCCTTCTGCATTGCTGGTAGCCATGTAAAATGGTATAGCCATTTTGGAAAACAGTTCAGCAGTTTCTCAAAAATTTAAACATAGAATTACCATATGAATTAGCAGTATATACCACACCTGGGTATGTACCCAAAAGACTTGAAAGCAGGGACTCAGATACTTGTACACCAGTGTTCCTAGCAGCATTATTCACAATAGCTAAAAGGTGAAAATAATCCAATTATCCATCAACCGATGAATGGATAAATAAAATGTGGTACATATGTACAATGGAATACATTCAGCCATTAAAAGGAATGAAATTCTGACACATGCTACAACATGTACGAACCTTGAGGACATTATGCTAAGTGAAATAAGCCAGACACAAAAGGCAAATATTGGATGATTCCACTTATATTAGGTCTTAGAATAGGAAAATGTATAGAGACAAAAGGTAAAATAGGGGTTACCAGGGGGTAGGGGGAGAGGGGAATAGGGAGTTATTGTTTAATGGGTAAAGGATTTCTATTAGGGATGATGGAAAAGTTCTGGATCTGGATGGTGGTGATGATTGCACAACATTGTGAATATACTTCACTGACTTGTACACTTAAAGTTGTTAAAATGGTAAATTTTATGCTATAAACATATATAACCACACTTTTTAAAAAGTAGTATCCTATGTTGAATGAAAGATCATAAAATGGCCCTTTGTCCTCTCTGATAGCTTTAGAGTTGAGATTTATCACTGATCGCTTAGGAGCATGTCATACAATTAACCTTTTTATTTTTTATTTTTTTCAATTAATCTTTTTTGTGTGTGATACTTCTCCTATGTGGAATAAAAAGAAACTGCTCAGCCTTGGATTCTGTTGCAAAGACCTTATAGACTAAGAGAGGAGAAAATAGAGTCAAGTCTCGTTTTGCAGCAAGTAATAAAAATTTAGTCAAATCAGTATAGCAGCTATGAAAATACAAAATGGATATAAGGAACTTCCCTATTTCTCCAATTTAAATTTAATCTTCTCTGAGTCCCCACCTGATGGACTGGTAAAGAATTCAAAACTCCCCCACCACCGCCCCCTACCCCAGATGCTCATTCAAGGACCTTGAGTGTTTTGCAGAGTCATAAACATTCAGAGAGAGGTATTCTGGTCTTATGTCCACACTAGTCGCCACCAATATGCTCTTTATCCAAGCTTTCATGTTTCTTTAAAAGTAAATGACTTGACTGAAAGCAGGGACTCAGATATTTGTACACCCATGTCCATCACTGGATGAATGGATAAATAAAATGTGGCACATCCGTACAATGGAATATAATTCAACCTTAGAAAGGACGGAAATCCTGATACATGCAACAACATGGATGAATTTTGAGGCCATTATGCTAAGTGAAATAAGCTAGTCACAAAAGGACAAATACTACTTATATGAGGTACCTAGAGAGATCGAAAGTAGAATGGTGACTGCCAGGGACTGGGGAGTTATTGTTTAATGGGTACAGAGTTTCAGATTTGAAAGATGAAAAAAGTTCTGGAAGTGAATGCTGGTGATGGTTTCACGATAACATGAACGAACTTAAATGCCACTGAACTGTACACTTAAAAATGGTTAAGATAGTAAATTTTTTCCAGCTTTATTGAGATATAGTTGTTGTATAACATGTGTAAGTTCAAAGTGTACAGTGTGATGATTCGATACACATATATGTAGCGAAGTGTTTACCAAAATAAGGTTAATTAACACATCCTTCACCTCACATAATTGCCATTTTGTTGTTGTTGTTGTCATGGTGAGAACATTAAAGCTCTACTATCATAGCAACTTTCAAGCATACAATAATAGTATTAACTACAGTCACTATGTTGTACTTTATGTCCCCAGAACTTATTCTTCTTATAACTGGAAGTTTGTATCCTTCGACCAACATCTCCCCATTTCCCCACCCCTCAGCCCCTGGCAACCACCATTCTACTCTCTGCTTCTATGAGTTCAATGTACTCAGATTCCATATATGTGTGAGATCATACAGTGTCTTCCTCTGTCTGGCTTATTTCACTTAGCATAATGCCCTCGAGGTCCATCCATGTTGTTGCAAATGGCAGGATTTCCTTCTTTTTTATGGCTGAATAATATTTCATTATATATGTATATATATATGTATATATATATATATGTATATATATATATATATATATCACCTTTTCTTTATTCATCTTAAGATGGCAAATTTTATGTTATGTATACTTTTCCACAATTAAAAAAAAAAGCACATGAATCCACTGCTACTTCTATTCTAAGCTTGGACACAAGAATCCCACTTGTAAGACTGGGAGCCACAGTTCTTAGGATCTGCCTCCCTCATTGTACCACCCAGTCATTTCCTTCTGAGGTTCTGCCGTATCCCCCGGAGCACTGAGAGGGTACAGGGTGCACAACAAAATAGCGGTAGCTTCCTAATTGAATGCCCTTCCTTCTGTTTGGTCTTCTAGGTCTCCCAGGAAGTTTTCCAAACCTCTCTCCCATTTTGCCTTCTCTGTCTTTTGCATCTCCAAGCCTTCACCTCTATTCTTTCTCCCTTTAGGACTATCCAGAATAATTCTTTACACAAGGCAATGCTTAAAAACAAGCAGCATCAACAAACAGGATGGGAGTCAGCTTCTCACGTGTAGCTTAAAAGCAGATCAGAACAGCCACTATGGAGAACAGTATGGAGGTTCCTTAAAAAACTAAAAAATAGAACTACCATGTGACCCAGCAATCCCACTACTGGGCATATACCCTGAGAAAACCATAATTCAAAAAGAGTCAAGTACCACAATGTTCATTGCAGCTCTATTTACAATAGCCAGGACATGGAAGCAGCCTAAATTTCTGTCGACAAATGAATGGATAAAGAAGATGTGGCATATACATACAATGGAATATTACTCAGCCATAAAAAGAAACGAAATTGAATTATTTGTAGTGAGGTGGATGGACCTAGAGTCTGTCATACAGAGTGAAGTAAATCAGAAAGAGAAAAACAAATACCGTATGCCAACACATATATATGGAATCAAAAAAAAAAAAAAGGTTCTGAAGAACCTAGGGGCAGGACAGGAATAAGACGCAGACGTAGAGAATGGACTTGAGGACACGGGGAGGGGGAAGGGTAAGCTGGGACGAAGTGAGAGAGTGGCATGGACATATATACACTACCAAACGTAAAATAGATAGCTAGTGGGAAGCAGCCGCATAGCACAGGGAGATCAGCTCGGTGCTTTGTGTCCAACTAGAGGGGTGGGATAGGGAGGGTGGGAGGGAGACGCAAGAGGGAGGAGATATGGGGATATATGTATATGTATAGCTGATTCACTTTGTTATACAGCAGAAACTAACACACCATTGTAAAGCAATTATACTCCAATAAAGATGTTTAAAAAAAAAAGCGGATCAGACAAGGAAGAATAAATATGGAAGGGAAAAATACCAATAGCCCTGAGAAAAAACCACAAGCTACTATCAGTAAATGATTCTTAGCATAAGTATAATGGGGGCAGGGGTGCATTATGAGGATATGGGTGTCTATTTGTCAGAGTTCTTCTGATTATAAATGATTGAATTCAAAATAAACTGGTTTAAAAAATGAGGGCATGTATTAGGTCAGATAGTTGAAAGGTCCATGGATGGTTTAGTTTCAGGCACAGCTGTATACTGGTGCTCAAGCTCTGTGTTTATCACTGGAAGGTCTACACTTAGATCTCACTAGATTAGCAATCCAGAAGAAGAGAGTGCATTGATCCCAATAGTTCCACTGTAATTCCAAGGGCTGGTTCACTGGCCTAGTTTTGGGCACATGATTATACCAGCTTAGATCACATGCCCATTCTTGAAGCCAGGGTATATAACAATCTAATTGGCCAAGTTAGAGTTTATGCACCTACTCTTTGAACCAGGGAATGGGACAGGGAATGGGACATCTCTGCTCAAACCTGTGGATTGAAAGAGAGAGAGCTGGTTCCTTAGAGGGAAAACAGGATGAACTAAACAAAACCTCCCATTTGGAAATGGAAAAAAAATTGATACAATATACAAAGATTACATAATCAATATCATATCAATATATGTACCATATACATGAATAGTAAGAGCTCCTTGACTTGGCAATAGAGTGAGTTCTTGTTCAAACCAGCTGTATATCTCAGATTCTGTTCTCTGAGAGTATCTCCCTTGTCCATTTTCCTACCTGGCTACTCCTGAAAGGGGCATTGGGAAGGTTTACCCTTCTGGGGACTGTACCATTTCAGCAACTCACTTCCTGTAGATGTGAGTTCAGTGACTTGGGGATTGCCTTAGGGGTTGAAAAATCATAGGCCTTTGGGTTTTTTGTTTGTTCAGTTTTTGTTTTTTGTTTGTTTGTTTTGGCCAGGCTTTGCTTTTGTCTGGCAATGTACTTCCTTAAAATTAGTAGATATATCACTTAAATTTAGTTTCCTATAAGATAAAAACCCAAAGAATAGTGTCCTACTCAAGATTAAACTTTCTTTCTTTCCTTCATAAGTCTGGAGGTAAATCATCCAGAGCTGGTATGAAGTACACAACTTCCTTTTGGCTCTCTGTTCCACTATCCCTAGGGTATGGCTGTCATCCTCATGGCCCAACATGGCTGACAGAACTCCAGCTATCATATCCACATTCCAGGCAGTAGGATGGGGAAATGTGAAGAAGGGAAAGCCTCCTCCCTTCTAGAAGATTTCTCAGAAGGCCCACAAAACACTATTGCCTATGTCTTATTAACGAGAACTTAAATGCATGGCCTTGCCTAAGTAAGAGAGGTAGGGAAATGTTGTCTAGTTTTTCATTCCAAATGGCAATATGCCCAGATAAGAACTGGGAGTCTGTTACTAAAGAAGGAGAAAATAGATGTTGGGGTAGGCAATTAAAATTCTACCTTCTACCACAATAGATTTGATTTAAATTCTCTTCCATGGGGTGGTAGTCAAAGGAAGAGTTGTCGTCAACTCACGTCCTTGAATCTTCACACTAGCCTAGAAATTTCTGTCTTAAGTTTAGCAACAGGCCCTAGGACTCTGTCGAGGTCCCCTAGTCCCTCAATTACCTTAGGGTAGCGGAGGCACAGCTAATCTTCCCCTTTCTTTTAAGAGGCATCTGAGGTATTGGCTCTCCTTTTGATAAAAGTAGGTGCTTGGGGGATACCTGGGGGATCTGAATTTTTCCAGGCCCTATTCTTATGCTCCACTGTGTTTTCTTTTCTTTCTTTCTTTTTTTTTTTATAAAGTATCTCTTTTTTATCTACTCATCTCTGCCCTCGGATTTCCCTAGCCCTAAAATAACCTTGGTTGATGAGACATCATTCATATTTAGGTCACTGTCGACAGGGTTTTCCCTTTGGTCTGGCAGAGGATTTTTTAACAGAACCTACTTGAGAAAGGCCTAGACCACTAATTGTATCTTCTAGTATGCCTGCCATTCTTTGCCACTGATTGTGCCAGCTTCAGTTTTGAGATACAGGAGCCTCTGGTTTTTTCAATCCTGTAAGGCTCCAAATTATGGGACAATCAGTCAACTTAAACTACAGTCTATAGGCAGAAAGTACTTATCTTAGAAATACTGTGTCTCTTTTTATATCTACTTGCAGAGCTCCTCAGGTCTAGTTTGAGTTAATTCCTCTCCTGTAGAACTTTGGTGAAAGCAACAGGAAGTAAGTAGTAAATGCCAACATCTTGATTTTTTCCCCTCTAATTTCTCCTAACACTGCAGCCATTCCTCTTTGCACATCTACTTCATTCTTGTTTGTTCAGAAAAACTTTCTTTGTTTCTCTGAGCTTTCTGCTGGTCCTAGCAATGCTTGGGTTAACATATCTTCAGTTTAATCAAAAGCACTAAGACTCACCAGAATCCCTGAGCCTCAAATTCAAATTCCCTAGGGAGAGAATTTTACTGATTCAGTTTGGTCAGTTGTCCACCCCTCATCAAATGAGCTACGATCAGGGGCCAAGGATCATGTACTATGAATATGGCAGACAGAACTCTCCCTTGCTGTTTTGTACTATTATTTCCAAGGTAGAGATTTGGTTGTCTGAGCAGACAACTGAAAAGGTGCCTACTACATAAATAATCGTAAATAACTGTGCTATAACATATACACCACAAGAAAGATAAGAATTAGATGTCATAGCAGTGTAAAGGAAGAAGACACTTCTTACAGTGAAGAAGCTTCATGGAAGTGATGCCGATTGGAATGATTCATCGATAAGCCAAGATAGGCCAAGGATTACCAGCAAAGAGCAGAAGCTAGAGGGGACAAAGAAGAATTATCCCCTAGAGGTTTTGGAGAAAGCATGGCCCTGACGATACCTCGATTTTAGACTTCCTGCTTCCAGAACTGTGAGAGAATAAATTTCTGTTGTGTTAAGCTCCCCAGTTTGTGGTACCTTGTTACAGCAGCCCTAGGAAACTAATATATACTCTAAAGTGACAGATGCCGTGTGCCCCAAAGCCTGACGTTAACTCTGAAGGTAACCTTCATCAATGACTCCACCATTACAAACAATGACTTCAAGTGGGGAGATCCTTGATGCTACCCACTCCACCCCTCCGGCCTCCCAGTCCCTTTAAGGATCTTTTCTTTGTAACTTATTTCTCAGCACAAAATTATATATCATGTAGTCTTTCTAATATGGCAAAAAAGACCCTGTGAAAAACTAAATTACTTTTGGTAATAATGGTTTATTGCGTAATTGGTTTCGATGTACTCCTCAGACTTGAGTATACAAGAACTATTATATTTCTTTATTTTCTTTAAATCAAATTTATTTCAACTCCACATCTCTGCACTTCCAGAATTGCAAAAAATTAAATTCCAGTCACTTCCTGGAGCTCTCTTCCCTCTTTTTTTTTATTTTTTATTTTTTATTTTTTTTTTCTCTTCCCTCTTGAGGATCACAGAAACGCTCAGGAGATTTGCGTGGCAAGTGTCAAATAGGAAGAGTATATCTAATCCTCAGGCCATCATGTTTTTTAGCCCAAGTCTGCATGGTACTGGAAAAGCAAGCAGTCGCACTTCTCCCATGCCTAGGTGAAAGCCACAGTACCTAGAGTCTAGTTAGTCTCCTAAGGTTGACCACAGATGCATCACCCCCAGGGGTTCTGCCAGGAAGGGGCCCCAGATCCTTACTACTCCCAAACTAGCAGCCGTCAGTTCTTCCCAAGGCTTGGAGAAATCAGTCCTTCTGCCTACTCTAAAGTCAACTACTTCCTTCCTCTCCTTTGAGCACAATCCTTACAATAGGCTCAGGATTCCAGGTAAACAAAAGCTAGGAAGACAGACTTTAGGCCCTGAAGCCCAACCCACTCTCTCCCCAGGAAAGAGAGAACAAAGGACCTGGAGTCCTCTTTAGAATACAGGAAAGGGAAAATAGGGGGAAAAGAAACACAGCACCTCAACAAGTTTTGCTTCACTTAAGAAGCAGGATAAAATAATACTAAGAGCTTTTGTCTTTTTGAGTATTTACTATGTGCCAACCATTGTTCTAAGGGTTAACATGTATAAACTTGTTGCAGCCTCACTATTCAGTCTGGCAGATACCGTTACTATACCAGTTTTCCAGATGGAGAAACTAAGGTACAGAGAATTGATGGCACTTACATAAGATCACATAGCTACTAAGTGGCAGGCTAGTCTTCAAACACAGACAGTTTGGCTCCTGAGTCTGCACCCCCACCTTTATGCTCTACTGCTTCTCAATGGAACTTATCATCTTATCCACAAAGGTATTTTAGATCCCAGTAATCCCTAGACTTGGATGATTATCAGCTTTCATTCAGAACCTCAGAGACTCCTTCTTCTCTACCTCCTCTACATCTATAGGACCTGTAAGACCAGGTTTCTCAATAAGCCACAAAAGGACCGATAGTCTTCACATCTATTCTATAGATGTTAGCCCTTGTCACCAGTACATTTTAATATAGGACACTATTATAAGGCAGTGTTTCAAGCCGAACAGTCTTAGATAAAGTTATCCTTAATTATGTGCAAATCTCTTGTTCAACATATCATGGCTGGAGCTAACTCTATTCCTAGGGTTAGCTGCTCTCAATGTATATGGCATAGGCTCTTGCAACTTTACGCAGAAAGAATCCTGGGGCTGATTTCTTTCAGAAAATGGCTGGGGGAGTGCTAGTCACTAGGACTGTCAAAGACTAGAGCCAAGGATCATGCTAAATAATGAACACTTAATAGCTTTGGCTGGGAGGACATGATTGCATGGACATTTAGGACATGCAACCTAAATGTCCATTGACAGAGGGATGGATAAAGAAGATGTGGTACATACATACAATGGAATATTACTCAGCCATAAAAAAGAATGAAATAATGCCATTTGCAGCAACATGGACCTAGAGATTGTCATACTGAGTGAAGTAAGTCAGACAGAGAAAGACAAATATCATATGATATCGCTTATATGTGGAATCTAAAAAAATGATACAAATGAACCTATTTACAAAACAGAAATAGAGTCATGGATGTAGAAAACAAACTTATGGTTACCTGGGGATGGGGCAGGGAGGGATATATTGGGAGACTGGGACTGACATATGTACACTACTATATATAAAATAGATAACTAATAGGGACTTACTGTATAGCACAGGGACCTCTTCTCAATACTCTGTAAAGACCTATATGGGAAAAGAATCTAAAAAAGAATGGATATATGTATATGTATAACTGATTCACTTTGCTGTACACCTGAAACTAACACAACATTGTGAATCAACTATACTCCAATAAAATTTTTTTAAAAATAGCTTTGGCTGGAGCTTAGGAAGCGTTCTAGTATCAGGTCAGGCTACCTAGCGGGTCAGGCCCTCCTTTCCACACATCTTACAGTGGTAAGATGCTGTCTTTTTCAGAAAGAACTCCCAACTTAATAATATGTTCTGTTGGTGAACAAATGCCTCCTTGCCACTGTTTCTCCTTCAAATGATGACTATGGCCTCAAGTAAGAGTTCTTATAACCAATAAATCAATAATAAAAAATACTAAAGATGAATATAAAAGATGTCTCTGAATATACCCTGGTACCAGCCAGAAGGATTCTAGGTTAGGAAAGCAGAACTTTTGCCTGAAGATATGAAGACATGATGAGACATGATCAACACATTCATAGCTTTTCCGGTACATGAGTGTGATGTACCCAAATGGGCTCCTCAGAACTGTGAGGTGCAGGACTTGAGTAATTAAGTAAGAAATATAAGCTGAGATTATATCATATATATATTATAATATATATTTATATTAATTTTAAATATTTATTTATTACATTTATATTATCAATATCATTAATATACATTATATGATATATATTATATATTATAATACATTGTATTATGATATATATTATATATAATACATTGTATTATATTATATATAACTATATATAATATCTTTTATTCTGCTTTCTTATCATTGCCCAATGATAACAGTGACATGTTAGATCTGGAATCAGAATCAAAGACAGGACAAGGTCAGAGAAGCCGATATAATGAATGTTAAACTCATGAAATGGAGCCTAAGGAGAAAACTTGCTATGTTCATTAGACAAGGAATCCAGGCAAAAAAAGTAATCACAGGTGGTTAGTCCATGATCCCATCCCTTTGCTGTTCTTTAAGATAGGAATTATAGAGATTTAAAATATATTTAGTGATATTTTTCATCTTCCTGCTTGGAATCTTTATTAAGATCGGATCATAAAGCTCATCAGATCAGTAGAAGATTTTTCAAGACATGCATCAGTGAAACTCCTCCTACATGTGATTATGTAAACTATAATGGTTGTCAGGGTGAATCAGTCTGCAAATGCCTGGGCTGGACAATCAGTCCTTCCTCTTTCTATTCTTCATATTTACCATGCTAACTCTTCTTTTGATGCTTTCATCCCTGCTAGCCTCTCCCCAACTTTTCACTTCCTTGTCTTTCAAAATCTGAATCATATATTGCCTTCAGGACTCAGGTTATTGCTCAGTGATAATCATGACATGCTAAATCTGGAGATAACCTTAGAGCTATCCAAAGCTCACTCACTTATTTTATGAATGAGTAAACTGAATCCCAGAGAAGAGACGTGACCTACCTGCTTGTCTGGAAACCTAGGTCACCTGATTTCCAACTTGGTATACTTCTTACCCCTGCACACCAGTTCCAGTTGTGTTGGTCATATCCCTTTGACCACCTCCATTTAGAAACATCTGAAAAATAGATATGGAGTCAGAGACGAAAAAATCAGCTTTATTGTTGCTAAGGCTTGATTGGAGAATGTGGCCTGGATCTGTGGCCACAAATGGGATTCTAATGGCTGTCACTTTGCCCCTCTCCCACATCAAACTGGACTGACTTGCTACCAAGACAAAGAACAAAGAAGCCTAGACTCAGTGCATTTACCACGTTGCTCATGCCATTTGCAGCCACGTGGACCTAGAGATTGTCATACTGAGTGAAGTAAGTCAGACAGAGAAAGACAAAACAGAAATAGAGTCCTGTCCACATCATCGTGGGGGAAGGCAGGTCTGAGCTACCCATATTCAATCATTTTTCCCAATTTCACCAAACATATAAGTCATTCCTCTTGGATAGAAACAGTGAGTGAGAGGTAGGAAAAAAGAGCATAAGCTCTATTCAGTATTGATGAAGGGGTGAAAGTCCCTCTTTTTATAGACCAAGTTTGGAAGGAAGACACAAGGAAGAAAATTGCTCCCTCTAACAATCTTCTATTCCCAAAGAGTCTGTAAGTGACTCAAATCTGAGGCTATGTTTTGTCAAGATACTGTAAATAAACAACTGCTATTTATAACTGCCCAACATCTTATTCCTCCTCTTTAAGTAACAAAATCCTGATTTTCCTCTGGGAAACCCCAACTCCCCTTAACTCAATCAATAGAGTTGTAGCAGAGCTCAAACCCCTACCCCATACCCCACCCAGTTCCAGAGGAGGATATATGACCCAGGACAGACCAAACAGGCACAGTATCAGATTTAGAGACGGACAGGTGACACAAATCGTGACAAAATGAGCCAAACATGGGACTTTGTTAGCGTTACTAGGAAATAAATGCCACTCTCTTTCTGCTGGGCTTGTTAAGCCTGGAGGTGCAGATAACCATCTTTGTCATCATGTGGAAAGAGTCTGCCTGATAATGATGTAAGCATAGGGAAAGGCAGAGCTGAGATGTGGGCAATGAAAGATAGAGAAACATGGGGAACATCTGGATGACATCATTGAGCCCCCAAACCCAGTTTTTCCTTAAGCCAGATTGACTCCAAGAATTTTTTTAACTGTGTGAACAAATGAAAAAACTTTCTCCACATAATTTTTTAGACACCTAGAGTAGGATTTCTATCATAAACAAAAGACTGCTGATGAAAATATCTTCTTTACTGACAAGTCTAGAACCATTCCCCTCACTTCTGTGGTTTTCTGATCCACACTGTTTTTGCCTATTTCAAAATCCATTAACTTCGCATTGGAATGACACAAATCATTCCTTTCTTTTTACTCCCATGCTGATTATTTTCAAGGCATGCATTGCCCCCTTCCCAGTTAGTCTGTAAATATTCGGATACCAGAAGTAATGTTTTCTTCTTCTTTTTTACTTTTCTTTTTTTCTCTTTACTTCCAAATTTATTGAGACACATTTGACATATGTAAGTTTAAGGTGTACGATTTGATGATTTGATATATGTATATGTTGCAAAATGATTACCATAATAAGGTTAGCTAATGCTTTCATCTCTGTTTCTATGAATTCACTTTCTTTTAGATTCCACATATACGTGAGATCATACAGTATTTGTCTAGACAAAATGAAAAGGCAACCTATGGAATTGGAGAAAGTATTTGCAAGTCTATATGTAAAATAGATAGAAACTGGGATTTACTATACAGCACAGTAAACTGTATTCAATATCTTGTAATAACCTATAATGTAAGACAATTTTTTAAATGAGTATACAGTTTCAGTTTTGGAAGATGAAAAAGTTCTGGAGATTGGTTGCACAACAGTGTGAATGTACTTAATGCTACCGTGTTGTACACTTAACAGTGGTTAAGATAGTACGTTTTATGTTATGTGTATTTTATCACAATTAAGAAAAATAGAGATTAATATTTTTAGATCTGTAAATGACTGATGTACATGGAAGAACTGTGACCATGTAAGAAATATTGAAGAAGGGTTAGAGAAAAAATAAACTGCAGGATGAAGATCAAACAATATTAATGAAAATGGAGAATATAAACAGACCAATCACAAGCACTGAAATTGCGATTGTGATTAAAAATCTTCCAACAAACAAAAGTCCAGGACCAGATGGCTTCACAGGACAATTCTATCGAACATTTAGAGAAGAGCTAACACCTATCCTTCTCAAATTCTTCCAAAATATAGCAGAGGGAGGAAAACTCCCAAACTCATTCTACAAGGCCACCATCACCCTGATACCAAAACCAGACAAAGATGTCACAAAGAAAGAAAACTACAGGCCAATATCACTGATGAACATAGATGCAAAAGTCCTCAACAAAATACTAGCAAACAGAATCCAACAGCACATTAAAAGGATCATACACTATGATGAAATGGGGTTTATCCCAGGAATGCAAGGATTCTTCAATATATGCAAATCAATCAATGTGATACACCATATTAACAAATTGAAGGATAAAAACCATATGATCATCTCAATAGATGCAGGAAAAGTTTTTGACAAAATTCACACCCATTTATGACAAAAACCCTCCAGAAAGTAGGCATAGAGGGAACTTACCTCAATATAATAAAGGCCATATATGACAATCCCACATCCAACATCGTTCTCAATGGTGAAAAACTGAAACCATTGCCTCTAAGATCAGGAACAACAGAAAGATGTCCACTCTCACCGCTATTATTCACCATAGTTTTGGAAGTTTTAGGCACAGCAATCAGAGAAGAAAAAGAAATAAAAGGAATCCAAATCAGAAAAGAAGAAGTAAAGCAGTCACTGTTTGCAGATGACATGATACTATACATAGAGAATCTTAAAGATGCTACCAGAAAACTACTAGAGCTAATCAGTGAATTTGGTAAAGTAGCAGGATACAAAATTAATGCACAGAAATCTCTTGCATTCCTATACACTAATGATGAAAAATCTGAAAGAGAAATTAAGGAAACACTCCCATTTACCATTGCAAAAAAAAGAATAAAATACCTAGGAATAAACCTACCTAAGGAGACAAAAAAAACCTGTATGCAGGGGTTTCCCTGGTGGCGCAGTGGTTGAGAATCTGCCTGCCAATGCAGGGCACACGGGTTCGAGCCCTGGCCTGGGAAGATCCCACATGCCGCGGAGCAACTGGGCCCGTGAGCCACAATTACTGAGCCTGCGCGTCTGGAGCCCGTGCTCCACAACAGGAGAGGCCGCGATAGTGAAGAGGCCCGCGCACCGCGATGAAGAGTGGCCCCCGCTTGCCGCAAATGGAGAAAGCCCTCGCACAGAAACAAAGACCCAACACAGCCATAAATAAATAAATAAATAAATAAATAAATAAATAAATAAATATTTTAAAAAAAAAACCTGTATGCAGAAAAGTATAAGACACTGATGAAAGAAATTAAAGATGATACAAACAGATGGAGAGATACACCATGTTCTTGGATTGGAAGAATCAACATTGTGAAAATGATTATACTCCCCAAAGCAATCTACAGATTCAATGCAATCCCTATCAAACTATCAATGGCAATTTTCACAGAACTAGAACAAAATATTTAACAATTTGTATGGAAACACAAAAGACCCCGAACAGCCAAAGCAATCTTGAGAAAGAAAAACGGAGCTGGAGGAATCAGGCTCCCAGACTTCAGACTATACTACAAAGCTACAGTAATGAAGACAGTATGGTACTGGCACAAAAACAGACATATAGATCAATGCAACAGGATAAAGAGCCCAGAGAAAAACCTACACACATATGGTCACCTTATCTTTGATAAAGGAGGCAAGAACATACAATGGAGAAAAGGCAGCCTCTTCAATAAGTGGTGCTGGGAAAACTGGACAGCCACATGTAAAAGTATGAAATTAGAACACTCCCTAACACCATACACACAAATAAACTCAAAATAGATTAAAGACCTAAATGTAAGGCCAGACACTATAAAACTCTTAGAGGAAAACATAGGCAGAACACTCTATGACATAAATCACAGCAAGATACTTTTTGACCCACCTCTTAGAGAAATGGAAGTAAAAACAAAAATAAACAAATGGGACCTAATGAGACTTAAAAGCTTTTGCACAGCAAAGGAAACCATAAACAAGACAAAAAGACAACCCTCAGAATGGGAGAAAATATTTGCAAATGAAGCCACTGACAAAGGATTAATGTCCAAAATTTACAAGCAGCTCATGCAGCTCAATACCAAAAAAACAAACAATCCAATCCAAAAATGGGCAGAAGACCTAAGTAGACATTTCTCCAAAGAAGATATACAGATTGCCAACAAACACATGAAAGGATGCTCAACATCACTAATCATTAGAGAAATGCAAATCAAAACTACAATGAGGTATCACCTCACACCACTCAGAATGGCCATCATCAAAATATCTATAAACAATAAATGCTGGAGAGGGTGTGGAGAAAAGGGAACCCTCTTGCACTGTTGGTGGGAATGTAAATTGATACAGTCACTATGGAGAACAGTATGGAGGTTCCTTAAAATACTAAAAATAGAACTACCATACGACCCAGCAATCCCACTACTGGGCATATACCCTGAGAAAACCATAATTCAAAAAGAGTCATGTACCACAATGTTCATTGCAGCTCTATTTATCATAGTCAGGACATGGAAGCAACCTAGGTGTCCATCGACAGATGAATGGATAAAGAAGATGTGGCACACATATACAATGGAATATTACTCAGCCATAAAAAGAAACGAAACCGAGTTATTTGTAGTGAGGTGGATGGACCTAGAGTCTGTCATACAGAGTGAAGTAAGTCAGAAAGAGAAAAATAAATACCGTATGCTAACACATATATATGGAATCTAAAAAAAAAAATGCAAATGGTTCTGATCAACCTAGGGTCAGGACAGGAATAAAGATGCAGACATAGAGAATGGACTTGAGGACACTGGGATGGGGAAGGGTAAGCTGGGACGAAGTGAGAGAGTGGCATGGACTTATATATACTACCAAATGTAAAATAGATAGCTAGTGGGAAGCAGCCGCATAGCACAGGGAGATCAGCTCGGTGCTTTGTGACCACCTAGAGGGGTGGGATAGGGAGGGTGGGAGGGAGACACAAGAGGGAGGAGATATGGGGATATATGTATACATACAGCTGATTCACTTTGTTGTACAGTGGAAACTACACACCATTGTAAAGCAATTATACTCCAGTAAAGATGTTAAAAGATGTTAAAAGAAAAATAAACTATACCTACATATAATAGTCAATAAAAGAGAAAAAAAAAACAAGAAAGAAAAACAGAATGTCTGGCATATTTCTAAATGGTTTCTTTTTCCTCTCCCCTTGCCAGAAGAACAAGGGAATTGCTGACCTGATGCAAACAGACTGCCAGATATTTGTCCAGGGAAGATAGTTTTATTTGGGATCAACAGAGAATTGCAATTCAGAAGTCTGCAACCATAGCAAGCTAAGTCCTGCATGGCAAGGGAAGGAGAACTCTTTTACAGAGAGGAAAAGGAAGTTGGGAGGGTTATAATAAACAAAGAGTCCATGGCTTTTCATTGGCTGAGTCTTTGCCAGGAAAGAATAGGAGTCTTTTCTTCTTCCTGTTGGGGTGTGCTATCTTCACGGGGCACAGGAGCTCCCCCTTCTGGTCTCCTAACTCTATTTAATTGAGGTTTTTGCTTATTAATTTTTTATAGAATTTTTCTCCAACATTTACTGTGAGAACCTGGTTGAGTTCCTGGATGTAAAACCCACAAAAGCATGGGGTCCTCTCTATGACCGGGCCCCCTTGGAGTTTTTAATTTTCGGTCTTGTCTACACTGAACCTCGAGCAATTTGTCAATTACAGTTTGCGTTTTCCTAACTTGGCACCGATTGCCGTGGCAGTTTTCACTTGTGAGTCGGCTCTAGTGAGCCATGACTCCCTGTATTTGCCTGTCTGCCTCTCCAGTCATGGGGGCAGCGGTTTGTCCTGTGTCCTCACCTCTCTATTACGTATTCAAGAAAAGTTGTTGATTTGTCAGTCTGTTCAGCTTTTTGCCTGTTGGTAGGATGTAGTGGTGACTTTCAAGTTCCTTACTTGGGAAACCGGAAACCAAAAGTTTAGCACTGACTTATTTGCTTTTAATGTTGAGTTGTAAGAATTTTTTATATATTCTAGATACAAGTCTTATCAGATATATAATTTGCAAATATTTTCTCCCATTGTGTGGGTTAATTTTTACTTCATTGATAGTATCATTTGAAGTAGAAATGGTTCTAATTTGATGAATTCCAATTTCACTATTTCTTTCTGTTGACATTGTGCTTTTGGTATTATCTCCAAGAATCTATTGCCTAACCCATGGTCACAAAGATTTATCCCTATGTTTTCATTGAAGAGTTTTATAATTTTAGCTCATACATTTAGGTCATTGATCTTTCCTTTTACTCTTTGTGCCTTTGAATTTAATGTGTGTGTTTTGTAGAGAGCATATAGTGGATCATTTTCTAAAAATCCATTCTGCTAATTTCTACCTTTTCTTCGGAGTGATTAATCTATTTACATTTAATATAATTACTGATAAGGTGGGACTGTGTGTCTGCCATTTTGCTATTTGTTTTCTATATTTTGTTTGTTTGTTTCTCTCTTCCTCCACTGCTGAATTTTCAAGGCTATATACATATGCAAACAAGTTTAGAATTACTATATATTTCTGGTGAATTTAGCCTTTATTCTGTGGTGACCATCTCTAGCCTTAATAATGCTTTTTGTCTTAGTCTTTTTTATCTTTTAGTAATATTGCTATCCTAGCTTTCTTTTTTTTAAATAAATTTATTTATTTATTTATTTAGGCTGCTTTGGGTCTTCGTTGCTGTGCACGGGCTTTCTCTAGTTGTGGCGAGCAGGGGCTACTCTTTGTTGCGATGCGCGGGCTTCTCATTGCAGTGGCTTCTCTTGTTGCGGAGCACGGGCTCTAGGCCTGTAGGCTTCAGTAGTTGTGGC
The DNA here is from genome assembly GCF_028021215.1 of Eschrichtius robustus. NCBI lineage: Eukaryota > Metazoa > Chordata > Mammalia > Artiodactyla > Eschrichtiidae > Eschrichtius > Eschrichtius robustus. Next base: position 116,012,495 of record NC_090845.1, on the reverse strand, counting down.
ACGCAGGCTCAGTAGTAGTGGTTCACAGGCTCTAGAGCACAGGCTCAGTAGTTGTGGTGCACGGGCTTAGTTGCTCTGCGACATGTGGGATCTTCCTGGACCAGAGCTCAAACCCATGTCCCCTGCATTGGCAGGCAGATTCTTAACCACTGCACCACCAGGGAAGCCCCTATCCTAGCTTTCTTTATTCTACTGTTTTGCCTGGTACATCTTTTTCCCCCTCTGGTATATCTTTTGATAATTTATTATTTCAACCTTTCTTAGAAATGTTTATTTATTGAGATTATATATATTTGGATTTGTCTCTACCATCTTACTGTTTCATTTCTATTCAAACTTCTTTTTCTATTCTTCTAATTCTTTCTCTCTCTCTCTTTCTCTCTTATGATTGTTATGGTAAAATTATTGTATTTTATTCTTCTCCACATTCCACTCCCTTTTCCTGTAACAGTTTGAATTTATATATCAAGTACTATTCTTTTTTTTTTTTTTTTTTTTTTTGGCTGTGCTGCACAGCATGCGGGATCTTAGCTCCCTGGCCAGGGATTGAACCCGTTCCTCCTGCAGTGGAAGTGTGGAGTCTTAACCACTGGACCGCCAGGAAAGTCCCTCAAGTAATATTCTTTAAGTGGTTATCAGTACAATTTTCTTTCATAACACAGCCTAAAGTTGAAAATAATACCTTAATCTCCCTCCCCCCCAAAAAACATGGATGTTAGTACATTTTAACTCCAAGCAATGCTCCTCCCATCCCTGCCAACAACAGACCGTTTGGTCCAATATTTTTTTTTGTCCTTTTCTTTAGACCAGTAAATTAGACATGATTAATATTTTATACATAAAATGTTTACTTATATTGACATACATGCTTACTATCCAATCTGTTCAACATTCCTTCCTTTTACAGAAACAACTTAAAAACAATAAAATGCACACACTTTAGTATATAGTTCAATGAGTTTTGACAAATCTGTACACACATTTTTGGAGATGCAGCCATGCAGCACATCGGCCACCCCACCCCCTGCCACTGGCTGTAGGGAGCACAGCCAGTAGACAGCGGGCCATGTGGAAGAGAGCTGGGAACTCCGGGAATCTGGAAAGTGCACACTCCCTTCTAAATGGAGAAGGTGCTACTTTAGTCAATTGTTGCCATGAGGGCCCAGTGTTGTCAGTTCTTTGGATTTTTCATGAGATGCTGGAAATACCGAAATTATGAAAAATATTCTGACTTGTAATTCTTGGCAATGGATTCAAATGCCTTAAAACACTGGGCAGGCCAACACAAAATATTTCTACAGACATTATCTTCCCCTTCAAGTCACTGTTTTTCTACTTTTGCCATAGATGTTGGTAGTCTGTATATTAGATTTTGGTTGGGTTCTCTCAACTTCAGTGGAAGCTCTCCCTGTGGAATAAGAATGTGTGACTCTCAACCTCTTTCCATGGAAAACAAAACTACCTGTGGAAGAAGAGTGAAAAGAGGGACAACCAAAGTAACTGAGACAGTCACAGAAACTCTCAACAGGGCCTTTCTTGGTGGTGAGAGAAGATGAGAACTTTGCATGGCAGAGATGTGCCCTGAGAAAGAACTCGTTGGCTCTCAGAGTTAAAGAGAGAGATCACTTAGGAGTGTTTGGCTGCAAATAAGGAGTTTTCCCTTCTCCTTTTACAAGTTTGGTGGTTGGCACCCCAGGGTTGGTTTAGTTGCTCAAGAGCAGTCTTGATCCAATCTTCCTTTTCTGTCTTTTTACTCTTTGTCTTTTATTCCTGTAGGTTTAAGGTAGCTATTGTAGCTCCAGGCACTGCATCCATGGTCCAGACAAGGAAAAGGGGGAAAGAGCAAAGGCAAAACTGTGTATGATAGCTGAATCTCTATCTTCTTAGAAGGAAAACAGCTTTCCTGGTAGCCTTATCTATTAGACTTCTGTTTACATTTAACTGGCTACCCCTTTTAACTCTGAAATATGGCTACCCCTGATATGCAGGGTAGGCTGCCCTGAATAAAGAGTTCTGTTTTTTAATAAAAAGGAGCAAATGGATATTGAGAAAGTATTACTCAAATATACAGGGCAAGTAATTCTGAGGAAAACTTGCTGTTATGTTGTTACTGTGATAATGTTTGTTATCTATTGGTTGGATGCATCAGCAATCAGAATTTACCCCTGGTGTTTCAGAAGGTATGGTGTGTCTGGGAGAAGTCAAAATAGTAGAAAAGCATGAGGTCCACATCTCTCTGGCCTTTGGGAAAGTAGGCTGTGACCATTAATATCTCTTTGTTTCTCTTCAGTCTGAACTCAGTGGCCTTTATTAAGAGATGGTAAAAGAATCAGGGTATGGGATCAGCACAGAGAGTGAAGTTGACCTTGCCATAATTGTCTTTTGCCATATTTTTAATCTAGGATTTTGGTCCCTTAGGCTTGGTGTTGTAAACCAGGAGTGGAACATGTCAGTCACATCTGTGGCTACCTTGAAATTAGGGAGTGATTATGGGACCAAATTCAAGACTGTTGGAGTGACTAATGATTTGAATCAGGAAAACCTTTTAATTTATGGAAAACACTGTCAAATTTGAAATAGCTACTGCCACCTCGGCAGGGTACAGAATACCTCTAAACTAGGAAACTATTAGGGTTCCCTCTACCGTGGTTTTACAAAACAAAAACACAAAGATAGGGAAGGATCAACCCCAAAGTGAACCTTTGTCTTTGTTCACTTCTAGTGCCTATTCAGTACTGTTTGGCATTTGGAAATCTGTTTCAATCATTCCTTCCTTCTATCATTTCATCACTGATTGATTCATTCAGCAAATATTTGAGTACCTACTCTATGCCAAGATGATGAGTTCAGAGTGGATAGTGAAGTTAAAGAAACACCTCCAAGGACATCATTTAAAAGGGGAGATATTGGGTGAATGAGAAATCTTTAAAGAGACGGTAAAAGTGTCACAGGTTGGGTGGAGGAGACTACTGCAAGGTCCTTGTGTGGGGCCCTAATTTGAAATATACATTAGAAACTTGAGGATATTAGGGAACAGCCAAATGGACTCCAATTTACAAGGGGCCCCCTGGCAGAAAGAGGGAAGGGGATTTAAGCACTGAAGAGCAATTCACAAAAAGACTTTTCAATAAAACCTCTGGAAGGAGGATGGAATGGTATCCTTAGAAGTCAGATCACTCACCATGGAGCCAGAAAGTCAAAACATCCTGTATTGTGGTTCCAGGTCAGGGAGGATGAGAGGAATATTCCCAGGGCATCATGAAGAGGTGTCACTAAAATGTCCCCACAAATGGTTCATGGTGAACTTGTCCAATGTTCCTCAAAGAAGACCATAAAGTTGAAAGGTACTCTTGGGGGTTGGAGAGTGGACAGAAGGAGCTTAAATCTGTAGTCTCTTGAATGCTAGACAATTTGTATTTGACCAAGAAATCTGAAATCAATGAAGGATAATGACTGTCCTCCAACTTTGAAAGTTGTGAAGTAGAACCTTGGAAGTGGAACCTTAGAGGTGGGGACCAATAGAGCAAGTGCAAAACTACAGAGAGTGGCAGTTCAGGCCAAGAAAGAGCTCCTTGATTATAAAGGAAAATGAGAGGCCTAAGACAAAGATGAAGGTTGCAGTCTATTAACCAAAATCTGTGGGGCTCAGAGCCAAATATCACTGACCTTGTGTCAAAGCCTTTGACTGTTCCTGGGTCTAGATTGCCATGGAAAAGCATGTCTTACTTATACTAATTAACTTTACATGAGTCTGTATTTGTAGATTATATGTTCACCTCTATTACACAAAGTCACATCATTCACACATCTACGCATTATTTTTCTGGCATACAACATTTGAAAAATTTTTAACACTCTATTTCCTGCTTTGGGTTTCAGTATTTGTGAGTCCGATTTAATGAAAACTTTATCTAGAATCAACTCCATGGAAGCCCTGTGGCAAGACTTCTACAGTTCGTTTTTCAGGGGCCTCCAACAGGACAGAAGGGAAGTGGAGTTTTCATTTTTCCTGCTTAGCTCTTTTTGATACACTTTTGCTCTGAGAAGAATATGAAAAAGAAAGAAATATTTTAAGAGTTTAAATGTAATAAAGCCTTTCAAAATAACCAAAAAGAGTTATTGTTTTACGATACTGAAACTGAAACAAGTTTTGGGGATGGGGGTTGGCAGGAATGGGGAAGTTGAGAACCAAGGTATTGAGCCATGGGTTTTATTCTTGAAATAAAACAGTAGAAGGGAATCCATTAAAATGAGCCTCTTTTTTGCCTTCCTGAAGGAATCCTAGTGTTGAGTCTGATGAGTGGATATTTGCTAGGCAGTAGATATACAGAATTGAAGTAATAAGGCTTTTAGATGCACAGGGGTCATAAGCCAAGCCAACCCAATCAACCCACACACGATGCATCTACCTATCTGCAAGGCTATGGGCAAAGACCCAAGAGGACCCATTGGCTGTCTCCCACTGACACTAAACCTCAATCTTCATGTTGCCATTGGCCTTCTGGACTTTTCCATTAGTATTAACTGATTTTCTTGTCTAATGCTCCCCATGTTGCTTCAGATGTAATATCCCAATTCTAGCATGGATTACCCAGAAACCAGCTCTCCAAACTAGCCATCTCCATACAGATAATCCCTGCTCCTCTACAGGTATATAGAAAGGAGAACCAGATGAGGTCCAGACACCCAGCTTCTCAGGAGTCATAGGAACTGAAACTCACAGGCATAAAAAGTTTGGCCCAATCTACCATCCCTTAAACATCCTGCACAAAGGAACATTTTGTAAAATGAAAGATTAATTAAGAGTGGGCAAGATTCCATCACCCACTTCCTCCTGCCAGAGCCCAGGGCTGCTCCATTCATCAACAGCAAATTGTAGTCCGGGTCACTTGATCTCGGGAAGCTAAGAGGGGTCAGGCCACTGTTCATGCTCATGTATCTACAGGGTGCTGGTGTAGAGTGCACAAAGGTAGGTCTTCTCACCCTTTCCTATCTTCTTTGTCACCAGTCATCCTGTCAAAGGACCTGGCCTTCACCATGATGGAAACAAAAAGCCCACTTTTTCCGAGAAGGGCTTTTATGTGTTTACAGGCAATCTTTTGGTATATGTATCACGGGTGATGACTTTTAAGGATACAAAAGACTGCAGTAGTGTTGATGGCAATCATTTTATTTACTTCTTTCCTTCCTTGGCTTGAAAACATGAACCAAATATATCCTCTAAGTAAGGGAAAATTGTAATAATGCTGTTGAGTGCAGATTTTACTGCTATATTAACTGTAAAATCACACTGATAATAGGTTAAAAAAATAATTGTATGTTGGGATTGAGTTTTAGTGCTATGACTAAAACCCAGGAAAGCAAATTTAATAAAAATGTAGTTGTCAGGAGTTTTATATGTCATGATATAGGATCTAGTGAACAGGACAGATCAAAGGTTTCTGACTTTAACTGATGGTGGAGCACAGGATTAAGCAATCATCCTTCCAGATGGCTGGGGGCTGGGCCAGTAAGCCAGAAAGAGAAAAACAAACACCGTATGCTAATACATATATATGGAAGCTAAAGCAAACAAACAAACAAGAAAAGGTTCTGATCAACCTAGGGTCAGGACAGGAATAAAGACACAGATGTAGAGAATGGACTTTAGGACACAGGGAGGGGGAAGGGTAAGCTGGGCCGAAGTGAGAGAGTGGCATGGACATATATACACTACCAAACGTAAAACAGATAGCTAGTGGGAAGCAGCCGCATAGCACAGAGAGATCGGCTCGGTGCTTTGTGACCACCTAGAGGGGTGGGATAGGGAGGGTGGGAGGGAGGGAGATGCAAGAGGGAAGAGATATGGGAACATACGTATATGTATAACTGATTCACTTTGTTATAAAGCAGAAACTAACACACCATTGTAAAGCAATTATACTCCAGTAAAGATGTTAATAATTAAATAAATAATAAAATAAAAAGATATGCCCTCCTTAGTAGGAAGTTGTGATTATAAATATTAAAATAAAAATCCAATTTTTGTAGGTAAGGTGAGGAAACTGAGATTCAGAGAGGTGATGTCACTTGGCTAGGACTAAACAACTAAAACGTTATGATTACAAACTGGTCTGTCTGAATCTTAAGCCCATATTCTTTCTACTATACAATAGAAATCTCTCCACCTGGCTTGCAGGGAGGAGAGAATCCTACAATACCTTACTCACTACTTTCTTCTCCATTTTGCACTTGGCTATTATTGGCTTTTAGTTTGCTCAGTCATTTTCTCAACTTCTCCTAAGTCATCTAGGTGAAGGGTGCAAAGCAGGTGCCCCAAAGAACCTATGTTTCAACTTGATGCCCTGAGCTTCAATCCACCTTCACTCTTCTGTCCTTCTCTGGAGCACTGGTTCTCAAGTGAGGATTTTTCCTCCCAGGGCACATGTGGCCATGTCTGGAGACAGTTTTGGTTGTCACAGCTAGGGGAGTGCTACTGGCCTCTGCTGGGTAGAAGCCAGGTATATGCTAAACATCCTACAATGCACGGACAGCTCCCCGTAATGAAGAGTGATCAGGGCTAAAATGTTAATAATGCCAAGGGTGAGGAGGAATCCACCCGTTGCCCTAGGGAATCCACCTCATCGCTGTGTAATGTTTCATTACTGTCTGTTTCTAACTGACTGCTTTTTTGCCATTGTTGATACCAACTGCCACTGAACATTCCAATGCCTATTGTCACCATTAAAATTCCCAATAGTCATCCTTTCTGGGAGGTGTTATTTCCCAAATGCGGTCATGTGGACTGATTCTAGCTGGCCCTTCTGATGTTCCTCAAAGCTGTGGCACTAGTTTATTCACATCCATGTGCGGAAGCCTCCAGCCATAATTTTCCTATTATTTTTGTGATGGTCTAATGTAAAGTTCTTGTTTATATGGGGCAAGTTTGGACATAAGTATTCCTCTCCTCCATTTTAGACTTTGTGATATTAAATCCACTTTCCAAACCTAACCCTCAGAATCACACTCCTTTCTTCTCCCTAGACAGTTCTGTCTTGGCACTCTTAGCTGGATCTTCGGGTTCTGGGTCAACAGATTCAGCCTTATGCATTTCGAAAAGTCTCAATTTCCCTTTTCCTTTTTTGGAGCCTTTTCTTATCATCTAAAGGCTAAAATGTTGAACCTCAACATCTAAATACTGGACCTGGATATCTAAAAATGTCGGGCTTCAACTAGACCACTTTAGCATCCTAACAGCAGTTTGTATGCCACAGGGTAAGAAGCATTTCAGTTAAGGTACCCAGAAATGGCGCAAAGCAGGGATAAAGAAACTAAGTCTCAAAGGAGGAAAATGACTTCCTCAAGGGTACAAAGCTCATTTCTACAGAGTCACAACCATAAGACTACTAATTTTTCTGCCATATTACAGTGTTTCTACTAATACAAAAACCATACATACTTATATATAAGCATTCTCCAAACATCTTGAAGCAGGTTATATGATTTGAACACTTTCACATCAAATGTGAGGCACGAACATAACTAATGAGCTTCTAAGTATTATTATCATCTTCCCAAGTAAGACTCAGAGAGGTGACATGACTTGCAGAGCTGAAAACAGAACCCAGGTTAACAGACCCCTTTCTAGTGTAAGACACCAATCAGAATGTTGATTGCCATAGGGGAGCCAGCAGAGATGAATGTTACACATACAATGAAGTTAATGTCAGAACCCAAGCAAAGGATTCAGGCAATCACCTGGGTAGTTAAGACAGAAACACAGAAATTGAGCTGAATTAGCCAGATTATTTATCCTGCCCGACAGATTCATTTTGACCTAAGACAAAATGCCTGCCTGAGAGCTTCCCTGTAGACATGGCTTATAGATGTCTGTAGGGATTGTCTGAAGCCATCGCAAAAATCTGTAGTAGCCAAGTGGGGATACCATTTCTCAGCCATATATAGGAGATGCTTCTTCTATAAAGCTCAAAAATGGGAAGCCTTTATGTCCTAGGGATCAGTGAGTCTCAGGGGAGCAATTATTCTTTCTCTGGACCTTAGTGGTGTACCCCATTTGAGAGGATTTGGCATTTCCAAGTCATTTTCTGACCATAGCTCCACCATTGAAAAAATAAGCTATTCCAATTTTATACCTGAGATATTTACTAAATAGTTACTATCTGCTGCACACTATGCTTTGAATAGTGTGTGTATTGGGGATAGGAAGGTGATAAACAGAACACAATCCCTGGACTCCAGAACCTTAAAGGCACTGGGGGCTGAAAAGTAACAGTGTGGGTCAGACTTGCACAGACATAAGAATACAAAGCAGAAAGTGCTAAGAGCACATGATGTTCCTCCTTTCTGGAACATTCTTTGCTCCCACCTCTTCCAGCTATCATCCAGTCTACTGAGAAATCTGTATCTTGATTCCCCCAGTGGACTTGGTGTCCCTCCACTAGGCTCACATGGTCCAGTGAGCATCCTTCTGCCACAAATATTATCACAACATGGTCTTCCACTCTCAAAAAATGTGAGTTTTTAAAGAAGAGGGACTTTGTATTTCTATATCCCCAGAGCTTATCACAGTGCCTAGAACATACAAAGTGCTCATTATATGATTGTTTATTTTTTCACTGAGTAAATGAAGAAATGCTTAGATGTGCTCTGGTAAACAAAAGAGAGATTGCTTCCGACTGAAAGGTAAACGAAAGGTTGCATCAGGGAGATAGCATACACCGAGTTTTGAAGAATGGATATGATTTGGACATGAGCAAAGGCACAGAGATCAGAAAGAACCCAAGTCAGAAATGTGCTCTAAAAATAATACTCTGAAAAATAAGAATGCTTTGAGAGGGCTTCTGCTTCTGCTATGGTGAAGTAATTGGTATCAAACCAATTGCCCCACCATAAACATCTAGAAAACTGGACAAAAGAGGTGAATGGGATCTATAAGAGAATAGAACAATCGAGCTAAGCCCTACTTTCTTGTCCATAGTGCAAAGAGAGGGAAGTGAAGCAGAACACAGGACACACACTGAGTTCAAGGAGACAGGGATTGGAGTTATGGAAAACTGAAGTGAGTTGAATTTGTTGGACAAGGCACAGGAGAGGAGGGAGACATGCAGGAAAAGACATTCAGAAATCTGCATAGCGGTACCACAGAGTCTGTTGCTGAATGCTAAGCCACATACACACATATGGTGAAATTACACAGGCCAAAGGGAAACTACCAGGGTGCTGTAAGCTGAAAAATTCAGAGTTCACACAGGGGTAGGAGACATTTGAGTCCCAAACAGGTAGAGGACAGCCAACTTGTTGAACACCCAGGGAATTCAGTAAAGACCCAAGAAAGGGCATATCTTATATTAGGGCTAAACAAGCGTTGAGGAAAGTCTACAATAGATCTGCTATAACGAATCTTAAAAACAAGACTCAAAAGTATCATAATAAACTGCCAGTAACATAACTGCCTACCAGGCAATGCCCGAATTCTTTGAAGGAAGACAAGTCCAGACATTCAACAAACATACTATTCTCAGCTCAAAAATTATTAGACTTACAAAGAAATAGGAAAATATAACCAACAACTAGGAGAAAAGTCAGTCAATAGAAATAAAGCCAAAAATGACAGAGCTGATGGGATTAGTAAACAATAACTTTGAAAAATAGCTATTTTAAATATGGTCAAGAAAATAAAGGAAAATATATGAACGTAATGAGAGCAGAAATGGAAGATATTTTAAAAGAAATGTAACTTCTAAATCTGAAAAATACAACATCTACTATGAAGAGGACAATATCTGAAATGGAAGTATACTGTTGAGAGTTTGTACCTTAATAGCAAATTAGACATTGCAGAAGAAAAGATCAGTGACTTTGATGAAATAGCGATAGAATCTAACTACAATGAAGGAAAGAAATTAAAAAGTAAAAACAACAATAAATCCAATAACAAAGATCTGTGGGATAATACTAAGCAACCTAACATTTGCATAATTGTAATCCCAGGAAGAAGCAACGTGAGGAGGTAGAAAATATATTTGAAGAAATAGTGACCAATTGTTTTCCAAATTTGATGAAAATTATAAACCAACAGATCCAAGAATCTCAATATACCCAATTGGGATAAGCACCAAACAAACAACACACAGATACATCATAATAAAATTTCTGAAAAGCTGTAATAAAGAGAAAAATCTCAAAAGTAGCCAGACAAGAAAAAGACACAACATACAGAACACAAATAAGAACGACTAGACTTCTGGGCAAAACCAGTACAAGTCAGAAGGGAACTTGTCTTTAAACTTCCAAATATCCTTCAAGAGCATATCCTTCAGGAATAAACACAAAATGAAGACTATTTCCTAATAAAAGCTAACAGAATTCCTGGCCAATAGATCTGTAATACAAGAAGTATTAAAGTTCTTCAGCCTAAAGGAAAGTTATACCAGATAGAAATGTGGATTTAAACAAAAGAATGAAGAGTTCCAGAATGGTAAATATATAGGCAAATATTTTCCCTGATTTTTAGTTTATTTAAAAGATAATTTACTTTAAAGAGAAAATGATAACAATATATTGTATGGTTTATGAATATGTAAATTAAAATCTTTGTCAACAATAATGCAAAGGGTGAGAGCGGGGAAATGGAAGTATATTGGAAGTCAATTCTGAGGTTCTTACATTATATGTGAATTGATACAGCATGTTTTTGAAAAGAAGATCTAAGAAGTAAAAGATGCATATGGTAAATCTTAGAGCAACCCCTAACATGAAAACAAAGAGGTATATTCAGCAAGCCCATAATGGAACTTATGAAAAGAATCCTACGAAAAAATTAATATAGGTCAGGGTTGGGAAGTCATCACTCTTGAGAGTGATGTTATGGTGGATCCTTCCATCCAATGGCTCTTTGCAGTCCTCTCTGATGTCTTTCAGAGGCTTCAGCATGGATTAGTCTTAAGACCTCTCTTCTTGCTGATATTGAATCCTTGATAGCAAGTCTTTGACTTATCATTACACTAAAATCTCTCTCCTCATTAGGAATGAGGAGAAGAAATAAAGAGCCAAAGAACTCCTATATTTATTTTTCCAGCCTAGACCTTTTCTCTAATTCTTAGATCGAGTATACAATGGCCTACCTAATATCTCTACCTGTTCCTCAAACTTAATATGTCCCAAACCCAACTCTTCATTTTAACAGTTTTGAGATATAATTCACAAAACATAAAATTCACCCATTTAAAGTGTATAATTCAATGTTTTTTAGTATATTCACAGGGTTTTCCAACCATTGCCACAGTCAATCTTAGAACATTTTCATCACCTCAAAAAGAAACCCTGCACAATTTAGCTATAACCCCTGCCCCCATACTCCCTGGCCCTAAGCACCCACTTATCTACTTGCTGTCTCCAAAGATTTCTCTATTCTGGACATTTCATGTAAATGGAATCATGTAATATGTGGACTTTTGTGTCTGGTTTCTTTCACTTAGCATCACGTTTTCAGTGTTCATCTGTGAAGCAGCTATCAGTACTTCATTCTTTTTAGAGCTGTATAATATTCCATTGTATGGATATACCACATTTGTTTAGCCAGTCGTCAGTTGATGGACATTTCAGTTGTCTCCAACTCTTGGCTATTTTTAATAATGTTTATATGAAGAATAGTTAGAATAAAATCCAAACTTCTTATCCTGGCCTACATGGCCCTATCCCAGTTACTGCTTAATTCTCCTACCTCTTCTATAACCACCACTGCTCATTGCCTTTTAATCACATTGACTTTCTTTTTGTTCCTCGAACATGCCAATGCATGTTCCCACCTCAGGACCTTTACATTTGTCATTTACTCTGCCAGGACTGCTCTTCCCTGGATCACCCAATAGCTGGCTCCTTTTGATAATTCAGAAATCTGCTCAAATGTTTCCTCACCAGAAAGGTCTTCACTAACCACCCTAGTTACAACATCCCCTCGCTCTGGCACTCTCCATTTAAGTAGCAGGGCTTATTCTCTGCATAACAATTATTATGATTACTATTATTGGTTGATTCATGTTCTTTTCATCTGTCTTTACCACTAGACTGTAAATTCCATAAGAGTAGTTACTTTGTCTTATTTCTTGTTACATCCCCAGTGACTCGAACAGTACCCGCTCATAATAAGTCCTCAGTAAATAATTGCTAAATGAAGATTTCCAGTTGGTATTAGATATATACTTCAGGAGAATGGTCAGAGGGGCAGATGAAAGTTCAGGAGTACCCCAATGTTCATTGTAGCACTATTCACAGTAGCCAAGACATGGAAACAACATTGGAACACACTCATCGACAGATGAATGGATAAAGAAGATGTGGTATATATATATATATACAATGGAATACTACTCAGCCATGAAAAAAGAATGAAATAATGCCATCTGCAGCAAAATGGATGGACCTACAGATTATGATAATAAGGGAAGTAAGCCAGACAAAGACAAATATCACATAATATCGCTTATATGTGGACTCTAAAAATAAAGGATACAAATGAACTTATATATAGGACAGAAATAGGCCCACAGACACAGAAGGCAAACTATGGTTACCAAAGGGGAAAGGCAGGGGAGTCATAAATTAGGAGTTTTGGATTAACATATACACACTACTATGTATAGAACATATAACCAACAAGGACCTACTGTATAACACAGGGAACTCTACTCAATAATTTGTAATAACCTATAGGGGAAGGGAACCTGAAAAAGAATATATACGTGTGTATGTGTGTGTGTGTGTGTGTGTGTGTGTGTGTATGTATCAATATATATAACAAAGTCACTTTGCTGTACTCCTGAAGCTAACACAACATTGTAAATCAACTATACTTCAATTAAAAAAAAAAAAGAAAAACAAAGAAGACAAAAATCATACAGGAGTATCAACAGAAAAGTGATACCATATTTCCTTATTTTTTTTTTGGTGGGGGGGGCTAATGCAGCTGGTGAATTTTTTTTTTTTTTTAGTTTTTATTTTACTTTATTTTGTTAACATCTTTATTGGACTATAATTGCTTTACAATGTTGTGTTAGTTTCTGCTGTATAAAAAAATGAATCAGCTATATTTAAATACATATCACCATATCCCCTCCCTCTTGCATCTCCCTCCCACCATCCCTATCCCACCCCACAAAGCCCCGAGCTGATCTTCCTGTGCTATGCAGCTGCTTCCCACTAGCTATCTATTTTACATTTGGTAGTGTATATATGTCAATGCCACTCTCTCACTTCGTCCCAGCTTACACTTCCCCCTCCCCGTGTCCTCAAGTCTATTCTCTACATCTGTGTCTTTATTCCTGTCCTGCCCCTAGGTTCATCAGAACCTTTTTTTTTTTTAGATTCCATATATATGTGTTAGCATACAGTGTTTGTTTTTCTCTTTGTGACTTACTTCACTCTGTATGACAGACTCTGGGTCCATCCACCTCACTACAAAAAACTCAATTTCGTTTCTTTTTATGGCTGAGTAATATTCCATTGTATATATTGCCACATCTTCGTTACCCATTCATCTGTCGATGGACATTTAGGTTGCTTCCGTGTCCTGGCTATTGTAAATAGTGCTGCAATGAACATTGTGGTACATGACTCTTTTTGAATTATGGTTTTCTCAGGGTATATGCCCAGTAGTGGGATTGCTGAGTCATATGGCAGTTCTATTTTTAGTATTTTAAGGAACCTCCATACTGTTCTCCATAGTGACTGTATCAATTTACATTCCCACCAACAGGGCAAGAGGGTTCCCTTTTCTCCACACCCTCTCCAGCATTTATTGTTTGTAGATTTTTTGATGATGGCCATTCTGACTGGTGTGAGATGATATCTCATTGTAGTTTTGATTTGCATTTCTCTAATGATTAGTGATGTTGAGCATCTTTTCATGTGCTCATTGGCCATCTGTAAATCTTCTTTGGAGAAATGTCTATTTAGGTCTTCTGCCCATTTTTGGATTGGATTGTTTGTTTTTTTGATATTGAGCTGCATGAGCTGCTTGTAAATTTTGGAGATTAATCCTTTGTCAGTTGCTTCATTTGCAAATATTTTCTCCCATTCTGAGGGTTGTCTTTTCATCTTGTTTATGGTTTCCTTTGCTGTGCAAAAGCTTTGAAGTTTCATTAGGTCCCATTTGTTTATTTTTGTTCTTATTTCCATTTCTCTAAGAGGTGGGTCAAAAAGGATCTTGCTGTGATTTATGTCATAGAGTGTTCTGCCTAGGTTTTCCTCTAAGAGTTTGATAGTGTCTGGCCTTACATTTAGGTCTTTAATACATTTTGAGTTTATTTTTGTGAATGGTGTTAGGGAGTGTTCTAATTTCATTCTTTTACATGTGGCTGTCCAGTCTTCCCAGCACCACTTATTGAAGAGGCTGTCTTTTCTCCATTGTATATTCTTGACTCCTTTATCAAAGATAAGGTGACCATATGTGCATGGGTTTATCTCTGGGCTTTCTATCCTGTTCCACTGATCTATATTTCTGTTTTTGTGCCAGTACCATACTGTCTTGATTACTGTAGCTTTGTAGTATAGTCTGAAGTCAGGGAGCCTTGTTCCTCCAGCTCCGTTTTTCTTTCTCAAGATTGCTTTGGCTATTTGGCATCTTTTGTGTTTCCATACAAATTGTGAAATTTTTTGTTCTAGTTCTGTGAAAAATGCCATTGGTTGTGTGATAGGGATTGCGTTGAATCTGTAGATGCTTCGGGTAGTATAATCATTTTCACAATGTTGATTCTTTCAATCTAAGGACATGGTATATGTCTCCATCTGTATCATTATTTTCTTTCATCAGTGTCTTATAGTTTTCTGCATATAGGTCTTTTGTCGTCTTAGGTAGGTTTATTCTTGGGTATTTTATTCTTTTAGTTGCAGTGGTAAATGGGAGTGTTTCCTTAATTTCTCTTTCAGATTTTTTATCATTAGTGTATAGGAGTGCAAGAGATTTCTGTGCATTAATTTTGCATCCTGCTACTTTACCAAATTCATTGAATAACTCCAGTAGTCTTCTGGTAGCTTCTTTAGGATTCTCTATGTATAGTATCATGTCACCTGCAAACAATGACAGTTTTTCTTCTTCTTTTCTGATTTGGAATCCCTTTATATCTTTTTCTTCCCTGACTGCTGTGGCTAAAATTTCCAAAACTATGTTGAATAATAGTGGTGCGAGTGGGCAACCTTGTCTTGTTCCTGATCTTAGTGGAAATGGTTTCAGTTTTTCACCATTGAGAACGATGTTGGCTGTGGGTTTGTCCTGTATGGCCAGTATTATGCTGAGGTAAGTTCCTTCCATTCCTATTTTCTGGAGAGTTTTTATTATAAATGGGTGTTGATGTCGAAAGCTTTTTCTGCATCTATTGAGATTATCATATGGTTTTTATCCTTCAATTTGTTAATATGGTGTATCACATTGATTGATTTGCATATATTGAAGAATCCTTGCATTCCTGGGATAAACCCCACTTGATCATGGTGTATGACCCTATTAATGTGCTGCTGGATTCTGTTTGCTAGTATTTTGTTGAGGATTTTCGTGTCTATGTTCATCAGTGATATCGGCCTGTATTTTTCCTTTTTTGTGACCTCCTTGTTTGGTTTTGGTGTCAGGGTTATGGTGGCCTCTTAGAATGAGTTTGGGAGTGTTCCTTCCTCTGATATATTTTGGAAGAGTTTGAGTAGGATAGGTGTTAAGTGTTCTCTAAATGTTTGATACAACTCGCCTGGGAAGCCATCTGGTCCTGGGCTTTTGTTTGTTTGAAGATTTTTAATTTCAGCCTCAATTTCAGTGCTTGTGATTGGTCTGTTTATATTTCCTATTTCTTCCTGGTTCAGTCTCAGAAGGTTGTGGTTTTCTAACAGTTTGTCCATTTCTTGCAGGTTGCCCATTTTACTGGCATATAGTTGCTTGTAGTAATCTCTCAGGGTCCTTTTTATTTCTGCAGTGTCAGTTGTTACTTCCCCTTTTTCATTTCTAATTCTATTGATTTGAGTCTTCTCCCTTTTTTTCTTGATGAGTCTGGCTAATGGTTTATCAATTTTCTTTATCTTCTAAAGAACCAGCTTTTAGTTTTATTGATCTTTGCTATCGTTTCCTTCATTTCTTTTTTATTTATTTCTGATCTGATATTTATGATTTCTTTCCTTCTGCTAAGTTTGGGGTTTTTCTGTTCTTCTACCTCTAATTGCTTTGGGTGTAAGTTTAGGCTGTTTATTTGAGATGTTCCTTGTTTCTTCAGGTAGGATTATATTGCTGTAAACTTTCCAGTTAGAACTGGTTTTGCTGCATCCCATAGGTTTTGGGTCGTCGTGTTTTCACTGTCATTTGTTTCTAGGTATATTTTGATTTCCTCTTTGATTTCTTCAGTGATCTCTTGGTTATTAAGTAGTGTATTGTTTAGCCTCCATGTGTTTGTATTTTTTACATTTTTTTCCTGTAATTGATATCTAGTCTCATAGCATTATGGTCGGAAAAGATACTTGATACGATTTCAATTTTCTTAAATATACCAAGGCTTGATTTGTGACCCAAGGTATGATCTCTCTTGGAGAATGTTCCATGAGCACTTGAGAAGGAAGCATATTCTGTTGTTTTTGGATGGAATGTCCTATAAATATGAATTAAGTCCATCTTGTTTAATGTGTCATTTAAAGCTTGTGTTTCCTTATTTATTTTCATTTTGGATGATCTGTCCATTGGTGAAAGTGGGGTGTCAAAGTCCCCTATTATGATTGTGTTACTGTCGATTTCCCCTTTCAAGGCTGTTAGCATTTGCCTTATGTATTGAAGTGCTCCTATGTTGGGTGCATAAATATTTACAATTGTTATATCTTCTTGGATTGACCCCTTGATCATTATGTTGTGTCCTTCTTTGTCTCTTGTAATAGTCTTTATTTTAACGTCTATTTTGTCTGATATGTGAATTGCTAGTCCAGATTTTTTTTGATTTCCATTTGCATGGAATATCTTTTTCCATCCCCTCACTTTCAGTGTGTATGTGTCCCTAGGTCTGAAGTGGGTCTCTTGTAGACAGCATATATATGGGTCTTGTTTTTGTATCC
Organism: Eschrichtius robustus; assembly: GCF_028021215.1. Taxonomy (NCBI): domain Eukaryota; kingdom Metazoa; phylum Chordata; class Mammalia; order Artiodactyla; family Eschrichtiidae; genus Eschrichtius; species Eschrichtius robustus. The sequence continues at coordinate 115,995,422 of NC_090845.1, read as the reverse complement.
ATTCAGCCAGTCAATGTCTATTGGTTGGAGCATTTAATCCATTTACATTTAAGTAGTTATCGATATGTATGTTCCTATTACCATTTTCTTAATTGTTTTGGGTTTGTTATTGTAGGTCTTTTCCTTTTCTTGTGTTTCCTGCTTGGAGAAGTCCCTTTAGCATTTGTTGTAAAGCTGGTTTGGTGGTGCTGAATTCTCACACCTTTGCTTGTCTGTAAAGGTTTTAATTTCTCCGTGGAATTTGAATGAGATCCTTGCTGGGTAGAGTAATCTTGGTTGTAGGTTTTTCCATTTCATCACTTTAAGTATGTCCTGCCACTCCCTTCTGGCTTGCAGAGTTTCTGCTGAAAGATCAGCTCTTAACCTTATGGGGATTCCCTTGTATGTTATTTGTTGCTTTTCCCTTGCTGCTATCAATATTTTTTCTTTGTATTTAATTTTTGATAGTTTGATTAATATGTGTCTTGGCATGTTTCTCCTTGAATTTATCCTGTATGGGACTCTCTGCACTTCCTGGACTTGATTGATTATTTCCTTTCCCATGTTAGGGAAGTTTTTCAACTATAATCTCTTCAAATATTTTCTCAGCCCTTTTCTTTTTGTCTTATTCTTCTGGGACCCCTTAATTCTAATGGTGGTGCATTTAATGTTGTCCCAGAGGTCTCTTAGAGTGTCCTCAATTCTTTTCATTCTGTTTTTTTATTTGGCTCTGCAGTAGTTATTTCCACTATTTTATCTTCCAGGCCACTTATCTGTTCTTTTGCCTCAGTTATTCGGCTATTGATTCCTTCTAGAGAATTTTTAATTTCATCTGTTGTGTTTTTCATCATTGTTTGTTTGCTCTTTAGTTCTTCTAGGTCCTTGTTAAACGTTTCTTGTATTCTCTCCATTCTATTTCCAAGATTTTGGATCATCCTTACTATCATTACTGTGAATTCTTTTTCAGGTTGACTGCCTATTTCCTCTTTATTTGTTTGGTCTGTTGGGTTTTTACCTTGCTCCTTCATCTGTTGTGTATTTCTCTGTCTTCTCATTTTGCTTAACTTACTGTGTTTGGGGTCTCCTTTTTGCAGGCTGCCAGTTCATAGTTCCTATTGTTTTGGCTATCTGCCCCCAGTGGCTAAGGTTGGTTCAGTGGGTTGTGTAGGCTTCCTGGTGGAGGGGACTGGTGCCTGTGTTCTGGTGGATGAGGCTGGATCTTGTCTTTCTGGTGGGCAGGACCATGTCTGGTGGTGTGTTTTGGGGTGTCTGTTACCTTATTTTCATTTTAGGCAGCTTCTCTGCTAATGGGTGGGGTTGTGTTCCTGTCTTGCCTGTTGTTTGGCATGGGGTGACCAGTACTGGAGTGTGCTGGTCATTGAGTGGAGCTTGGTCTTAGCATTGAGACGGAGATCTCTGGGAGAGCTTTCACCATTTGATATTACATGGGGCCAGGAGGTGTCTTGTGGTCCAAAGTCCTGAACTCGGCTCTCCCACCTAAGAGGCTCAGGCCTGATAGCTGGCCGGAGCACCAAGACCCTGTCAACTGCATGGATTTTGGGAAGTCTGAGGTCTTCTGCCAGCTTTCAGTAGGTGTTCTGTAGGAGTTGTTCCACGTGTAGATGTATTTTTGATGTATTTGTCGGGAGGAAGGTGATCTACAGGTCTTACTCCTCTGCCATCTTGAAGGTCCTCTCTACCATATTTCCTTGATATTAAGGCAACATTTTTTTTCTTTTTAGTATTTCTGAAATAATCATGCGTCTTACAGTGAAGTTTTGTAAAGCTATTATTGACTCAATGTCTTATAATTCATGTCTTAGAATCATGGGAATATGGTATTTGAGGTACAAATAGTGCTAAGAAAAGGTGGCTAGAGTTGGAACCCTGATGAACACATATTCACGGATTAGGTGAAAAGTTACCTGGGCAGTTGAGCCATGCACTTTAAGAACCCAAACTTTTCTTTTTAATTGAAACCAGTCTTATTAGAATTTATTAAATGAATTATGCAGTTACCTGCTTTCTTTAAATATCATTAAACATTTTCTGATGAGCAAAGGGAACTAGAGATGGAAATTTGGAGAGAGGGCAGCAGGGCTAGAAGGTAGAGGTAGGTGTCGAACACTGGGAACAGACTTTTTTAGATTTTCAGGGATTCCTATAGGCCTGCTCTACTGGGGAATAGTATTGCTTTCCTCAGCCTTATCCAGGAAAAAGATGAGAAAATGCTAATTAAATGGGTGGGCAGTGGCTGCACCGATGGTCCTGAAGGTTGACGTTCTGACTCTTAGAGGATTTTCTTTTGCTCTCAGAACATTTCCGCCATTAACAGCTTCCCTACATCTAGCCCCAACCTCACTTCCCAGTGTCTGCTCCCTATGGACCTTCCTCTGTAGAGCAGGAGGTAAGCTACAGGTTTATCTGGGAAGCAGTTCAAGCCTAAATAACATACTGTTTATCTCCTGTCAAGTTTCTCCAGGATGACTTGGAGGGAACTTGAAGGCACAGAGCTGGAAAAACAAGTTCAACAGTTAAGTGACTGGTAAACTGAAAGGAAACTTTTGCACATGACCTGAAAGAGTTCTCCTGACTCCAAGGAAAATCTGACCTTTATGTCCAAAAGGCATTTCCAGAGGCTTCTTTCCAAGCTCTGAGAAGCTAAACAGAAGTTTAAATGACACAGAATATGGAATAATTCTTCAAGGTTTTTTGTCATCTTCCTCTCTCTCCAGTCAAAGGCCAGTCCTGGGACATGCTTCTGTGGCCAGAGGCCATTGCCAGCAGTTCCCCTCCCCAGTCAGGACTGGGCTCGGGGGAAGCTGCTTGAGCCTCGTGCCAGAGCCAGCAGTCACCCTCACCAGGGAGCTCCACATTTAGGCCCCAAGACGTACAGATTAAAACCCTCTGGATGGGCTAAGGCAAGGTAAGCAGGTTATTCCAGGATATAAAAACCTCCTTGGAAGCCAGGAAGGCATTGGGACATATCAGATCTCTTTGAACCTTTAAACTCCTACCTAGCACCCTCTTGCTCAGCTGGAAGAAGTTCAACTTCCCAAGTACCTAACCCCCAGCTGGGGAGGAGCTACCAAGCGGGGAGCAGAAACCTGGCTTCACAGAAATCACTGGCATTAAGGTATCCTGGGGCACAGTAAAACAGTGAGCTGTAATATAAAAAGGAATGGTGAAGATATGGCCTACAGGTGAGCCATTTCTCTGCCTAAAGGTATTCAAATTCAAATCTTCCTTAAAATTGTGTTGGCCAAGTAAGTTCTGTTGGCAGGCTGCAGTCAGCCTCCAGGACACCAGTTTGCAACCTCTGGCTGAAATCTGCAAATACTGAAATGGATGGATTTTAAATGGGAGCATTGGAGGCATGATGACAGCACCTGCGGAGATGGTATTATGCAGTGGCAATCCTCACTGCAGAATATGTAGCTGGTCACCTCCTCACAAGGCTGATTCTCATGCCTGGCTGTCACTAGCTCTTGGGAGGCATCCCTTGTGACCTAGCTCCCAGTGCAAATGTATTTTCTCCTTTGGGGGGAACCAGAACCTCTAGAATCTCTAGCTGCTTGTTTAATTACATTCCCAGAATGGATTGCACACTTGTCCTGACAAGAAATCAAACCAGCAAAAATGCAACTATTGGAAAATTGGACCAACCTAGTGAGTTATGGCCAGACTCGTGAGCACGTGCACTGGGAGGCGAGACAACTTTCTGCTCCCAAAATGCCTAATGAGGACTTGCCATGTCTCAGATAGTCAGCACTTGCTCTGGCCTTAGGAAATGCTGTACACAATGTCAGGGATGGCAGGGCTCTTAGTGACAATATAGTCCAGCCTCTTGCATTCTTTCTTGGCTGTGTTGAGTCTTCGTTGCTGCACGCGGGCTTTCTCTAGTTGCAGCGAGTGGGGGTTACTCTTTGTTGTGGTGTGCAGGCTTCTCATTGCAGTGGCTGATCTTTGTTGAGGAGCACGGGCTCTACACATGCGGGCTCAGTAGTTGTGGCACGCAGGCTCAGTAGTTGTGGCGCATGGGCTTAGTTTCTCCACGGCAGGTGGGATCTTCCCGGACCAGGGCTCGAACCCGTGTTCCCTGCATTGGCAGGCGGATTCTTAACCCCTGCACCACCAGGGAAGTCCCCAGCCTCTCACATTTTTGATGGAGAAACGAGGTGCAAAGAGGGTAAGTGATTTGCCCAAGGCCAGATACAAATGGTAGAGCAAATGTGTGTGCTTTATTCTGAGTCTTGGAATGTCAGAGATTTCAAGATCCTTAGCAATGTAGCCTACACTTCCCCTCATTTTACAGAAGGAGAAACTGAGGCCAAAGAATTGAAAGGTATTCGTTCAAGGTCACACAACTAAATAATGACTCACCTGGACATCAGAACCCAGTCTTCTGAACCCCAGAGAAATGCTCTTTCCTCTTTATGATCCTACTTCTTGGGTTCTGTTTGGGAACAAGGAGGAGTGGCAAAGGAAGGAAATGAAGTTATTGGGATCCTTGATACCCAATCTCTTCAGCTGTTCCCAAGGCTCTCCTGAAGTCCCTAACCCCAAAGAAATCTCTGAGTCAGGTGAGTTGGGGTCAGCAGGGCTGAAACAATGGGTCTCTGAAGGCATTTTTGTATCTTTAAATTGCCTCTATGGTTCCACTACTCTGCCGTTGGCTACCTTCTGCCTGGTTACTAAGGGATAGTGCCAAATTTGACAAAGGAAAGTCTGTTCTAATCATGTAACTCAGGCCTGGATCCCTTCTATTGGGATTGATGTGATTGAGAGTGGAAAGAGGAAGAAGCCTGGGGCGTGGGGGTACCTGAGGGTCATTTGCTAGTTTCCTGTGAGCTGCTCCCTACACTCTCTGCTGTACTCCCTCTGCCCATGAATAGTGCAGAGGGGCATTTAGGCATAGACCTCACCAGAGAAGCCACCCAAGGTATGCACCCCAAGAGAAGGAGGGAAAGAGAAACTTGCACGTGGGACTTGATGAACACTAACATTCTAGGAGAGTCTGAAGGGAACATCTGAATAAAGTTCATCTAGAAGTATCAAAAGCAGTCCCTCACTGACAGCATCTAGCCTACTATTCCTGGCAGACAATGAAAGCTGCTCTGGCCATATAATCATTTTGTTCATGTCATGGCTATGCTTTTTCTGAGTAGCCAACTTTATTCAGGGACCTGTTTTTTAAGCATACAAAATGAAAATCTTGTAGCATTTAAAATAGTAGGGTCTAAAAAATAAATTAAAAAAATTTTAAAAAGAAACCTTCTAAAACTGGATTGTGGTGATGGTTGCACAGTCAAACCTTAAAATTAGTGAATTTTATTGTATAATACCACTTATATGTGGAACCTAGAAAAATGGTAGAGATTAACTTATTTGCAAAGCAGAAATAGAGTCACAGATGTAGAGAACAAACTTATGGTTACCAAGAGGGGAAGGGGGGTGGGATGAATTGGGAGACTGGGACTGACATATATACACTACTATGTATAAAATAGATAACTAATGAGAACCTACTGTATAGCACAGGGAACTCTACTCAGTGCTCTGTGGTGACCTGAATGGGAAGGAAATCCACAGAAGAGGGAATATATGTATACATGTGGCTGATACACTTTGCTGTACAGCAAGAAACTAACACAACATTGTAAAGCAACTATACTCCAATAAAAATTAATAAAAAATAAACAAAAAATTAGTGAATTTTATGGTATGTAAATTATACCTCGATAAATCTATTTTTAAAAGATTAAACACCCCCTCCAAAATGAGGAATAAATGTACTGACTATTCAATAAAAAAATAGTAGCATCTGTTACCCAAGGTATGAAATTTACTTTCAACTGAACCAAAACCTGAGTAGCAATCTCTCCCTTGACCAGAATCTAGCACAGAGCAATTCAGTTGCATTCCATTTTAATGTGCATTCTACTTCATATTCAGGGGATTCTAAAGTGCAAAGACCACATCAGCAGCAGTAAGTAGTGAGATATCTATAAATGATGAAAAGCAGAGTCTTTTCAAATGAGAACAAAGAGGCACATCTTCCATCTTACTATCAGTCCCATCTGTCATTTCACCAACTCGTTAAGACTGGGGAGACTTGCTCTTTCAAATAGATAATGCGGAAAGAAAGCAATGCTTAAGGCAGATGTGTTAGGGATCAATGGTAGAATTTCAGGTTCTGAGAGATATTTGAGGGGTTGGAAATCATGCTTGGTACTTCTTTGATTACATCAATGTGGAACCTCCCCCTCCCACCATGTCACTTTGTCACTCTTATAACACTTGGCACATTTTGCTTTATGTAACATCTTGTAATGATCTTCAAGGAGATCCCATTTCTAAATAGTATCCCATCATAAACACACTCAGATTCCAGAGGATGGTACCCATGGGCTTTCCTTTCAGTCCAATCAAAGCCCATTTGTGATGAGAGTCCCCGATCTCCCTCTTCTCCCCTCAACTTTTCCCAGCTCCATCCTGCAGGCTTTTCACACGTTCTGAAGCTTTCAGTGTAGTCAAGCCTGGGGATTCTTCATTTGGTGGTGGTGGAGGGGTGGGTATGATGGTGGATCCTTCCATCCAATGGCTCCTTACAGTCTCTTTTGGGAGCAGGCTTGGATCTTTCAAAGCATTTAGCATAGGGCAGCCATAAGACCTTTCTTCTTTTCTTTTTTTTTTTTTTAACATGTTGGAGTATAATTGCTCTACGATGTTGTGCCAGCTTCTGTCGTACAACAAAGTGAATCAGCCATACGTATACATATATCCCCATATCTCCTCCCTCTTGCGTCTCCCCCCACACCCTCTCCATCCCACCCCTCTAGGTGTTCAAAAGCACCGAGCTGATCTCCCTGTTCCATGCAACTGCTTCCCACTAGCTATCCACTTCACACTTGGTAGTGTACACATGTCCACGCCACTCTCTCACCTCGTCCCAGACTACCCTTCCCCCTCCCCCTGTCCTCAAGTCCATTCTCTACGTCTGCAAGACCTTTCTTCTTGCTAATGTTGAACTATCTTTAATGGCAAGACTTTGATGCATCATTATACTAAAAGCACTCTCCCCACCAGAACCGAGGAGAAGAAATGAAGAGAGTTAAGGAGAAAAAGAACCTTGCCCACTATACTTATATTCAAGCTATCTATCTTTTCTTCTAGACATGGTTTCCTAGAGTGCAGGGGCCATGCCTCCACAGGGAAAGCATTTAGTGGCTCATCAATATTTGGGCAGAGGATGAATAAGTACATGAATGAATATTCTATCAGCACACTTCTTTGAGAAGACTGGTTGCAACGAAATTCATCTTTGTAAATGGATTCAGAAAACTCCCCCAAAGAGAGAGTGAAGTAAAATAGTTATTCTTGCCCTCTGCGAAATCTCTGCGCATGGAAATGTTGGTCTGTGTGCCTGCATTTTAAGTCTGTCAAGACCAATGTCTGACTTCTGCATGACTTTTGGAGACCAGTTCTATTTATGTTTTCATTTCCAGTTGTCCAGAAGCCTTCCATTTGAGTTGCTAATCTCATACAAATTCAGCCCAACCCTCTACGTCCAACTCTGTTAGTTTCCTATTGTTTCTGTAACAAATTACCACACACTTGGTGGCTTAAAACAACACAGATTTATTGTCTTACAGTTCTAGAAGTCAGAAGTACACAATGGGTCTCACTGAGCTAAAATCAAGGTATTGGCAGGACTGTTCCTTTTGGAGGTTCTAGGGAGAAAGTTCATTTTCTTGCTTTTTCTAGCTTCTAGAGGTTTCCCCTTCTGAAATTCCTTGGCTAGTATCTCTATTCCTCTATCTTCGACACCAGCAATGACAGATCAAGTTTTTCTCATACTGTGCGACTCTGGTTTTTTGTTTTTCTTTCCTCATCACATCTCCTTCTATGACTCTTAAGAAATCTTGTAATTGCATTGGGCCTCCCTCAGTAATCCAGGATAATCTCATCATCTCAAGGACCTTAACTTAATCATATCCACAGAGTCCTTTTTGTCCTATTAGGCAATGTACTCACAGATCATAAGGATAAGGACATAGACATCTTTGGGAGAGACCATCATTCTGCCATCCACACCGATTCAAGATCATTTTATTTCCAAAGACTTTCCTGATTTTTCTAATGCTCCATGTTCTCTTTTTGTTCAATTTTTATTGCATAAGAGTACCACTCTGTTTAGCATTTGATTATGCATTAATTAGCTCACAACCAAATATTTACTCATTAATTCCTTCATTTAACTAGTATTTATTGCCTTGCATGTCTATTCCATGCTCCACCTCTTCTGGGTGCTGGGCAAAAGACATGACCTTTGTCTTAAAGGAGTTCACTGTTTAGGGAGGGAGACAAATATGTAAACAAAGAAATATAAGAAAGTGTTTAAAGAACAAAGATACAATGTGTAGGGTAATGTTAGGTTCAAAGGAAAGTATTGTTGGTCCTACCCAAGGAATGGCCTCATACAGGAAGTCGTCTTTGAGCTAGATGAGGAAGTGTTGGTCAGGCACAAAGGCAGAGCGCAAAGGACATTCCAAGTAAAGGGAACAGTGACTTCGTACCTGTTTATCTTTTCCCTTTGGCTGATTTGTAAGCTCCTCGAAGTCAGGGATGATGTTTTACTTCTCTTCTATATATAATTTGGGATTTAGCACAGGATGGTAATACAGAAGATTCTTTTTTTTTGGGGGGGGGGATAGTCAGAGATCCCATGTGATAGAATTGCTGAGATGACTCAAGCAAATAATTGCATGTTAAATGCTGACCATAGTATCTGCCACAATAAGAACTTAATAAACTTTTGCTGCTGTTACTATTATTACAATTTTCTCTAATTCCAAACAACCATGCAAGGTAAGCAGTATCAACAATATAAATGATGAAATAAGGCTCAGAGTGGTTTAGTAACTTGCCTAAAGTCACACAGCTAGTAAAGGGCCTCCTGGGAGGTTAGATGGAAGTTCATCACTCAGGAGTGAAAGTTGTGGTGAATTTGCACAGTGAATGAGAGGCACCATCTGGGGAAGGAATTGCAGATGTGTTAAGGAAACTTGGGAATAATCAAGTGCAATCAAAGGAAGCATGCCTGGTTGGAGATTATAACTCAGAAAGAAAAAATCAAATTCATGGTACTGGGCTCCATCTGAAGAAAAAATGTGGCTGCAGAAAGGGGTGGCCTTCATGGGATCCAGGAAAGGGAGACACAGGGGACAAGAACTGTGAGCTGTTTAATTGCTCCCTGTAGGGAGACAGGCTTGTTCTGGCCATGAATATTCTTTCTGTTTTAACTTACTGTGATTTTTTTTTTTGATTGCATCGGGTCTTAGTTGCAGTATGTGAGCTTCTTAGTTGTGGCATGCGAACTCTTTTTTTTAAATTTAATTTTATTTATTTTTTTATACAGCAGGTTCTTATTAGTCATCCATTTTATACACATCAGTGTATACAAGTCAATCCCAATCTCCCAATTCATCACACCAGCACCCCCACCCCCTGCTGCTTTCCCCCCTTGGTGTCCATACGTTTGTTCTCTACATCTGTGTCTCTATTTCTGCCCTGCAAACCGGTTCATCTGTACCATTTTTCGAGGTTCCACATATATGCGTTAATATACGATATTTGTTTTCTCTTTCTAACTTACTTCACTCTATATGACAGTCTCTAGATTCATCCACGTCTCTACAAATGACCCAATTTCATTCCTTTTAATGGCTGAGTAATATTCCATTGCATATATGTACCACATCTTCTTTATCCATTCGTCTGTCGATGGGCATTTAGGTTGCTTCCATGACCTGGCTATTGTAAATAGTGCAGCAATGAACATTGGAGTGCATGTGTCTTTTTGAATTATGGTTTTCTCAGGGTATATGCCCAGTAGTGGGATTGCTTGGTCATATGGTAATTCTATTTTTAGTTTTTTAAGGAACCTTCATACTGTTCGCCATAGTGGCTGTATCATTTTACATTTCACTAACAGTGCAAGAGGGTTCCCTTTTCACCACACCCTCTCCAGTATTTGTTGTTTGTAGATTTTCTGATGATGCCCATTCTAACTGGTGTGAGGTGATACCTCGTTGTAGTTTTCATTTGCATTTCTCTAATAATTAATGATGTTGAGCAGCTTTTCATGTGCTTCTTGGCCATCTGTATGTCCTCTTTGGAGAAATGTCTATTTAGGTCTTCTGCTCATTTTTGGATTGGGTTGTTTGTTTTTTTAATATTGAGCTGCATGAGCTGTTTATATATTTTAGAGATTAATCCTTTGCCCATTGATTCATTTGCAAATATTTTTTCCCATTTTGAGAGTTGTCTTTTCGTCTTGTTTGTAGTTTCCTTTGCTTTGCAAAAGGTTTTAAGTTTCACTAGGTCCCATTTGTTTATTTTTGTTTTTATTTCCATTACTCTAGGAGGTGGATCAAAAAAGATCTTGCTGTGATTTATGTCAAAGAGCGTTCTTCCTATGTTTTCCTCTAAGAGCTTTATAGTGTCTGGTCTTACATTTAGGTCTCTACTCCATTTTGAGTTTATTTTTGTGTATGGTGTTAAGCAGTCTTCTAATTTCATTCTTTTACATGTAGCTGTCCAGTTTTCCCAGCACCACTTATTGAAGAGACTGTCTTTTCTCCATTGTATATCCTTGCCTCCTTTGTCATAGATTAGTTGACCATAGGTTCATGGGTTTATCTCTGGGCTTTCTATCCTGTTCCATTGATCTATATTTCTGTTTTTGTGCCAGTACCATAATGTCTTGATTACTGTAGCTTTGTAGCATAGTCTGAAGTCAGGGAATCTGATTCCTCCAGCTCCGTTTATTTCCCTCAAGACTGTTTTGGCTACTCGGGGTCTTTTGTGTCTCCACACAAATTTTAAGGTTTTTTGTTGTAGTTCTGTAAAAAATGCCATTGGTAATTTGATAGGGATTGCATTGAATCTGTAGATTGCTTTGGGTAGTAGAGTCATTTTCACAATACTGATTCCTCCAAACCAAGAACATGGAATATCTCTCCATCTGTTGGTATCATCTTTACTTTCTTTCAACAGTATCTTACAGTTTTCTGCATACAGGTCTTTCTGCATAAGGTCCTCCTTAGGTAGGTTTATTCCTAGGTATTTTATTCTTTTTGTTGCAATGGTAAATGGGAGCCTTTCCTTAATTTCTCTTTCAGATTTTTCATCATTAGTGTATAGGAATGCAGGAGATTTCTGAGCATTAATTCTGTATCCTGTAACTTTACCAAATTCATTGATTAGCTCTAGTAGTTTTCTGGTGGCATCTTTAGGATTCTCTATGTATAGTGTCATGTCATCTGCAAACAGTGACAGTTTTACTTCTTCTTTTCCAATTTGTATTCCTTTTATTTCTTTTTCTTCTCTGATTGCCATGGCTAGGACTTCCAAAGCTATGTTGAATAATAGTGGCGAGAGTGGACATCCTTGTCTTGTTCCTGATCTTAGAGGAAATGTTATCAGTTTTTCACCATTGAGAATGATGTTTGCTGTGGGTTTGTCGTATATGGACTTTATTATGTTGAAGTAGGTTCCCTCTATGCCCACTTTCTGGAGAGTTTTTATCATAAATGGGTGTTGAATTTTGTCAAAAGCTTTTTCTGCATCTACTGAGATGATCACATGGTTTTTCTTCTTCACTTTGCTAATATGGTGTATCACATTGATTGATTTGCGTGTATTGAAGAATCTTTGCATTCCTGGGATAAATCCCACTTGATCATGGTGTATGATCCTTTTAATGTGTTGTTGGATTCTGTTTGCTAGTATTTTTTCGAGGATCTTTGCATCTATATTCATCAGTGATATTGGTTGGTAATTTTCTTTTTTCGTAGTATCTTTGTCTGGTTTTGGTATCAGGGTGATGGCGGCCTCGTAGAATGAGTTTGGGAGTGTTCCTTCCTCTTCAGTGTTTTGGAAGAGTTTGAGAAGGATGGGTGTTAGCTCTTCTCTAAATGTTTGTTGGAATTCACCTGTGAAGCCATCTGGTCCTGGACTTTTGTTTGTTGGAGGATTTTTAATCACAGTTTCAATTTCATTACTTGTGATTGGTCTGTTCATATTTTCTATTTCTTCCTGGTTCAGTCTTGGAAAGTTATACCTTTCTAAGAATTTGTCCATTTCTTCCAGGTTGTCCATTTTATTGGCATATAGTTGTTTGCAGTAATCTCTTATAATCCTTTGTATTTCTGCATTGTCAGTTGTTACTTCTCCTTTTTCATTTCTATTTCTATTGATTTGAGTCTTCTTCCTTTTTTTCTTGATGAGTCTGGCTAATGGTTTATCAATTTTGTTTATCTTCTCAAAGAACCATGTTTTAGTTTTATTGATCTTTGCTATTGTTTTCTTTGTTTCTATTTCATTTATTTCTGACCTGATCTTTATGATTTCTTTCCTTCTGCTAACTTTGGGTTTTGTTTGTTCTTCCTTCTCTAGTTCCTTTAGGTTTATGGTTAGATTGTTTACTTGAGAATTTTCTTGTTTCTTAAGGTAGGATTGTATAGCTATAAACTTCCCTCTTAGAACTGCTTTTGCTGCATCCCATAGGTTTTGGATCATCGTGTTTTCATTGTCATTTGTCTCTAGGTATTTTCTGATTTCCTCAGTGATATCTTGGTTATTTAGTAACGTATTGTTTAGCCTCTGTTTGTTTGTGTTTTTAAGTTTTTTTCCCTGTAATTTATTTCTAATCTCATAGCATTGTGGTCAGAAAAGATGCTTGATATGATTTCAATTTTCTTAAATTTACTGAGGCTTGATTTGTGACCCAGGATGTGATCTATCCTGGAGAATATTCTGTGCGCACTTGAGAAGAAAGTGTTACCTGTGGTTTTTGGATGGAATGTCCTATAAATATCAATTAAATCTATCTGGTCTATTGTGTCATTTAAAGCTTGTGTTTCCTTATTAATTTTCTGTTTGGATGATCTGTCCATTGGTGTAAGTGAGGTGTTCAAGTCCCCCACTATTATTGTGTTACTGTCAATTTCTGCTTTTAGAGCTGTTAGCAGTTGCCTTATGTATTGAGGTGCTCCTATGTTGAGTGCATATATATTTATAATTGTTATATCTTCTTCTTGGATTGATCGCTTGATCATTATGTAGTGTCCTTCCTTGTCTCTTGTAACATTCTTTATTTTAAAGTCTACTTTATCTGATATGAGTATTGCTACTCCAGCTTTCTTTTGATTTCCATGTGCATGGAATATCTTTTTCCATCCTCTCACTTTCAGTCTGAATGTGTCCCTAGGTCTGAAGTGGGTCTCTTGTAGACAGCATATATATGGGTCTTGTTTTTGGATCCATTCAGCAAGCCTGTGTCTTTTGGTTGGAGCATTTAATCCATTCACGTTTAAGGTAATTATCGAGATATATGTTCCTATGACCATCTTCTTAATTTTTTGGCTTTGTTTTTGTAGGTTCTTTTCTTCTCTTGTGTTTCCCATTTAGAGAAGTTCCTTTAGCATTTGTTGTAGAGCTGGTTTGGTGGTGCTGAATTCTCTTAGCTTTTGCTTGTCTGTAAAGCTTTTGATTTCTCCATCAAATCTGAATGAGATCCTTGCAGGGTACAGCAATCTTGGTTGTAGGTTCTTCCCTTTCATCACTTTAAGTATATCATGTCACTCCCTTCTGGCTTGTAGAGTTTCTGCTGAGAAATCAACTGTTAACCTTATGGGAGCTCCCTTGTATGTTATTTGTCGTTTTTCCCTTGCTGCTTTCAATAATTTTTCTTTGTCTTTAATTTTTGCCAGTTTGATTACTATGTGTCTTGGCGTGTTTCTCCTTGGGTTTATCCTGTATGGGACTCTCTGCACTTCCTGGACCTGGCTGGCTATTTCCTTTCCCATGTTAGGGAAGTTTTCGACTATAATCTCTTCAAATATTTTCTCGGGTCCGTTCTCTCTCTCTTCTCCTTCTGGGACCCCTATAATGCGAATGTTGTTGCGTTTAATGTTGTCCCAAAGGTCTCTTAGGCTGTTTTCATTTCTTTTCATTCTTTTTTCTTTATTCTGTTCCGCAGCAGTGAATTCCACCATTCTGTCTTCCAGGTCACTTATCCGTTCTTCTGCCTCAGGTATTCTGCTATTGATTCCTTCTAGTGTAGTTTTCATTTCAGTTATTGTGTTGTTCATCTCTTTTTGTCCTTTAATTCTTCTAGATTTTTGTTAAACATTTCTTGCATCTTCTCAATCTTTGTCTCCATTCTTTTTCCAAGGTCCTGGATCATCTTCACTATCATTATTCTGAAATCTTTTTTCTGAAAGGTTGCCTATCTCCACTTCAGTTAGTTGTTTTTCTGGGGTTTTATCTTGTTCCCTCATCTGGTATATAGCCCTCTGCCTTTTCATCTTGTCTATCTTTCTGTGAATGTGGTTTTTGTTCCACAGGCTGCAGGATTGTAGTTCTTCTTGCTTCTGCTGTCTTCCCTCTGGTGGATGAGGCTATTTAAGAGGCTTGTGCAAGTTTTTGGAATACAGAAGATTATAAATGTAAATTTGTAGGCCAATGAATTCTAAAGGTGACAGAAGTCTTTTTGGCCATGACAGAGTAAATGGCAGCAGATATGTCCTTCTGTATAAAAAATTATAAAACTCAACAAAATATATCAACAATTGTTGTCAAACACTGGGCAACAAAATGTGCAGAACTGTGATTCCTTAGATGTGGGAAATAAATCAGGTCCTGTGATTGTCTCAGCCTTCTGGCTGGATGTACTTTCCAGACCATTGGCTCAGGGAGGGGAACCTCAAGCAGAACACAGTAGTCTTGCTAAGTTAAGAAGACAAAGATTAGAGTTCACTGAGGCTGAAACAGCTGGAATTTATGGGACAGAAAACCAGAGAAGAGGGAGCTTTGCGGAGAAAACACCATAGAAAACTGCTTGAAATGCCCTTGAGTCTTTTGCTAAATATGAAGCTGACATGCATATGCTGAAACTCCACAAGGGCAGGTACTGGGCAACTGTAATATGAATAATTCCCAGAACTAACACTGGCTAGGAGACATTTGAATTCTGACCAAAGTGGTGAGGCCATATTGAACACCTAGAGCGGAATGAAAGGGTCCCTCACACCACACATAAAAATAAACTCAAAATGGCTTGAACACTTAATAAAAGACATGACACCATAAAACTCCTAGAAGAGAACATAGGCAAGACGTTCTCTGACATAAATCATACCAATGTTTTCTCAGGTCAGTCTCCCAAGGCAATAGAAATATAAGCACAAGTAAACAAATGGGACCTAATCAAACTTATAAGCTTTTGCACAGCAAAGGAAGCCATCAATAAAATGAAAAGACAACCTATGGACTGGGAGAAAATATTTGCAAATGATGTGACCAACAAGGGCTTAATTTCCAAAATATACAAACACTTCATACAACTCAGTAACAAAAAACCCCCAAAACAACCCAATCAAAAAATGGGCAGAAGACCTAAATAGACATTTCTCCAAAGAAGACATACAGATGGCCAATGAGCACATGAAAAGATGCTCAACATCACCAATTATTAGAGAAATGGAAATCAAAACTACAGTGAGGTATCATCTCACACTGGTCAGAATGGCCATCATCAAAAAGTCTACAAATAATAAATGCTGGAGAGGGTGTGGAGAAAAGGGAACCCTCCTACATTGTTGGTGGGAATGTAAATCGATACAGCCACTATGGAGAACAGTATGGATGTTCCTTTAAAAACTAAAAATAGAGTTGCCATATCATCCAGCAATCCCACTCCTGGGCATATATCCAGAGAAAACTATAATTTGAAAAGATACATGCACCTCAATATTCATAGCAGCACTATTTACAATAACCAAGACATGGAAGCAACCTCAGTGTCCATCGACAGATGAATAGATAAAGAAGATGTGGTATATATGTATAATAGAATATTACTCAGCCATCAAAGAGTGAAATAATACCATTTGCAGCAACATGGATGGACATAGAGATTATCATACTAAGTGAAGTAAGTAGACAGAGAAAGACAAGTATCATATGATAT
Organism: Eschrichtius robustus; assembly: GCF_028021215.1. NCBI lineage: Eukaryota > Metazoa > Chordata > Mammalia > Artiodactyla > Eschrichtiidae > Eschrichtius > Eschrichtius robustus. The sequence continues at coordinate 115,979,404 of NC_090845.1, read as the reverse complement.
AACTTATATATGGAATCTAAATATGATATGAATAAACTTATATACAAAACAGAAATAGACCCACAGACGTAGAAGACAAACTTATGGTTACCAAATGGGAAAGGGGTTGGGATAAATTAGGAGTATGGGATCAGCAGATACAAACTACTATATATAAAATAGATAAACAACAGGGTCCTACTGTATAGCACAGGGAACCCTACTGAATATTCTGTGATAACCTATATGAGACAAAAATCTAAAAAAGAATGAATATATGTATATGTATAACCAAATCACTTTGCTGTACACCTGAAACTAACACAACATTGTAAATCAACTGTATGCCAATAAAATTAAGATATTTAAAAAAACAAGGTCCTACTGTATAGCACAGGGAACTATATTCAAATCTTGTAGTAAGCTATAATGCAAAAGAATGTGAAAAAGAATATATATGTATATACATGTGTGTGTATATATATATACATATATATATGTGTGTATATATATATCTGAATCACTTTGCTGTTCACCAGAAACTAACATAACATCATAAATTAACTATCCTTAAAAAAAAAAAAAGAGTGAAAGGGTCATGCATTTGTAGTGGGCTAAATTAACACTCGTCTAGAGGCTATACTAGACCCATCTGAATAAAACTTTAAAAAATCCTTGAAAGGATCGAGATGATCCACAAGTAACTTAACTTCCTGCCAGGATAAACTTCAACACTCTGCAGGCACATAACAAAACCCAGACCCTCAACGATTCATGATGTCTAGCATTCAATAAAAAATTACTAACACAGAAAATGCAGGAAAATGTGACTCATATCCAGGAGAAAAATCAGTCCATATAAATAGAAATCACAGGGATGGTAGAATTAGCAGACAAGGATTTTTTAAAGGGTATTATAAATATAAATATTATAATTATGAATGCATTTCATTGTAAAAAACGAAAGGAAAACATGAACACTAAGAGGACAGAAATGGAAGATATAAAAAAACAAACAAATGGAATTATTTCTATAATGGAAGAATACAATATCTGAAGTGAAAAATTCACTGAATGGGCCTAATATCTGACTATATGCTGCAAAAGAAAAGATCAATGAACTTGAAGAAGGTGATGACAGCTAACTATAGGATGGGTTCCACTTTCTTTTGGGCATGTGAGCTACAGTGAGGAAGGCACACCTGAAATTCTGGTTCAGGTCATTCCATTTTCCCTCTTATTATTTAAATCAACCCTAGCTCTCTCCTTCTCAAGAAGTAGAGGGGACATTTTTAGGTTAGTTTCTTGGAGGAGTGTTAAACACTGCTGCAAGTTGTGACCTTGAAGTGATTCACAAAACATTGCATTGCACTTTCAAGGTTTCCCATTCACCCAGGAATCATTTATCAAGAATGTACAAAGTTCCAGGCATAGTGCTAGACATAAAGGGTAGAAAAATAAATAAGAATGGCCCCTGTGTAGTGGGAGAGATGGGAATGTCCAGTCAGTAAAATACAGAGTAATAAATTTGCTTCAACCTATAGTCACTAAACTTTTACTCTGTTCTAGTCATTGCTAGTTGCTGATGAAATAATAATTTCTATCTTTAATTTGCTTAAAGTTCATTCTAGAGATGTGGTTCAAAGCTAGAGCCAAAGAGTAATAACGCTCACTTCTCAGGAAGAGGCATAGATTTGGGATATGTGGGGCTTTGTTTATATGAATGGACTAGTTTTTGATATTAATGGACTGAATAACTTCGTGAGACGACCACACAGCCATTGGCCCATAAAAATGAATTATGAACACTAACTGGTGTCCAAGAACATGTGCTTGTTCCTGATATGTGTCTACTGAGATCCAGTTTCTTCCTGGTCCCTGAATCTGGACTCTATCCTTCATTTATCACCCTTGTCATGCCATTCACACTGGTCTATTCTTTAGTCTTGTATTCACTTCTAAGATGTTTTTCTTGAATTTATCCTGCCATCTTCTCAAGAGCCAAGCTCCATACTTGGATCACTGTCTCCTTGAAAATTATCTTAGGACATCGCATATTTGTACATATTGTTTTTCAAAACTTAACCAAGAGCAAATGACCTTCTTTGTGTGTTTTGGAAAGCAGGTAGTTGAGTGGCCAAAACAAATTATTAAAAGTTCAAATGTGGAGATCAGTTGCTTGGCAAGAAGTCACTGGAGAGACAGAGATGGGCTCTAAAAGGAAGATTCCAGCATATGAACTAAGGCAGAATGTCAAAATGATGCATGCTGAGGTGCATTTACCATGTAGCTAATAAACTTTAAATCTTCAGGGCCCCTCATGTGCAGACTCCTCCCAAGGCCCTGGGAATGGACCTAGCACTGTTGTTCCCATGGGCGTGTTTATATAAAATATGTTATATGTTTATATAAAATTTGCAAAAGTAAAATAGTTTAAATTGAATCAGTTAAGACTACAGTTTTCCATTTCAACTTCCCCTCCATCATCCTCTAGGACTGGGCGGTGTTGGAGTAGAATTTTAGGAGCCCTGTGATGTGACTGCATCCAGTGGAATCCCCTGGTAGTTTTCTAAGTATGCCTGATGTTAAAAGGAAGGAAACTAGGAAAATCAAGGAATGCAGTTTTTGGGGGGAGGAGGCACCAAACTTCATTCTGAGGAAATTGTCAGAGCCTACAGCCAAGTGACATGTCAGTTTGCCAATCTGAAGAGACAAGGACAGTGTCCATCAGGGTGGAGAGGTACGATATATCCTTTTGTTTAAAGACAAAGGGGCCTCTGTTCTGTGTGTGTCCTGAATGTAGCCCATGGGTGCAGAGGGGTTTGCAACTAGATGAAAGATCTGGATAAAGCTTAAGAGAAAGATCACCGGCAGCATGAATGAAGAAGTTGAGAGATTCTTAGAAGAACTTTCCTTGAAGATGGAATTCTGCTTCTGGTTATGATGAGTAACAGGAACCAGACTTACCCTCCCACCTGAAATTACCAAAACAATTAGATTAAAATATATGAAACAACATTCTTCAAGACACTGGACATCAGGAAATGAAGAACAGTAATGCCTGAACTATGTGAGATAAATGAGGTGAGCCCTGTGATTGCCCCAGCTTACTACCTTGAGAGAGCTTCCAGGCCGTGGCACAGGAAGGGGGGATCAGACACAGGCTGACAGACTCCCGGAGTTGAGGAGATGGAGCTGATAATACAGGGACAGTAAGGAGGCTAGGGTTCTCAGAACAGAGGACCAGAGAGGAGAGGGTTGCATAGAGAGAGAACGTTCAGTGTCTACAAAGGGTTCCTCAACCATATTCAGCTGAATACCAAATACAGTGCATGAGAGGAAACTAGCTGATGCCGGGGAAAGTGCCACCCAAAAGGATCAGGAGTAACAGTGCTGAGCACTCCCATAGGGTCAACATAGTGCCTGCTCCCAACCAGCCAGATTGGAAAACCTCCGAATTCCAGGGCATTGGGTGGAGTACTCAGGAAGGCCTTGCCTCAATTGTGGGGAACAATTAGCCCTAAGACTACACACCGTTTCAGACCCTCCTAACAAATTGTAAACGCTAGCCTGTGAAAGGATCAAATTGTTTCCAAGTAACTTAACTGCATCCCGGAACAAGAGTCAATATTATAAGAATACAAAATTACCTAGCATGCAATGAGGTAAAAGTCATAATGGCTGGCATCCAATCAAAGATTACCAGGCATGCAAAGAGGCAGGAAAACATAACCCATAATGAGGAGAATAGCTGTGTTAGAATTAGCAGAAAAGGACATTAAAACAGTTACTATAACTGTGTTTCATACGTTAAAAAAGTACAGACATGGAAGATTATAAAAAAGAGCCAAATTGCACTTCTAAAAATGAAAATGACAATGTCTAAGATGAAAAATACAGTGGTTTGGGATTAATGGCAAAGTACACTTTGCAGAAGAGATTAGTGAATGTGAATACATAACAATAGAAACTATCCAGAGTGAAACATGAAGAGAGGGAAAAAAATTAATGAATAGAGCATCAACCTTGGGGCTGCACCAAGTGGCCTAATACACAATATAATCAGAGCCTCGGTGCAGGGGGCGGGGGAGCAGAAAAAATATTCGAAGAACTAACAGCTGAAACATTTCCAAATTTGAAGAAAACAGTAAACCCACAGATCCAAGAAGCTCGATGAACTCCAAGCACATGAAATATGAAGAAAACTAGAGCAAGGCACATCATAATCAGTATGCTCGAAACCAGCGATAAAGAGGAAATCTTAAAAGCAGCCAGAGAAAAAAGCATGTTATGTTAGGGAACAAAGACATAGATGCCAGCAGATTGGACATTATGTAAGTGGAAACAGAGTGGAGTGACATCGTGTTAGAGGGTGGGAAAATAATCCAACAAAAATTGTGGGATCTTCTATCTCAGTGAAATTTCTAGGATTCCAGTGGTTTGGAGGATGTCAAGATATCCCTTCTAAGGTGAAGGCAAAGCTGTTGCATCTGGTCCCTCCCACAACCAAAAAAGAGGCACAACACCTGGTGGGTCTCTTGAGACTTTGGAAGCAACACATTCCTCATTTGGGCGTGTTACTCCGGCTTATTTACCAAGTAGCCTGAAAAAGCTGCTAGCTCTGAGTGGAGCCCAGAACAAGAGAAGGCTCTGCACCAGGTCCAGGCTGCCATGCAAGCTGCTCTGCCACCTGGGCCAGAGGATCCAGCAGATCCAAAGGGGCCTGAAGTGTCAGTGCAGGTAGGGATGCTGTGTAGAGCCTTTGGCGGCTACCACAGGTGAGTGACAGCACAGACCCTTAGTATTTTGGAGCAAAGCCCTACTCTCTTCTGCGATAACCCCGCTCCTTTTGAGAAACAGCTCTCAGCCTGTTACTGGGCCTTTGTAGAGACTGAACGCTTAACCATGGGCCACCAAGTTACCATGTGACCTGAGCTGCCCATCGTGAACTCGGTGATCTGATCCACCAAGCCATAAAGTTGGGCATGCACAGCTGCATCCATCATCAAATGGAAGTGACATATACATGATTTGGGCCCAAGCAGCTCCTGAAGGCACAAGTAAGTTACATAAAGAAGTGGCCCAAATGCCCATGGTCCCCAATCCTGCTTCACTACCTTGTTCTCCCAATCTGTACCTATGGCCTCATGGGAGTTCCCTACGATCAGCTGACAAAGGAAAAAAAGGCTCTTCTGGTTTATGGATGGTTCTGCAGGATATACAGGCACTACCCCAAAGAGCGCAGCTGTAGCAATATAGCCACTTTGGGCTCCTTGTGCCTCTGAGTCCATAAGCAAAGAAGAGAGTTACTGTACTGGTTGGGATGACTGATCCTGACTACCCAGGGGAAATTGGACTACTCCTCCACTACAGAGGCAAGGAAGACTATGTCTGGAATACAGGAGATTCCTTAAGAGTGTCTCTTAATATTACTGTGACCTATGATTAAAGTCAAAGGAAAACTACAACACCCAATCCAGGCAGGACTAATAATGGCACAGACCCTTCAGGAATGATTTGGGTCACCCCACCAGCTAAAGAACCACGACCAGCTGAGGTGCTTGCTGAAGGCAAAAATAATGTGGAATGAATAGTAGAAGAAGGTTGTTATAAATAACAGCTACGACTATGTGACCAGTTTTTGTCCCCCTTATTTTGTTATAAATGTTTGTATATATATACCTGTACCCATACACACAAACATATATATAAAGCAAATATCTTTCAGAGAGAGAGAGAGAACATTTGTGATTCTGTCCCTGATGCCTGATCTTGAATATTCTCCAGGGAGGGTACCTCTCTAGGCAGAATCCCCTTCTCCCCCTGTTGAACCAGCGCCCCTCCCCCAGTACCCAGCTATGTGATAAGCTCAATCAGGATACAGTGTTAATAGCTGATGAATGGTCTAATTAGGGACTTCAGACCGGCAGATATGAGGGGTCTGCAGCAGGAAGCCCTTCTCAGACATTCAAGTTACACCTATACATCAGCTTTAAAACCAAGCAAAAGAAAGAAAGAAACAAACAAAAACAGCTGAAGAACAGAACACTTGGACCATAATAGTAGCTACTATTTGCACAGCCTTCAAAAGTATCTTTAGCTCTTTTATATCCAGTGTCTTACCTGAGCCTCCCTCAATCTCTGTGAGGCAAAGGACAGGGATTTTTACTGTCAACTGAAAAGGAGGAAAATTAAGATTGGAAGGGTTGAGTGGTAGCAAGTGTGTGGTAAAGCAGGAACATTAAGGGCAGTTCCTGCTACCTGTGCCCCTGCCCATGACGGCCTCAGTTTGCTTATTTTCAGACAGAGGCGATCCAAACTCTCTCAGGCCCCAGGAATGTCATTCTCGACTAGCTTAACATCACTGTACCCATTTCCCTTGCTTCCTCATTTAGATTTGTATCCTATTTACCTCCCAGATAAAGCCATAGCACCAATATAACTTCTTTATTTTTAGTTACTTAACCTTTTTTCTGCCACCTATCTCAGATGCATTGGGCTGGTTAATCAGTTTACTAAATCATGTCTGAGGTGGTCTCTTGGAGGCAGTCTGCTCCCTGATTTTGAAATGCCCTTTCCATTTTGGTGTCTAGATATTTCTCCCTGCGGTATTTAAGGTTAAGCTGATTCATGGGCAGAAGCAATCATGTTTAGCCATGGACCCCTTTGTTTAAATGAACTCTATATATAATTACAATGTAGGAAACAGATAAAAGTGAAGCTGTTTGGATGGGGGGTGGGGAAGAGGATAGAATCATTCTCTTAGTGAGACCTAAGGCATTTCCACTAAGCCCTGGGGGGCTATAAGGCTCTTAGTTTATTTTTTAAATTTCATTTATTTATTTATTTGTTTGTTTGTTTGGCTGCACCGTGAAGCTTGTGGGATCTCAGTTCCCTGACCAGGGATTGAACCTGAGCCACGGCAGTGAAAGCCTGGAATCCTAACCACTAGGCCACAGTGGAAATCCTAGGCTTAGTTTAAAAGCCAGTGGTAAACAGAAATAAAGATTCTTTGGAATTTCCTTTTTTTCATCTTTATTGAGGCATAATTGACAAATATGAATTGTATACATTTAAGGTGTACAACTTACATTTTGATATATGTATACATTGTTAAATGATCACCACAATCAACCTAACATATCCATGACCTCACACAGTTACCATTTTCTTCCTTCCTTCCTCCCTCCCTCCCTCCTTCCCTTCCTTCCTTCTTTCCTTCCTTCCTTTCCCCCTTTCTACCTTCCTCCCTCCCCTTCTTTCCCTCCCTCCCCTCCTTCCCTCTCTCTCTTTCTTTCTTGCTTTCTTTCTTGGTAAGAACCCTTAAGATCTACCCTGTTAGTATATTTCAGGTACACAATAGAGTATTACTAACTCCATTCACACTGCCGTGCATTAGATCTCCAGCGCTAATTCATCTTGCCTAACTGAAACTGTACTCCTTGACCAATATCTCCTGATTTCCACCTCCCTCTAGCCCCTGACAACTATCATTCTACTTTCTGCTTCTAAGGGTTTGGCTCTTTTAGATTCTATATATAAGTGAAATCATGCAATTTTGGTCTTTTTGTGTCTGGCTTACTTCACTTAGTGTAGTGCCCTCCAGTTTCATTCATGTTGTCGCAAATGGCAGGATTTCCCTTTATTTTTATGGCTGAATAATTTTCCATTGTATAGTTATACCACATTTTCTTTATCTATTCAGTTACTGGCAGACATTCAGGTTTCCACGTCTTGGCTACTGTGAATAATGCTGCAATGAACAGGGAGGTGCAGATATCTCTTCAAGATACAGATTTCATTTCCTTTGAATATATACCCAGAATTGGAATATATGATAGGCTCTGTTTTTAGTTTTTTGAGTAACCTCCATATTGTTTCCCATATAGGTGTACCAATTTGCATTCACACCAAAAGTGTACGAGGGCTCCCTTTTCTTCACATCCTTGCCGACACTTGTTATCTTTCGTCTTTTTGATAATAACCATTTTAACAGATGTGAGGTGATATTCCACTGTCATTGTGATTTGCATTTCCCTGATAATTAGTGATGTTGAGCATCTTTTTCCTATGCCTGTTGGCCATTTGTATGTCTCCTTCAGAGAACTGTCTATTCAATTCCTTTGTCCATTTTTAAATTGGATTATTTATTTATGTTTTTGCTATTGAGTTGTACAAGTTCCTTGTATATGTTTTACATATTAACTATTTATTAGATATATGGTTGGTAAATATTTTCTCTCATTCCATAGGTTGCCTTTTCACTCTGTTGACTGTCTCCTTTGCTGTGCAGAAGCTTTTAGGTTTGATGCAGTCCCACCTTTCTATTTTTGCTTTTGTTGCTTTTGCTTTTGGTGTCATATCTAAAAAAAATCATTGCCAAGACCAATGTCAAGAAGAATTTCCCCTATGTTTTTTTCTGGCAGTTTTACATTTTCAGATCTTATGTTTAAATCTTTAATCCATTTGGAGTTGATTTTTTATATGGTATGAGATAAGGGTTTAATTTCATTTTTCTGTCTGTGTTTATCCAGTTTTCACAAGACCATTTATTGAAGAGACCATCCTTTCCTCATTGTATGTTCTTGTCACCCTTGTCAAAGATCCACTGACCATAAATGTGGGGATTTATTTCTGGGCTCTCTATTCTGTTCCCTTGATCTATATGGCTGTTTTTGTGCCAGTACCATACTATTTTGATTACTGTAGCTTTGTAATATATTTAGAAATCAAGAAATGTGATGTCCCCAGCTTTGTTCTCCTTTTTAAGATGCTTCAGTTATTCAGAGTCTTTCATGTTTCCATATAAAGTTTTGGATTTTTTTCTGTTTGTGTAAAAAATGCCATTGGGATTTTGATAGGGATAGCATTGAATCTGTAGATAACTTAGGACTGTACAGACATTTTAACAATATTAAGTCATCTAATCAATGAACATGGGATGTCTTTTCATTTATCTGTGTCTTGTTTAATTTCCTTTCTCAACGTCTTATAACTTTTAGTGTCTAGTCTTTCACTTCCTTGGCTAAGTTTATTCCTAAGTATTTTATTCTTTTTATTGCTATTGTAAATGGGATTGTTTTCCTGACTCTACTTAAAGTGTTTCTGAGCCTCACTGACCTCATCTAGAAAATGAAGACATTAGATCAGTGAGAACATTCCCTTTCCCTCCAAAACAAAGTCCTATCCAGTGTCCGAACTATTATTTAACATATAAAAATAGAGTTCCTTTTGTTGACTCAGGCATGGGGGCCTGCAGCCTGCCCGCTCCCCAATGACCTGTATCCCGAATGGCCCCTGAAGTGACTCCATGGAGTCCAATGCCTAGATAATCTCTAAGACC